>NC_082676.1:8743214-9065357 GCF_025265405.1 Mesoplodon densirostris
CAAGACTGACACCTTTCAAAATACATAAAGTTCATTCATCTCCTATTTAATGCTGCCCCGAATGGCAGTAATTCCTTGTAAGGCCATTCGCTTTGAAACCGTTCTCTACAAATCCCCCAAATAAATGCATAATAATCGAACACGAACACGAACACACACACACACACACACACACACGCACGCACGCACGCACGCACGCACACACACACACACACACACACACACACATTCCCCAAGCTGTGAGTCCGGCCATGCTGTCCCTCTGGCCAGGGCATTTTAGCATTCCATGATGCAGACTTGAGTGCAGTACTGATTCTCAGTTCTATTTGTTCCCCTACATGCGTTTAAAAAAACAAAAAAGGAAATGTTTTACTGGAAGTTAGAATTCAAGCAAGGATAAATGGCCCGGGAAGCAGAAGAGTGAAGATTGATTCGGGTAAAACGTGGCAGGATGAAGCGGTTGTAACTGTCGTGGCAACCAGGGAAGAAGTCACCAACAACTGTAAAGAACAGGGGAAAGAAATCAGGACCAGAGCCCTCATATGAACTCGAGCAAGTTGAAAAGAGCAAAACAGGCATTGAATGCTGATCCAGAGAAGGCTACCATTTCCAGAGATGCATTCTCTGGTTTACAGGAAATGCAAGCACTAGCAATATTCACTGGGCATTTTGCAGGCAAGCCTATCCTATTAGCCTCTGGCCAGCTTAACCTTATGTTTCTCAGTGTTAACAGTTTTCAGGTAAATTGTTCGTTGGGTTGCTTTAACCTTTAGAAACACAGAAAATATAAACAGTAATAATTGGCTGGTTTTAATGACACAAAAAGACATAGGTAAGAATAACAAAAGCCCTGGACATCTTTTATCAGGTTTATTTGTATTTTTTAATGTGAAAATAAGACTTGTTTACTTGTTGCCTGATAGCCTTTAACAGAGTACTTAAGAAAACAGGAGGGGCTTCCCTGGTGGCGCAGTGGTTGAGAGTCTGCCTGCCGATGCAGGGGACACGGGTTCGTGCCCCGGTCTGGGAAGATCCCACATGCCGCGGAGCAACTGGGCCCGTGAGCCAAAATTACTGAGCCTGCGCGTCTGGAGCCTGTGTTCCGCAACAAGAGAGGCCGCGATAGTGAGAGGCCCGCGCACCGCGATGAAACGTGGCCCCCGCTCTCCACAACTAGAGAAAGCCCTCGCACAGAAACAAGACCCAACACAGCCAAAAATAAATAAATAAATAAAGCAAACTGTCAACAAGTAAAAATAAACACTATTATTAAAAAAAAAAAAAGAAAGAAAGAAAACAGGAGCTAACATCAGATACATAGTGCAAATCTCAACTCTACCATTTGGTAAATGTGCAACTGTGAGGTCAGGCCAGCTTCTTTGAGCGTCACCTCCCTCATCTGTAAAATGGGAGTATGAATAGAACCAGCCTCACATACCACCAGGTGTCCTCAAGTTCTCCAGTCTTGCAGACACTCTAGATTTTTCCCCCTGTTGTCACAGAAATTGACCAAACACCTGGAGGAAATGGAGGTGTTTCCTGAAGCCCCTCATGCGCCTCTGCCACTGGAGATTTTTCATTAGAGATCTGTGGTCTTCATTACCCTGCTTCCCCCCCCACCGCCCACCTCTCCCTCCTATCTCTGACCTCTTCTCCTGTCTGCATCTCTCCCAGGTTCATGAGACTTCTGCCTGCCTTGAAATGCCACCTTCTTTCCATTCCATTGTTATAACTGATCCTTATCAATTTTTCATCTCCCTTGACCCCACTGATAGCATACCTAGAAAGCTGGTCTCTTCTACTCAAAGAAACCATTGCAACATCTACCAAAAGCACTGTCCTTTGACCCAGCAATTCTATATAATATGAAGAATTAATCTCTCTGATAGGTTCAGGAAAATACTGTATATTGAGGCTCTTCATGTCAGCACTGTTTATAACAGACAAGAAAGAAACCACCCAGGGCTTCCCTGGTGGCACAGTGGTTGAGAATCTGCCTGCCAACGCAGAGGACACGGGTTCGAGCCCTGGTCTGGGAAGATCCTACATGCCATGGAACAGCTGGGCCTGTGAGCCACAGCTACTGAGCCTGCGCTCCGCAACAGTGAGAGGCCCACGCACCACGATGAAGAGTGGCACCCGCTCGCCGCAACTAGAGAAAGCCCTCGCACAGAAATGAAGACCTAACACAGCCAAATAAATAAATAAATTTATTTATTTATTAAAAAAAAAAAAGAAACCACCCAAATATCCAGCACCAGAGAACTGCTTAAATAAACTTGCATGTGATCATAAAGTGGGATATTTTGTAAAAAGAGGGAAGAAGCTCTCCTTGCACTAATGTGGAAAGATATCAGGATAAGTTAAGTGAAAGAAGCAAGATGTCTAAGAAGATGTATGTTACATCAGAGTTTACTTTGAGAAAGTAAAAGATTGAACAAGAAAATGTGTGTGCTTCGTGTATAAAAGAAGACTCTGAAAGGACACCCAGGAAAGTAATAAAAAGGGGCCAATGAAGGTAGTAATGGGTCAGATGGAAACAGGAATATAACTTCTCGTGCTATTCCTTTTTATATTGTTGTCTTTTCAAACCATGTGAATGCATTAACTACTTAAAAACTTGAATTTTTTGAAAAACTATCAAGGTGTTTAGAGCAATAATTTTCTAAGAGCATGTTGCTACTCAGTGTTAAAATATTTTTATTTCTCTGCACTATGTGAAAAATAGATGAAATTAGCTAAACAATGTGCTTGGAATGGCATCTCCTGCGTAGAATGTGGTATAAGTTGAAGCTATTTGTGGCAGCACGCAGAAGTGATCAAAATGGAAAATACCTAGGTAGCATTATCATTGTAATATCTATATATTAATGTTGCCTAAAGTAAAGAGATGGGACTTGGATTTCAGACCAACCTGGGTGGAATCCAGCTCCAAAGCTCGCTGGCTGTGCACCCTGAGGAGGTCACGTCAATTCCAGATCCTTGGTAGCTGTGTGTAGTGGGGATCATTACACACCACGAATGAGGGTTGTTTATTCACTCTTTCAACATGTAAACGTTTAACTACCAATAATGTGCCAGGCGCTGTTTCAGGCTGAGACAAGACCTTAAATTCTAGACCAGTGTTTCTCAACAGAGCAATTTTGCCTTCTAGAAAACATTGGCAATGTCTGGAGACATTTTTAGTTGTCACAACTTGGAGGAGCAGAGGAAGATGCTGGGTAGAGACCAGAGATGCAGCTAAAGATCCCACGATGCACAGGAAACCCTCACCACAAAAAGTCAATAGTGCTGAGGCTGAGCGCTCCTGCCCTGTTCTAGGAGGGGAAAGAGAAAACAAAGTTAGAATAAACAAATAAAAGACAATTCAAGATATTGCTCTGTGCTGCAAAGTCAGTAAATCTGGGAATGGGACAGAGTGACCCGGACGGCTGTTGTAGCCGGGGCGGGGCGGGGCGGGGCGCTGCTGTCAGGGCAGGCTCCCGGAGGACAGGACGTTTCTGCTGAACACTGGCAGCTAGGAAGGAGCCGGGCAGACGAGTCCTGGCCAAGCCTGGCTTGTTCAAGGAAGAGAAGGCTGCAAGACTAGCTGCAGTCGAGTGAGCAGAGGTGCCTGGAGAGGATGCGGGGAGGACCGGGGCCATACGCCTGCTGAGAATTTTTTGTTCTGTTGGAAGTACCGTGGGAATCCATGGAAAGGTTTTAAATAGGGAGCTGGCGTGATCAGCTGTGCATCTTAAAAAGCCATTCTGGCTGCCCTGTGAATGACGGATTGAAGGAGGGCAAGAATGAAGCAAGAAGAGCAGGTAGATGCACCGTCCAAACGAGGCAGGGTGGGGAGCACCAGGGAAACGATCTGAGAGCCCTTTGTGGAGGTAAAACCCTCTAGGACTCTGTGGAGAAGAGAATGAATTGAATAGCCCAGATCAAGTGAGTTACCTGTAGAGCAGCCCATAAACAAAAGGAGTTTTAATCCTTCAATTTGGAAGTTAGCATTTAGTTAAAACCAAACTTAAGAATGTACTTTTCAGTATCCAGTTTTCCCCAATTGCCCCAGGGTGGTGAAGTATCAGGGGCAGCTGGCCGTTCTGATGTTTGAAAGTTCTGGAAGGAAGATGCATACCCGGGAAAATAAGAAATATAAAAGTGAAGCAATAATTCCAGTTTGGGGAAGGTTACAAGAGATAGTCGATGTGCCCAAATTCTTCAACAGGAGGATATCAGAAAACTCAGGAAGTATTTCAAATAAGAAAAGAGTACTCTGAAAAACACAGGTCTCCACTAGGAGTCCGATGCTGAAATAAACAGTAGATTGTCAGCACCGTCAACAATGGAAGAGCCACGTCAAACAAGGCATTAACCGTAGTCCATGTCAAGCCACTTACAAGCGGCTGTTTAAAGATTTTTAAACATAGGGGATATTGTTTATGAAACGTAATCTAATCACCCAAGCAAAAATGACACAAATTCCACGGCAACTGTGGAAATTAAAGAAGTGTTTTAAGGACAAACTCCACATGAATCCCTTATTTACCATCCCTCCTGTAAATTTTACTCACCAAATAAAAGCTTTCAGGAAAAATGTTAGGGGAGAAAAAAAGACAATTCACTCTAGGGAGAAAGACGTTCAGAATCCCACTTTTTTTTTTTTTTTTTTTTTTTTTTGCGGTACGCGGGCCTCTCACTGTTGAGTCCTCTCCCGTTGCGGAGCACAGGCTCCAGACACGCATGCTCAGCGGCCATGGGTCACGGGCCCAGCCGCTCCGCGGCACGTGGGATCTTCCCGGACCGGGGCACGAACCCGTGTCCCCTGCATCGGCAGGCGGACTCCCAACCACTGCGCCACCAGGGAAGCCCCAGAATCCCACTTTGAAACTGGCATATAAACACCTCTAACCCTGGGGAATTAAAAGGCATAGTTAGGCTTTATTATGTTTTATATAAAGTCTAAAAATAGTAATAAGGTAATAATAATAGCGGCTGTTGTTTACCAAGTGTTTTATGTGCATCAGCTCTGATTCACCAAGGGATTTGAGATCTTCCCTTTGCAGATGAAGGAAGTGGGGTCCAGAGAGGCTGACTGACTTGCCCAAAAACATACAGCTATTGAAGGGTTTCCAGGCTTCTGACCCTGGCAAGTCATTCTCTAAATCATGCTCCTTGCCACATCTTGAGCAAACAATCCAGTACCTCTGGGCATGGGGGAGAAAAGAGCAGAGATACCACTTGGACTAATAAAAACAACTAGCCTTAATCAAGCACCTTCTGTGTGCCTATTTCTACAGCTAAGTGCTTCACTTAGATCATCTTATTTGATTCTAATGATAACTCTGTGAGTAGGCATTTCTATTATTTCATTCTACAGCTGAGGGACCTAAGGCTCGGAAAGGTTCAGTAACTTCTCTAAGGTCACAAGCCGCTGATCGATAACAGGATTTGAAACCCTGTGGTGGGGCTGCAGAGTCTACATGCTTAGCCATCCCCTGCAGTGAAGCAAAAGGAAAAGGAATCTCAGGGAGACAGGAGGTGGGATGGAAGCTTAGATGCAGCCCAGATAAAGCCTCATTGCACCCTATGTTCGTTTCTTTTCATAGCAAGTATCAAATGGTAATTAAATTATTCTTTTTTAAAATTTGTATTTATTTGTTTATTTTTGGCTGTGTTGGGTCTTCGTTGCTGTGCGTGGGCTTTCTCTAGTTGTGGTGAGTGAGGGCTATTCTTACACTTTGTTGCGGTGCGTGGGCTTCTCATTGCTGTGGCTTCTCGTTGCGGAGCTCGGGCTCTAGGTGCACAGGGTTCAGTAGTTGTGGCACGCAGGCTCAGTAGCTGTGGTGCACGGGCTTCATTGCTCCACGGCATGTGGGAATCTTCCCAGACCAGGGCTTGAACCTGTGTCCCCTGCATTGGCAGACGGATTCTTAACCACTGCGCCACCAGGGAAGTCCCTTAAATTATTCTTTGAGGAATTATTTGTTCTGTGTATGTCTGTCTCCATGTAATTCTCTGTAAGAACCTTGTCTTGCTTACCCTCTTGGGCCCAGTGACTATAACAGAGTCAGCACACAGTCAGTGCTCCACCAGTGTCTTCTGTTTTGCTTTCTGATTTTTTTTTTTTTTTTTTTTGGTTTGAGTCAAGGAAGCAGTCATTGGAAAGGGGAAGTGTGGAGAGTCACAAAATGAAGGAATCATTATCCCAACCTGGAAAGCAGGCACATTCACTTCCTGCCTTCCAAAATCTGATCTCATTCTTTCCCCCAGGACTTTAACTCTAGCCCCACGTTGGTCAAGAATTATTCTCCACGTGTCCGATCAAAGAGGGAAACTAGAGAACATCCAAATGGGCACCTCTCAAGCTCGCAGCTCCAATCTGGGACATCAAGAGGGTTATTTAGGGCAAAATGGTTGCCTCTGTAGTGAGTGACATCTTGGGAGTGTCATTCCCTTTATCAGTGCCTGGGATGTAATTCTCGTTGGCTGGGGTGAGATGCTTTCTGTTGGATATTCTTATTGACTCACCTTTCCTCTCTGCTTCCTGTACCTCTGCAGCATCATAAGTCACTTGCGCAGAAAGTGACTCTGTAGTAGGTCAAGCCAACAGATTGTAAGAAAGCTGGCTCCAGGAACCCTGCTTGGCCATGGGAGATAATACTGCCTAGTGGTTAAGAGTAGTTAGTAAGAAACAGATCTGGGACTCAAAGCTCAAGCCTTTGAGTCCTAACCGGCTGCCCACCTGGAAAGTTCATCCTTCCTCCATCTGCCATGTTGAAGAAATAAATGTATGTAGAGGCAAGCCCGTACGGATGGATGCACTTCTCCTGGTAGGATTACAGTTTTGGATTTTCAATTCAAATACACCCAGCTTCAGAGTCGGGCTCTGCCACTTTACAAACTGGGCTTCCTGGACTTCTCCAAGCTTTGTCTGTGTGGGATTTTTAATAGAACCTGCTTAGAGTTTTGGAGCCAAAATTAAATGGGATAAAGAGCATTTAGTACAATGATTAGGGAAAAAAGTGCTTGATAAATGATTGCTATTCTTAATGTTATTAACAACCATTCATTTATAGAAAGAGGTTTCCAAATTTTACACAAAACAGAAATCTTCACTTTCCTCTCATTTTTTCTTCCCCAAAAGGAAACAGAAATTTGCAGCCAAGACAAAAATGATAGAACTGCTCCAAGTTGGTGCAATAGTTTACTTTTTAGGTCACCATGTTTATACTGGGGTGGTACTGGTGTATCTGTTAATACTAAAGCAAAGAGAAGTGTAGCACAGACATTCCAAATGGCATCCTTGATTTTCATTATTTTACGGTGCGTTTTATACGTCTTTCCTCAGCCCGTCCTCCTAGTGATCATCTGTATTTTCAGGTATGTTTTTTCTGCACAAATCCCACCCACCCCACTTTCTGTAAGTGTGAAGATTAAGTGGACAAAGACATTCAATTAAGCCGCAGGCTTTCGTGGCCAGCAGCTATTTTTCTTGGAGAACTGAATCCAAACATCTCAAGGGTAGGGACGTGGGTGCGCCCTGTTTCTGAATGGACAGGCGGCAGAACTTGAATATAAATCACTCGACAAACGGATCGCTCCTCGATTAATCTTTTATTCAGAAACAGACCCTGTTTTAAGGGGAAATTAAAGGCAATCAATAAGCAGGCTTGCCTGGGCGGCTTCTGAGCTTGAGATGCAAATATTATTCCAAATTCTGGATTCCAGAGAGATCCATCCATTGATGTGTTAATAACCTCCTCGTGTTTCTATGACCTCAGATCCTGGCAGGGCGTGAAGCTGTACTTACCGGAAACAAAAGGAAAGCACTCGTAGAATAAACATTTGCTAAGTGGGCTTTGACTGTAAACCCCAACTTGTCCTTTCCTAAGGAAAGGATGGAATTCTCCCTGAGCCCGGTACTGATGCACTGAACATTTAATACATTTATATGTTCAAAGAGCTGCCGTGACCGATTCTTTCTCTGGCGTCACCTGACATTTCAGCTTCATGTTCGTAGCGCACAAGATAGCATATGTTTTGGGGTAGTCGTCCCCAAACAAGGCAACCCTTGGCAACTGGAAATAAGCAAAATTCCATTTGCCTACCAGTCAGAAGTGATTGCAACCAAATGTTGGTCACCTATTTATAAATTCACAGAGTCAAAAACAAATTCAGAGAAGATTTATTTAGCATCTATTTATGCAAGATATTGTGCTAGGGTACTGGGGATAGAAAAGCATGTTTGACAAGGAGCTTACATCTTTAGGGGCAAATAGGCGATAAACAATTTAAAAAGTAAAGATAAATCAGGTTGTGGTGAGTGCTCTGAAGAACAAAACCAGATAATGGAAAAGAGAATAACTGAGGGGGATAGGCCTTGAGGTAGGAAATGGCTTGTGTTTGAGAATGAGAAAGTTGCCCACTGTAACTAGACTGTGGTGGGTGAGATTATGTCTCACTGACAAGCAGGAGCCAGGTCATGCAGGGCCTTAGAGTTAATAATACTTCATGAAAAATTAAATGTGACATTCAAAAAACATATTTCTTCCTGTCGATGGAGGTACATGTCTAATCTTTTTGTAAAATTTTATTGAAGTATAAGTGTCGTGTTAACGTCTGCTGTATAGCAAAGTGATTCCGTTATACATATATATATTCTGAGCCTGCGTTATACATATATATATTCTTTTTCATATTCTTTTCCGTTGTGGTTTATCACAGGATGGGACACGTCTAATCTTTAACCCTGGACATACTGAAAGAATCTCAAAGCCTGAACAGACATATACTTTTAAAGGACTTCGGTTTACTCATACTTAATAATTTACTGTATTCTTTTTCTTTTTAATTGCTGTGTATTGTTATTATGCTGGTGAACTATGACTTAACATTGGTATTGCTAACGTTGTTAGGGTTACAAATTGTTATCCCTTGAGTCATTTTCAGTTAAGACAATATTTACTATATTCTTAGAAAAATATTAAATTTTAGAACTACATACGTTAGCCTCAATATCTGTTCATCAGAATTGAGGTTGCTACCTAATTTGCTTTTCCAGATCTAAACTCAAATAGAGGCTAACCTAATATACCATGTTTTTTATCTTTTACGTGAAGGGAGTTTGTAATATTTCCCAGGAGTATCTTTCCAAGTGAACTAGTCATCTACAATGTGAGGCTAAACCTTTCATGAAAGTCGATTTTCCAGTCAAAGCCTGTCTTCTTTTAAAAGTTTTCTACACACCAGCGTGTGGTTGGTGTGGTGACCAGCTGCTGAGATGGACCCCATCTCCTGGTATCTCCACCCTTGTGTAAGCAACCCCCTCCCTGTCGTATCAGGATTGGTCCATGTGACCGATAGAATACACAGAAGTGATAGGATGTCACTGCTGGGATTAGATTATCAAAGACACTGCAGTAAATTGCAGAGCCCAGGCATCTCCAAAGTTTCTGCCACCTTTTTGAATTGGGGATATTTCCCCAGAATTCCTGAATGGCAAGTGACAACAGAAAATAGTTGACCCTGATCAATGGAGGAAGTACCCTAAGATTTCTGGATTATTCCAAGGCAAGAGATCCTGGAGATGGAGAGACACTGAATTTTCTTCTGCTGTGTTTAGGGAGGGTTTTAGAATTCTGAATAATAGCAGATAGCAGAATAGTTGAGAGAGCTAACTGCTATGCTCTTTGCCTGCTTTTTCCCCTCATGGCTATGTGACCCGAGTCAGGTTACTCTGTCAGTGGCAGGTTCCTTACTTATAAACTGGGAGCGAAATAATGACTATTTCATCAGTTAATTGATGAGTATATGAGCTGATTTGTGGAAAGCACTTAGCGTGGAGCGGCTGGGCCCGTGAGCCATGGGTGCCGAGCCTGCGCGTCTGGAGCCTGTGCTCCGCAACGGGAGAGGCCACAACAGTGAGAGGCCCACGTACCGCAAAAAGAAAAAAAAAAAGGACTTCTCTTGCCCCTATGGTGATTGATTTGGGGCCAAGGTGCTTTAACTAATAGGACTGCCAGGGTGTTTCGATTGTTCTGCTCAGACTATTAACCAATTGCATCAGTTCCAAGTGGTGCCAGTACAGCATTTTTGTTGCAAAGTATTTGGTCATTGGCCAGGCTATTTAGTTTCCCTTAACTTGAGCCTTTTATTTCCCTGCCCAAGCCATAGGTCTATAAAGAGTCCCACTGTGGAGGCAAACACAAATGACAGAAAAATCCTGATGCACTGGAAAAGGATTGCATAAAGTCTACCTCCTTTTCTTCCGACTTTTGGCTCCTGTGCCCCATTTTTAGACATCATGTAGATCATAGGAAAATAACCTAATCTTCAGAATTTATTTTTAAACCACAACCAAGGAAGCACTGCTTTGGGGAAGTCTTTTTTTTTTTTTCTGCGGTACGCGGGCCTCTCACTGTTGTGGCCTCTCCCGTTGCGGAGCACAGGCTCCGGACGCGCAGGCTCAGCGGCCATGGCTCACGGGCCTAGCCGCTCTGCAGCATGTGGGATCTTCCCAGACCGGGGCACGACCCCGTGTCCCCTGCATCGGCAGGCGGACTCTCAACCACTGCGCCACCAGGGAAGCCCGGGGAAGTCTTGAGGTGAGTGTAAGTGCCATGCAAACGGTTACAAGTTCACTGGAGCTAAACATGGGTGACTAGGTCCTGAATTGCAACCCAGGTCAGAACACCAATCATTCAAGTGACTTCAGTTATGCTCAGAGACTTATGAAAGAAGGAAAGATTCAAAAATGCTTAAAGGTTTTCAGCCCCAAGGGATGATGCAAAATAGGTGTTCTGCATATCCTTGAGCTCTGTGACAAGTGCCAGCCACCGCAGGCCCCCACAAAACCCAGGACGGTCCACTAAGGCACTTCCTTTTTTGAAGGGCAGTTGAATTAAAAACCCACCAGGATCTGCCCCTCTGCCTACTTGTCCCCCCAACTCGGCTCCCCATTAAGTAGCTTACCCCAGTCCCACGCCCTGGTCACACGTGTGGCCTTTTTGTTCATCAGGGCTCTGCCTGGCCCACCTGCCCTGAGAGCAGCCCCCGCCCGACCCACCAGTCACGCCCCTCACCCCCCAGCTCGCCCTGCTCCGGGGCACTTGTCACTTCCTGCCATCGTCCTGTCCACTTGTTCATGGGCTGCCTTAAAGATCAGACTTAAGACCGACAGACCCTAAATCCATAGGACCAACCTTCACATCCTGCTGGCCATTCAACTGGCTGTGGGACTTTTGAAAAGATACTTAACCTTTTGGTTTCTTAGATTCCCCATTTGTAAAATAGGGGAGCCTAAAATGAGTTCATATATAAAGAGCTTAGGGTACCACCCAGCATGTCATAAGTACTCTGTCAAGGTTGTCATGTATTAATAAACACAGTTATTTTATTTATTGTAGTTATAATAAATATAACAGGCAATCTAGTCAATTGTGTATTGATTTATAAGTTCATTCATTTGTTATTTATTAGTGCTTTACTAGCTCCCCTAGTAGAAAAGAAGTGGCCTAAGAGCAGGGACTTTTGAACGCAGTACCGGGCATACAGTAGGCACCTCATAATTATTTGTGGAATGAATGAATGAGTGAGTGAATGAAATGATGTGCTTCCTTTTATCAGTGAGGGATGAGGAAGTCCCAACAGAAAGGTTTTACAGAATCTGGATGGAAAGTCCTGAGAGATGATATTTTACTGGGTTACCTTCTTTTCTTTTTAATTAATTAATTAATTTTTGGCTGCGTTGGGTCTTCATTGCTGCGTGCAGGCTTTCTCTGGTTGCGGCGAGCAGGGGCTACTCTTGGTTGCGGTGCACGGGCTTCTCATTGCGGTGGCTTCTCCTGTTGCAGAGCACGGGCTCTAGGCATGCAGGCTTCAGTTGTGGCTCGCGGGCTCAGTAGTTGTGGTGTGCTTGCTCTAGAGTGCAGGCTCAGTAGTTGTGGCTCGTGGGCTCCAGAGTGCAGGCTCAGTAGTTGTGGCGCACGGGCTTAGTTGCTCCACGGTATGTGGGATCTTCCTGGACCAGGGCTCCAACCCGTGTCCCCTGCATTGGCAGGCGGACTCTTAACCCCTGCACCACCAGGGAAGCCCTAGTGGGTTACCTTGAAAGGTCAGAGAAAGCTGGACGCCACTGTCAGGTGGTGGCTCCCGCTCTCAAGGAGCAGCTGGTGGTGCAGCGCAGCGAGTCGCAGTTGCTGGCATGGCCCGGCTCGTCTTCAAGGCAGGCACACTCGCTGAGAATTCCACGGGAAGTTGGCCTCCTTGCCGTCTCCTTGGAGAATCAGAAAGTAATAACCTAAGTCCTTTCATTTCTGAGCCTGGGTTTATTTAGGTTGGAAGAGAACTTTAAAAACAAACTTAAAATGTGAAATGTAAGACTTCAAGGGGAAACTAAAAATAGCTGAGTGGGATTATTCTTTTACTCTATTGCCATTAGCAGTATTTATACTGGTCAACCTTAGGAGGGAAGGAGGAGGAAATAAGCTTTTCTTCAAAGGAACGCAGGAGGATTTGCGGTGGCAGATGGCTTGGGATCCGACACTCTGGCAGACATCATCTTTAATAACATCTGTGTATGCAGAATGTTCTCGTTTTCTTACCACTGACCTGGGCAGGCAGCAGTTTTGAGATATTTGTTTAGTTTTATGTTTTTCACCATTCTTCCACATTTTGCCTGATGAAATAGTTCAAGTCTCATTTCAAAGCTCTCACCTGGGAAAAGTGAAGACACCGGGCTTCTGGTTCAGAGCAACTGCCTTTAACTGTTGCAGAATAATACCGCCACCACTTTCGGGCTCACCTGACGGGACACCGTGATCTTATTTGTCTCCAATGACAAGTGGATGAGATATCTTTTTTAAAAAACATTTTATCGATGAAGAAACAGAGGCTCAGCACCTTGGCCAAGTTCACACAGCAAGTGGCAGAGCCAGAGTTCAGAGTGAGGTGTGTTCGATTCCAAATCCTGCATTCTTAATTACCGCAGTAGATGGCCTCTGGCAAAATGGAAGTTCTAGAAGTGAAGCTTTGAACGACCCTTTTTATTCATTCATCAAATGTGTGGTGTATTGAGTGACCACTACGTAGCAGCACTGTACGGGGGAGGAACTGGATCCAGCAATGAACAAGCAGGAGCCCTGGCTCTCGGGAACCCCACACACCAGATAAGGAGAAGAGTGAAGCAGAATGACGATGGCGGGCAGGGAAGGACACTGAGCTCTATTCCAGATGTGGTGGTCGGAGAAGCCTTTCTGATGAGGCGATATTTGGGTAGAGACAAAATACAGTGATGGATGAAGCTAAATGACCATTTGGAGAAAAGCATTCCAGGCAGAGGGAACAGCACAAGTATGATGACCCTGAGGTGGGAGTGCCCTTGTCCTGGTAGAAGAACAGCAGCAAATTAGGATGAAGTGGGAGGAAATGAGTCAGAGAGAGAGTTATTTCTGTTATTTAGAGGTATATTCACTCACACACACACACACACACACTGACCCATTCTCTTGGTCTCATCATACAGAAGTACCAACTGGAATCCCCTTGGGTGCAAGGAGCAGAAAATCCAACTCAAAATAGCTAAACAATAAGGAAGGTTCTCATCTCACATAAAAAGGGAGTCTGGAAGAAAAGTAGCTCCAGGTAATTTAGCAACTCAGTAGCCTCTTAAATAACATGATGGGTTTTCCCCATCTTTCCATGATGTTAACCCCAGCATATTGATCTTGTTGTACCAAGCTCACTCCCCTCATGTCTGCAGTATCACTCCAGCCACCGCATCTTCACACAACAACATCCAGAGGCAGAAAAAAATAGCTCTTCAGGTCTTTGAGTTTCTCTGTGGGAAGAAAGAACCTTTTCCCTAAGACCCCTTGGCACCCTTTCCCTCAAATCTCATTGCCCAGAATGATGTCACCTATCAATACGGAAATCAGTCATTGGTAAGAGGAAAGGAGTTGCCCTGAATGGCTTAAACTCATCAGAGCCCACCTCCTTGGGGCTGCTACAAATATTCCCTGAAGCATACGGCCAACCTGAGGAGGATGGATGTCCTTCAGGGAAAAGGAACTAGTCAGGAGGTAATTGGTAGACAATGCTCATTGCTCATCAACGAGCTTTTTCTTCTTTTTTTAAAAATTAAAAAAAAAAAATTTTATTTTTATTTTTTGGCTGCGTCAGGTCTTAGTTGCGGTACATGGGGGATCTTCACTGCAGTGTGCAGGCTCTTTCACTGCGGTGCACGGGCTTCTCTCCAGTTGTGGTGTGCGGGTTTTCTCTCTAGTTGTGGCACGTGGGCTCCAGAGCGTGTGGGCTCTGTAGTTGTGGCGCACAGGCTTAGTTGCCCCGAGGCATGTGGGGTCTTAGTTCCCTGACCAGGGATCAAACCCACGTTCCCTGCATTGGAAGGTGGATTCTTTACCACTGGACCACTGGAGAAGTCCCTTTATTCTTTTTTTTTTTTTTTTTTTTTTTTCCGGTATGCGGGCCTCTCACTGTTGTGGCCTCTCCCGTTGCGGAGCACAGGCTCCGGACGCGCAGGCTCAGCGGCCATGGCTCACGGGCCCAGCCGCTCCGCGGCATATGGGATCCTCCCAGACCGGGGCACGAACCCGTATCCCCTGCATCGGCAGGCGGACTCTCAACCACTGCGCCACCAGGGAGGCCCCTTTTATTCTTTTTTATTAACAGAATCCTAAGGTTATTCTGGGTGCCATTACGCTCAGCTTTAAAACACTTGATTTCCCAAGTTCCCTTGCAGAGTTTTTCTCTTGATAAAAAGGCAGAGATTCTGCTGGCAGGCACACTCGTTACCTTGTCCTCTGCTTCTCTGATGGACTATGTCCCAGTCTTGCAATGGAACAGTTCTCATGGAATCATGAAGTTGAGGGCTACATGCAAAGGATGTCTGCACCAGGAAGGCAGAAGGAGTTGGCATCCTTGGGGACTTCCTTGGAATGTTCCACCAGCCCTGGAATCTAAACTTCTTATTATGTGAAGGAGGAAAATATCCTATTGGTTAACCACCATTTGGTAGTTCTTACTACATGCAGCCAAGGCAACTTGTTAGGCAACCAGTAGTATGTGCTACACAGAGGAGCCTGGATGTTCCGTATGAGGAAAGCTTGAAGTGACCTCTTCGAATCCAGTTAGCTCAGCAGAGCTCAAGGGAAATCCTCTCAATGTACAAAAGTATATAGTGGAGTTGCGTCCTTCATGCATTTATTTAACTTAACAAATGAGCAAACGGAGAAAGAAATACCTTTACTGGCTTTCATCAACCTTCCAAATTCACAGGAGGCCTTGGTCTTTGATGCATCCAGAGAAAGAAAAGCCAGAGCCAAAATGCTAACAGAAACAAGAACCATTCACCCTTGACTTTTGAGCTTCCAAGAACCCTAGTCCTGGCGGTTAAGCAATGAAAGATGCCAGCTGATCCTCTGCCCTTGATCTTCCTCCTAGCGACAGAAACTCACATGGAAGTCTGGAATTAAACTTCACACTCATTCTACTGGTTGAAGAAAAAAATATTGCCTCCTGTAAGAAGGCAGCAGAGACAACACAGATCAGTCATTTAATGTGGATCTCTTGAGGGTGGCTTCCTGAGAGGTTAGACGTAGAGAACTTAAAAGAATCAGGAAATGGCATTGTTGCCCTTCAGTCTGTGTTCTCTTTAATCATCATCATCAGTGACTAAGCCAGCAAACATCTTCTGAGCACTTACTCTTTGCCATGGATGGTGTAACTCATTTTGTGTGGATTTTTCTCATTTCCATCTCACCTGTCTATACGGCGCTGTTGCTGCTCCATTTTACAGATGAAGAGGAAAGTGATGCGGAACACGGCTAAGAAATGTGTCCAAAGTCACACAGCTTTAAAGTGGCAGCTCGGGGATGTCCGCAGAGGCCATCTGATCACCCACACTAGCTTGTTTAACATCACACGTCCTATCTGTGAGCCCATGCAAACTCAGTGAAAGGCATTCTGAAGACAGTTCCCAAATGTAGTGGTATCGCCCATGTTTATTTCAGTAGGGTGCTCTCATGACAGCAATCTAAGGAAGGGAGTTCATTAACAGCATAACTTAATCATACAAGTTATTCAACATCTTTCAGTGATAAGAATTGAAGAAATGATCTATTGCTTATAGGACACCAGTGCCTTTTCTGTGATATGGAGTCCAGAGCATTTCAAAATGCGTCTCTACGTGTCTACTCTCTGTCTCCAAGGAGTTTATGACCCAACAAGAGGTGCAAGGTAACTGTCTCATGTTTGATTTTGCCTCCTTAGCGCTTCCCAGGTGCCAAGGAAATTCAGTGTTTGATCCTCCCCACAAGCCCCTGTCTGAAGTCAGAAGCATCATCCTGATGTGTCAAACGGAGAAACAGAGACTCAGAGACATTGCCTGAAGTCTCGGAACTAGTGTGTGTGGGTGCCCCAGCACCACCACAGACGTGAAGGTCGGCCTTACACAAGGGGACCCGGCACAGAGAAATGAGGGTCAGCTGAAATGTAGCCCCTCCTCCATCTGCCATGCGGAGGCCCCTGAAGTGGGCCTGTCAAGCCGTCAGCTCAGAGAGGTAGCATCTGCCTTGAGCGAGCACGTTTTCAAAAGTACCAAATGGACGAGGGTTGGTGAAACCAACTAAAATTGAGTTAATAGATGCCTAGGACCATGTTTGCAGTCATCACCAGGGCAAGGATGGGAACAGTGTTTCTTCATTACCAGCCTTGGAAAATTTTGTTAGCCTCACTGTACTTCAATTTTCTCAACTTTATAGTGAGGATAATAATAATATCTACCTTATAGAGTTGATGTGAGCATTAAATGAATTACTACTTGCAAAGCACCTACAGCAGTGCCTGACAAATAGCTATAAGTGAGCTATGATTATTAGCCATTATTATTAGCTTTATTATTGTTGCTAATTTTACATCACTTTTTTTTTTTTTTTTTTTTTTTTTTCTTTTTGCGGTATGCGGGCCTCTCACTGTTGTGGCCTCTCCCGTTGCGGAGCACAGGCTCCGGATGCGCAGGCCCAGCGGCCATGGCTCACGGGCCCAGCCGCTCCGCGGCATATGGGATCCTCCCAGACCGGGGCACGAACCCGTATCCCCTGCATCGGCAGGCGGACTCTTAACCACTGCGCCACCAGGGAGGCCCCTACATCACTTTTGAACATGCTTGAAACCTATTACTTGCCCCTCACCACCACTAAATTCCTGACTTCAATGTTTTACATTTGGACGAGGTCAGTTTTGTTTTCCCTTAAGCAAAACCCAGCAAATATCCATTTAGACGTCTAGATACTGCCTTTTGAGTTTCTGTTTTAATGAAAAAGGACTCAAAGTTTTGGATCAAAGTCTACCTTCAAGACAATTTAGTCTAAAAGTTAAGCAGGGAGGGCTTCCCTGGTGGCACAGTGGTTAAGAATCCGCCTGCCAATGCAGGGGACACGGGTTCAAGCCCTGGCCCAGGAAGATTCCACATTCCACGAAGCAGCTAAGCCCGTGCGCCACAACTACTGAGCCCACGAGCCACAACTACTGAAGCCTGTGTGCCTAGAGCCCATGCTCCACACCAAGAGAAGCCACCGCAATGAGAAGCCTGTGCACTGCAATTAAGAGTAGCCCCTGCTCGCCGCAACCAGAGAAAGCCGGCGTGCAGCAACGCAGCCAAAAATAAATAAATAAAATAAATAAATTTATAAAAAATAAAAATAAAAAGTTAAGCAGGGAAGTAAGAGTTGATCCCATTCTTTTGTTTCCTGCTCTGCTATAGACTTGCTGTGTCATAGTTGTTTTCCATCCTGTGATTCAGTCTTCCTTTCTGTAAATGAAGGGCACACCCCTAGAGTAAAAGGGAGCCTGTGATTGTCTCGGATTACTGTCTATGTCTGCAATATCAGCTTGCCTCCCACTCACGCGATCTAGTGTGGTCCTCTAAGATCAGCAGCTGTACAATCAACTCAGGTGTTAAAGTAAAAATAGACAAGTTCCTGGCGGGGCTTGCAAACGCTCATGGTGTGTACCTGATGGATGACAAAGGTAAAATTAGTCCCTTCCCCAAAGACTGAAGTAGGTATTTGGGGATGAATCATACTTAAGTAAACTTCTGCTTTGAATTTTATTGTACTCTTGGAAATTTCTCCAGAACATTTAGCACAGGTGAACCCTGGAGTTGACTACTCCACCTGAATAAAATCTGATAGAAATTATGCCTGCCTCCGCTGAAAAGGTTGAACAAAAGAGGTGGGAATCCTAAACACTCTGGCCAATTGTTTACATGCATGAATTAACCTTTTATGCCTCTCTCTCCTCACCTGTAACACAGAGGTTGTTTACTCTGACAGCCTCCATGTTGCTATGAGGATCAAATAAGAAATAATACGACAATAGTGCTCTGAAAAAGACAGGAACACAACCTAACATTTGGATGAGACTTTCAAAAGAAAGTCTTTACCTCATTTGATTGAATGAAAACAAAATTTCTTGCATGATCCTCATTTAATAAAAACACATTCTAAAAGGTGGGTGCAAATAGACATTTTCTAACACAGTTCCCTAAGCCTGCAAACCTCAGGGATTTTGACAAACTTTTGCCGACCAGAGGTACATCCTGTAAAGTTGAAAGTCCCAGCCTTGAGAGAATAATTTGCTGGCTTCACAAATCTTTAAGATCTGCCCATGCTGGTCATTTATTCTTTCAGCACATACTATTAAAGCTTCAGTAATTAAGCATACTGTTCTCCTAAGAGAAGCCAGTTTCAGATTCATAGCTGGAAAAGCTTCTCAGTTTGCACCTTGCCAGCCAGCAGTCACCATTTTGCTGAATTCCTGTTGTCTCTGCAGATGGAGGTGGATGCGGGAAGAGGGAACCCCTTCCTCAGTCTCACCACCCGCCTCAGGCTCCTTCACCTCCTAGTTCCTATTTAACGTGATTTATAAATAATAAAGTGAAAATAGTAACAGACGACCTAGTGAAACTTCAACTGAAAAGTAACCTGAAAATAAAAAGGCAAGCACGTTATTTTACGGTAGATTAACCAGACCAAAATGTTTCTGTATGTAATCGAAAGGGCCTCCAGGACCTAGCAGTGCATCCCTCTCTTAGTCTCTGAAAAAGGTTGGTTGTTATTTACTTTTATTGGAGTACAGCTGATTTACAATGTTGCGTTAGTTTCTGGTGTACAGCAAGGTGATTCACTTATACCTATATATGTTCTTTTTTCAGATTCTTTTCCCTTATAGATTATTAAAAAGTTTGGCTTTTAGATGTGATTTTGCTTTTTAGTATTCAAAGGTAGGATTTGATGCCTTAATCTAGTAGGATCTGTGTTTTAAAGGACATTATAAAGATCATCAGTCATTTTGGATGATTCCTATTTTTTTTAGTGTTAATTACTTTAAATAGAGTATGAGAAAGAGGAGGGAATTAAACATTTCCTTTTTGCTCAACAGGCAAGTTTCAATAACAATGTTAAGGAGTCCACCTTGTTCCGGGGGTGGGGTAGCGTTCAAAGTCAGCTTCCAAAAATGATCCAACTAGGAATGTCCCAAACCAGGAAGTCCTTTTGTGTCTGGAGCCTCCTAATTCTTAGAAGTTAAAGGGATTTCTGTTTATTTTGAGGTGATGCCTTAGGGTTTTTTTGTTTGTTTGTTCATTTGTTTTTGCAAGTTAGTTTTATTCGCTTTTGTTTATTTTTTGATTACACAGCAATGGAAGGATACTGCAGTGTATATGACTGAAAATAGAAAATTGCCGTCTCTCTCTGACACACAAGCCTTCCTCCACCCCCGCCTGTTTCTCATTTACTTCCTGTGTTAACGCTGAGGGTGTATTCTTCTTAGCCTTTTTCTGTATTTTTACACACATTCATGCGCACACACACATATGTAGATATATGGCTTTTTTTAAACAAAGTGAGAATCATATAGTATTCACCCGTCTACAGCTGTGTTCAATCAACAGTGTCAGCCCCTGGCCAAGCTGTAGCCCATCTCACTCCTCTGAGCTTTTTTGGAGACACTCTTGTACACTTAAACCATGTTAATTTTCCACTGCCTTCTAGAGGCAACTTCTTAAGGAAGCGTTGAAGCACGCGAGAGGAGGCTCACTTCCCCTCTTGTCTGGAGGAAATAATGCCTTCAAGCTTTTGGAAGCAGCATTACTACACCCCATCGCCCTATTCTTGTCTTCGTACCTAACAGACAAATTACACTTTTCCTGTTAGCTGTGGCTTTTGAGTGTCCAGGACCAGAGCAGCTCCCGAAGCCAGAGAGAGAAAACAGTAATGATTTTTCACAAGGGGACGTGTCTTGATGGAGGCAGAGTTTAACCACCGTGACAAACTGCCCAGCTCAATCCTGCCTGGCTGGAAAAGCATCTGCTTTCTTTCCCCTGCCTGGTTACTAGTGGGTTTTGTCACCTGATTCATACAGATGAGATTACTGAAAACAGCAGGCAGCCACAAAGCTCCAGGAAATAGAATCGTGTGTAGCTCCTTTCTGAGGGGTGTGTGTGTGTGTGTGTTGCACTGCATGTTTTACATGCACATTTATAACTGCAACATTGGCCTGGAAAGATGTTCTGACAGAGGAAAGGCAGGAATCTCCCCAGCAGCAGGCAAAGCAGCCCAGGGATGGGAACAAGACCCAGTCAGTTTCATTTACCTTCAGTTCATCCAGTCGACAAGCACCAGCCCCTCTCCTAAGAGAGCCTAGTTACAGACACAACTCAGGGATCAGATTCCTGGATTCAAATCCAGACTCTGCCACCCACTGCGTAAACATTTTTTTTTTCTTTTTTTTTTTTTTTGCGGTACGTGGGCCTCTCACTGTTGTGGCCTCTCCCGGTGCGGAGCACAGGCTCCGGACGCGCAGGCTCAGCGGCCATGGCTCACGGGCCCAGCCGCTCCACGGCATGTGGGATCTTCCCGGACCGGGCACGAACCCGTGTCCCCTGCATCGGCAGGCGGACTCTCAACCACTGCGCCACCAGGGAAGCCCAACATTTTAAATTTAGCTTAATATCTCTATTCCTCAGCTTTGAAATAAGGAAGAGTACACATCTGCATCTTTTATCCAAACCCTTATAGCTGAATATGCTTTGGAATTCAGGATATTTGGATTTTAGAAGTGGAAAGTGGTGCTATGTCATATGTTACAGAGCATCTCCAGCAGGGCCTGGGGCAGCACCCGTAATCCACCTCACTGATGTGTTTGCAGGTTGAGTGAGGGAGGTAAGTATAGGCAACCAATAGCTTCACATTCGTTCAGGTCATATTTTGCAGCCAAATGAGTCAGGTCAGATCAAATCAGATTTTGCTGTCAAATTCGTTTTTTTTTTTAAGTATGACTTTGGAGTTTCAGGTCCGTGGTCCCTTAATAGACTCTAGCTCATTGAGTGGTAAGGAGGATTAAATGAGATAATATGCCTGGAAAGGGCACTTAATATAGTCAAAAAGTATTTGCTGAGTGCCCACCAAGTGCCAGGCACTGCACTAGAGCAGTCGACCAATCACCACACGGGGAAGTAGCACACATTTTCTGAAAGGGGTAAATATCATCACACTGTGGGTTATACATTCTCTATCACAACTACTCAACTTTGCTGTGGTAGAGCAAAAGCTGCCATGGACAATACATGGAAGAATGGGCATGGCTGTGTTCCAATAAAACTTTATTTACAAAAAAAGACAAAGGGCCAGATCTGGCCCATGAGCCGTAGTTGACAAACCCCTGATCAAGACAGACACGACGCTAGCTCATCACGGTGCCCACATTCGAATGCAGGAGACAATCGACTAAGAAAATAAATGTCTAATCTGATTGTGATAGATATTACAAGGCAATAAACAGGCTGCCTAATTGAGCATAACCAGCAGGGCGGGAGCAGCAGCTCAGTTCATCTTTATTAAATGAAGAGTAAAGTAGGGGAAAACAGTCAGAATTAGAGGAACCCACGCTAGGAAAAGTCATCACTCAAAATGTAACAAAACGGGCCGCTTCCCTGGTGGCGCAGTGGTTGGGAGTCCGCCTGCCGATGCAGGGGATACGAGCTCGTGCCCTGGTCCGGGAAGATCCCACATGCCACGGAGCGGCTGGGCCCGTGAGCCATGGCTGCTGAGCCTGCGCGTCCGGAGCCTGTGCTCCGCAACGGGAGAGGCCACAGCAGTGAGAGGCCCGCGTACCACAGAAAAAAAAAAAAAAATGTAACAAAAGCCAAAAAAAAGAAAAGGAAGCTGGAATTTAAATATATAGCCATTGAAAATGGAAAAGGGGAACTGAAGAGTTCTTGAGGGATACTCTTGAGACCAGGCTTTCTCCTGTGTGGTCAGGGGACCAGCAGCAGCAGCAGCCCCTGGGAGCTTGTTAGAAATGCAGAGTCTCAGGCCCACTCCAGACCTGCTGAGTCGGAACATGCCTTCAGCAAGCCGTCCAGGTGATTCATGTGCATGTTACTGTCTGAGAGGTGTCGCCCTGGTCCATGCCTTTCTTCCACTAAACAAGACTTTACATTGCCAACGGGTACTGAGCACTGCTTTAATCTTTATAACTCCTTTAGGAGGTGGGTCTTATGCCCATTTCACAGATGAGGAAACTGAGGCTCAGAGAGTTTAAGTCACTGGTCCCATATCACCCACTTTGTAAGTTCTAGAGTAAAGTTTTTAGACGCAAGCCTTCAGAATCCCAACCCTGCACTCTTAACCACAATTCTTCTTGCTCTGCAGGAAATGACAGGAAATAGTCTCCCTCCTATAAACTCTCCAGGAAAGGAGATTGGCATTGCCCTAAGTCAGCTGCAAGGGAGACTGGAAATCAATTTTCAACATTTTCAGTTTCTATGGTGAAAAGTGGGCTGATTCCTACCACGAATCACTGGGGAGTAACTCCCTAAGTTTAAGAAGTGGGTTCAGATGGTGGGTGACTAAAAAAAGGATAAACACCACTACAGTTGATGAGAACACATAATCTCAGAACTTCCTCTGCTGTACACATGAGAGCAAGAACTCTGATAACTAGCTTTGGGATCTAACTGAGTCTACATTGGCCAAAGGCCATGTTTAGATATTTTTCCAGTTTTCTCGTTTAAATGGAAAACCGGACCTCTGATAGGTGTCCTTAACTTTCCCCAAAGCCTAAGATAAAAGATTTGCCCAACCCTCTGGAATATCTTACTTGAGAGTGGGTGGCACTATTGTTTTGCTGTTATTTTCACAGGCTCTGCCTCTGTCTTTGGGAAAATTACTTCAGCTCTCTGAGCCTGAATCTTATCTGAAAGTCGGGCTAAGGATAACAGCAGACAAAATGTACTGAACGCTCACCACGTGCGGATGCTGCATTTCCTTAGTTGTCATAATCATTATTGTCTCCATTTTACACATGAAGCCACCACTGGAGAACTCCAGGAAGCAAAACCAACAGCACTGTATTCTAACCAAGGGGACACCTAGAGTTGTGCTACCCGGAGCCTGTAAAGAGCATTAGACACTTACCTAGTAAGCGACAGATTAGATTTGAACCCAGCTTCCCTGATAGCAGAGCCAAGGACAAGTTTGTTCACTCATCTGTCCTTTGTTTTCCTTATCTGTACCTCTACCTTGCAGAGTTAGAAAATTACATAAGACACAGGAAGCCATAGGGCTAAGAGTTAGTTCATAAAACAAAAGCTGGTATTACTTTATTCCTACAAGTTCTCTGAACAGTAACAATGGCACCCTTTTTTTTTTTTGGCATATCCCCTCTCAGCCAGGAGTTGAAACAGGTCATCTCTATTCCTGCAACAAACAGCAGACTCAGGTGGTTCCCTCTCGGTTACAGAGTCTATACTTTAAGACACTTCCATATAACCAGTGCGATAAACTGTTCATGCAGTTAGTCCAAATTCAGCTGTAGGAGTGTGGTCAGCTAATTGATGATGGAGAAGGAATTGTTTAGAGATAGTTAGCGAACACCGTGGCAGAAAGGACCACCCTCCAGCAGCAGCTGCAAGGGCTTCTTGCAATTCAGATACAGGCTTTTCACTGGTAAAACTAGGGACTAGTTAATTAGCATGATGATATTAGAAATGGATTTGCATTGGTGAAACTAAAAGTATTGGAGCCTTGTGAGTTGACTAAGATGCATTACAGGATATATAACAACCCATCCTTCACCTACACCCTTCCCCCTCTCCTCCCAAATTAATTCTGTGTCCAGCCACTAGTTTAGGAGGAGTTCTGATTATGTCATGCTGACCAGTGAGCATGGAATCCTACTTTTAGAATGTTGTTATGCCTGCCTGGAGTGAACCTCTTATTTAGGGTGTGACCAGAGCACCTGAAAGAATAGAGTGCTAGGACTTCATCAAGCTTCAAGAACAGGTTGTATGAATTGTTGTGTCTGCTTTGCTAAGGAATGTTTGGCTGTAAGAGTAGCAGAATTTGGACAGAGACTTGATTTTACGACAACCTGTAGCTAGACTGTAGGAAAACAGCTAACTCTCACCTCTGCCAGAAATAACCTAAGAACTGTTCGATGCACATTGGCTCAGATCACAACAATTTACCTGGTACCCAAGTGCCATCACCCGTGTCTTTCTTTCTAAGAGAATTGCTGCTGGTCCAGCTTTTAGTCAGCAATGTAGTCACAGAAGATGGGCCTAGGACCAGACATGAACCTTGATTAGTCTAAGCCAGGGGTCATCAAACTATGGCCCGAAGATGAAATCCAGCCCTCCATCTGTTTTTGTAAATAAAGTTTTATTGGAACACAGCCACACCCACTCATTTAGGTGTTGTCTGTGGCTGCTTTTGAGCTGTTGGAACAGCAGAGTTGAGTAGTTGCAACAGAGACTCTCTGGCGCACAAAACCTAAAATATTTACTATCTGGTGCTTTACAGAGAAAGTTTATCTATGTCTAATACAGAATAGTGCTAGTCAAAGTGTTCTACAGAAAGAAGCATTGGCCTCACCTGGGAGCTCATAGGAAGTGCAGGCTCTCCTGCCTCACCCAGACCCATCCCAGGATCAGAATATTTAGGGGGTAAAACTACCCACAAAGGGGAAAAAGAATTTCATGACTGGCTTAGGTCAAATATCCTTCATCCCTTGGACTGGGTGCATTGCTGGCCAAACTAAATGCAGTTTCTGTTAGTAGGGAAGAAGAGGAAATAACTGTCAGGTAGGGAACCCCAATTGCCCTTAGTGTTCATTCTCCTTTGATTACAGATTTTTTACATATGTAAACAAAGCCCCAAATGCCAAGAGTTTATATGTTACTATCAAGGGGTAATGGAACAGGGATTGTCATTGGATCTAGACAGACTTAGCTTGATGCACAGAGCCTTGGGCAAGCCCTTTTATCTCCCTGAACTTTGGGTTTCTTAAGTGTAAAATAAGAATAGTAATTTCAGATGTAGTGTTTGTATCATATGGGATAAATTCAGCAGCAAGTAATGGAATAGCCTGTAAAAAGTGACTTTACTTATTATCTAACACAACACGGAATCTGGCAGTGTATGGAGTTATAACATTGGATAGGAGGATTAAAGATGTCATCGAAGATTTAGCCTCTTTCCGTATTTCTTCTCTGCCACCTTCCATGTGTTTACACTCTCTCCCTTTGTGAATTTAAGGTGCCTGCTGCAGCTCCATCACCTTATCCTCATTCAGAGGCAAGAAGAAGGGAGGTGGCCACCTTCCTGAACAGCTCTTTTGATGGGAGAATGTCTTTCTCAGAAGTGTCCCCCCAGCAGAATTCTATTTAAGTCTTATTGGCCAAAAGTGGTTTATATAATTACCCCTAGACAATCACTGATAGAGATAAGATTACTGCGATTGGTTTACACCAGCCGGGGCCTGCAAACTTTTTCCATTAAGAGTCAGACAGTAAATGTTTTAGGCTTCATGTACAGTGTCTCTCACAACTACTCTGCTGTAGTAGCGCGAAAAGCACCCACAGACAATGCATAAAATCACTGGGTCTGGCTGTGTTTCAGTAAAACCTTATTCACAAAAACAGGTGGTGAGTGGAGTTCGGCCCACAATCCATAGTTTGCTGATCCCTGTTCTATACCTTAGTCATTCAGAGTACTGGAACTAGATTCAGATAAATTCAAACCCTGGTTTTCTCACTTACCAGCTGTGTGACTGCAGAGAGAGAGCATAACCTCTCTGTGTTCCACTTTCCTTATTGTGTAAAATTGAAAATGCTTAGGCCTTCAGGAAAGAGAGAACCCAACTAAAATATGGCATAAATGTCCTCCTGGTAGGGCAGCTCCTGGGTTGGTTAATTCAATTATTCGAGTCCCAGGTTCTTTTGATCTTGTTCTGCCCGCCTCAGTGTATTGGCTTTGAACTTCAGGTTTGCCTCTTACAGCCACAAAATGGCTGCCACAGCACCTGGTGGCATTTATTCACCTTAAAAAAGTCCAAAAATTGGAAGAGAGAACATTTCTTCCCTTGTTTATCTTTTCATGAGCAAGAATAACTTTCCCAGAGACATACCCCAGCCCACTTACTTTACCTCTCATTGGTCAGAATTATGTTGTGTGGCAATTCCTTAATCAGTTATTAGTAACAGAAATAAAATTATCTTAACTCCTTAGACTAATTTAACCATAGTTGGGAGTGGGGTCCAGGCATTGACAATTTGTTAAAGCTCTGAAGATGATCTGACCTGTGGCCAAGGTTGAGAACCACTGATACTGACCAATCAAAACTCCATCCCCTGGGACTGTTGAGGTTCTAGCTTTCCCTGAAGCACATAACAGTCAAAAAACTTAAAAGTAAAAATATAGGTATGTGATAAAATAGATAACTAATGAGAACCTGCTGTATAGCACAGGGAACTCTGCTTCACTTTGCTGTACAGTAGAAACTAACACAACATTGTAAAACAACTATACCCCAATAAAAAAAAAAAGTAAGGTCAAAAATATATGTATGTGTGTGCATGTAAATTGTGTTTTATTAGCAAAGAAAATAATTAGTGATTACTATTAGACAACAATCAGGATCTGCTAAACATAATTTTGAAAAAAATATATAGTCCCTTGCATTTTTTTTTTTTTTTTTTTTTTTTTTTTTTTGCGGTATGCTGGCCTCTCACTGTTGTGGCCTCTCCCGTTGCGGAGCACAGGCTCCGGGCGCTCAGGCTCAGCGGCCATGGCTCACGGGCCCAGCCGCTCCACGGCATGTGGGATCTTCCCGGACTGGGGCACGAACCCGTGTCCCCTGCATCGGCAGGCAGACTCTCAACCACTGCGCCACCAGGGAAGCCCTCTTGCATATTTTTAATTGACATCTTAAATTTTTCTACCACAATTCAAATAAGCCCATTTTGTCTTAACAAGAAATAGAAAATAGTAAGTATTTTGGGACTTCCCTGGTGATCCCGTGGTTAAGACTCCGCCCTCCCAATGCAGGGGGCATGGGTTCGATCCCTGGTCAGGGAACTAAGATCCCACATACCGCACAGCACAGCCAAATAAATAAATAAACAAATAAAATTTAAAAAATAATAATCATTTTGTATGAAAAAATAATATAGAGAGTGACTGGAATTGCAATCCGTAATTCATTGTATGACTTGATAAGTTTTAACTAACGTATTGAATAGCGTGCACTAAATCTGAAAATATACAGATAAGTTTTTTTATCCTGAGACATATCCAGTGTATCCTGAAATATTTGATGGTTCTAGAAAACATTCCAGTTCTATTTATAAGAATAAACAGTATTATTAAACTTCTGTCATGGTTTGGAATGCTCTCTAGAAAGAAATGCAGGTAACATAAAGTAATATAGAATGCCCACATTGAGGTTCCTTGATTAAGCATCAAAGGTGGGTTTCCCAAAACCAACGTTTGGATTAGTCCCTTTGTTTGTTACCTTGAAGAGTGTTGTAGTACCTACCCCCTCAATGCTCCGTAGAGTTGCTGGGGTACTCTGCCCACCACCACCTCAGACTTCTCTGTAATGTAGAAAAAGGGTTATTGTGACCAGTGTGAATTTAGGCCTGCAGTAGCATTCCCAGACAGGCTTAGGAATAAGTAAATGTAAGCATAAACTTGTAGGTTCTAGTAAGTAATTCCCTTAACACTCTCCGTGTAACATCCTCCTGCTTTGAGACTGCTGTTCTACAGAAATCCATTGGGTTGCTTTGCAGATTAAATGAGATAATACAATTAAGCAGTTAGTACAATACATGGCACGTACTCAGTAATTGGTAATTATTATTTCCAGTCACAAATACGTGAGGAGCATCTTGCTCCCCTGTCTGACAAGGGGAGGGAAGTAGCAGCATTAGGAATTCAGAGCCAAATGTCTTAGATCTGAGGATAACCCCTCTGCTAAGCCTGCACCTGGAGAGCAGCACCTGAGACCTTCACACTTGGGCAGGTCTTAATGGCAGCCTCATGGGTGAGAGCTAGAAAGAACCAACAAAACTCAACATACCACGGCCCTTCCCATCTCAAGGAATGTGCCTTTACTCTGTCCTCTGCCTGCAACTTTCTTCTGGAGTCTAGATCTTCACCTGCGGCCTCTACTCAGGTCTCTTCCTTAGCCTCTGCATCCCCTACTGCTACACCCAACTTTGACACTCTCCATCCCATCTGTCCTGTTTAATTCCCTCCCTAGCCCTCCTCGGCATCTGAAAACATCCTGTTCTTTAACTTGTTGACTTAGTTACCTGTTTTGTTCGCTGCCCAATCTCCAGAACCAAGTGCTGTCGCTGATTCATGGTAGGTACCCAAGTAGGTAAAAATTGAATGAAAGGATGGACAATCAAAACCGACCTCCTCTTAGAGGGGAAAGAGTATGGAGTTTGAGGTCAGGATTTGGGGGTCATTCAGTCACGTATTATTTGTTTTTGTTTGTTTTACATATTCTTGGGTTTCTAACAGATTCAGTTCCTGATAACAATGACTATTTCTGACATTTTAGATTCATTTTTCCTGTTAAGCAACACATTAAAAAAAAAAAGAGGCATTTCTAGAGCAGAAGAGAACATATGGGTTTAAGAGCATGGAGTTAGGTGATCTAGAGCAAGGATCTGCAAACTTCTTCTGTAAAGGAATAATTATTAAATATCATAGGCTTTGCAAGCCATAGTGCCTCTTCCATTGTAGCTCAAAAGCAGTCAAAGGCAATATATAACCAAATGAGCATGGCTGTGTTCCAATAAAACTTTATTTACAAAAACAGGACTTGAGCTGGATTTATCCATCAGGCTGTAATTACCAACCCCGTGATCTAGAATTACTTTTTGTCTCTACAATTTTCCAGCTGGTGATCTGGCTGAGTCTCCATTTATCTATCAAATGGACATAACTATACCACTTCATTTGGTTTGGAGGATAAAATGGATCCGTGTATAAGTCATTCCATGTAAGGTTTCTATAAATGCTACCTCTTCTGCTGCTTCTCTTACGGTAGAGATAGCAATCTGCTAAGTCATGCATTTAGGAGGTGTCACACTCGACCACAGGCAGCCTCTAGAAGAGATTTTCCTTGTCCAGCGAGTTTAACTTGGTCCTACCTTAGCTTTTGGCTAAAAATACCTTTCCTCTCTTTAGGCAATTCCATTCAAGGTTGGTCCTAGGAGGAAAAAAAGAAAAAAAAAAAAAAAAAAAAAAGAGGAGCAGAAGTGGGCAGGTGACCCAAATAGATCGGTCTCTTTGGGGAGAGGGATAACTCTGCCCCTGCCAAGTGCTCCTTTTGCTCCAAATCTCAACTCCTTTTTGGAGGAAAACTCTGTCCCCCAGGTTTACCCATTTTGTCCAAAGTCTCAGGCTGGCCTGGAGAGAGCCCTTGAAGGCATATCATGAAGCTCGTTCCTTTGACTACAGCACTGCTCATGTGAGCACCATGGCAAAACCAACCTTTATTTACTCTGTGAACTAACATCACAGAGGAAAAAGATCTCCTGGGATGGATTTTGTTTTCTTTTTTTCTTTGGGATGTTTTTCTTATGTCTGAACTTCCCACTTGAGTTTTTAGGATTTCTGGCATCAGGCATGGGCTTTGTCTCTCATTTCTTTGTGCTGATTGTCAAATGCCCACATACTATTTACACCTTCCATTCTCTCTGGGGTTTCTAATCCTCCCTTTCTCATTACTAGCATTTCTTCCTAAACCTCGCCTCTTTTTTTTAACCAGCCGGCTAGCTCCCCAAGCCTCAAGATAAACAGCAAACGAGATTGTGAATTTCAATGACAAACACAGCAGGCGACATATTTTCCAGCCCCACATAATTTTTTAACTTGGGGATGATAACTTCTTCGGTTTTCCTGCTCTGAACATCGACAGGCCCAGTTCCTCTTTCGTTTTGGCCTCTTTGCATCTCTTCCTGAATTAAATTTTTCAATTAGCTGAGTTGTTACAAGGCATGTGGAGCTGCCCTGCTCTTAAACTCAAATTTCCTTCTTCCCAGGCGTCACAGAAATTTGCAGTACACACTGCAAAGACAAAGAACAAAAAGACCTCGTATCCATGATTTCACCGGGTTTCCAACTGGATAATGAAAGCAGACTCCTCCCCCGGGAGGGGGGTTCCCTCACCAACCTCCTGAACGTAAAACCCCACCCACTTCTTTCCAAGGACACACTTTGTTCTAAATCCCCAATGCCGTCACTCTTGCACGCAGAAAAGGGCAGGACGCTGTACCTAAGTTGTAAGAGTGAGCTGCGATCTTTCTTTGAGCCCAAGATAAAAGGAGTAAGTGGGAGGGAATTACCCAATATGAAGCATGTAGTTTGTAATAGGCACGGGATGCTACGCATGAGCTTGGCTTGGCTGACTCCTGGGTTGGGGGGAAACACGACTTTTTTTTTTTCTTTTTCATGAGCCTCTCACTCTCAAGCTGGAGGAAAGATTAAAAACTACAGGGAGGCGAACGTGTTCAGAATAGATTTTTTTTTTTTTAATTTTTATTTATTTATTTATTTATGGCTGTGTTGGCTCTTCGTTTCTGTGTGAGGGCTTTCTGTAGTTGCGGCAAGTGGGGGCCACTCCTCATCGCGGTGCACGGGCCTCTCACTATCGCGGCCTCTCGTTGCGGAGCACAGGCTCCAGACGCGCAGGCTCAGTGTTTGTGGCTCACGGGGCTAGTTGCTCCGCGGCATGTGGGATCCTCCCAGACCAGGGCTCGAACCCCTGTCCCCTGCATTGGCAGGCAGATTCTCAACCACTGCGCCACCAGGGAAGCCCCCAGAATAGATTTTTAATGGGTCAATAATACTCTTTTAAACCTGTTTTTTAAGTTGATTCAATCAATTCTTCGGATGAAGGAAAGTTGAGGACAGGTGTAGGGTAAAGGAGTTCCTTTCAAGAAGAGGTGAGTGTGTTGAGCAAAGACTCGCAAGATGGACAAGGGACTAGAGGATGCCTGAAATCCACCCAAAGCCCATCCAAAAAGGCAAGTGAAATACATTAAGGAACAGCCTTCAAGGAAATACTATGCCACCATTTAAACGTCAATTTTTTCTAACATGGACTGCTCTTCAAGAGATCTAAGTGAAAAATGGAAGGTGAAAGATACTTGGTAAAGACAGAAGAGTGTGAGTTTTGATAAACATATGTGCTGATCTATGTGGAGATTCTTCCTGACCCACTTAACCCTAACAGCAATTGTCTGTGGGGAGCGGGGAGGTTCACCCTTCCCCACAAGCCCTTTAACTTGAATTCTCTCCTCCCCTCAACCCAGAAACATGTATTGCCTCATTTTTCTCAAAAACTTATAATTTTTAAAAATGCATGTAGACATAGAAAATTGCTGCTAGATATTTTAAGTTAAAAAAAAAGTTGTATAGTAGTGTCTATAAATATGATTCCAGTGGTATATTTAAAACAAAGTATGTATGTGTACACACACACACACACACACGTGCATATTTATGGAACACGTCTGGAAAGATATATTACAAATAGTTACGAGCTAGCTTGATCGAGATGATGAACCAGCACGGGTGAGTGAAGGGAATGAGGAACTTTGAGTATTTTACCTTAATTTTATACTATTTGAATCTTTTAGAGAGATGACATATGGCGTCTATTTTTAAATTTTAAAAGCTGAAATGAGAAGGAAAGAGAAGGAAATGGTCAAATGCTGACCCACAGTACAGGAGAAATGTGGGCCATGTCTTCCCAAGGAAATCAAACTCCCAAGAACCCTCAAGGTAGATTTCTGCTTTTTGCCTCCTTATCAGTGGGACATTATACATTATTAGGGAGGCTGGAGTTTCTCCCCTTCCCCTAAATACTGCTTGCCGGGACTGCTCCGAGCGGCTTTCCAAGGTGGCCCAGCTGGTGTGTGCTGGGGGGCCCACCTGCCTTCAGGAGCATGGACACGCAAAGCCAGGCGGAAGGCTGGGCTTGGGAGCAGAAGTCATACCGTGTTTACTTCCCTGCCTTGCGCTGTTGAGCTGCACTTGAATGACTCCATTAACAAGAATGAAATGACTTCGTGATAAAATCCTGACTCTGGCTGTCTATTTTCTGTGATGCAGCCGTCCTGTGAACGGGCTTCTGTTGAAGTCGTATTTGATAGTCTGCCTCGGATACGGTCCCATGGAAATACCCTCTCCCTTCTCAGCTCTAGGCTAGGAAGACCTCTTACATTTTCTTCTGCCTTAGGCATGTGTGAAAACGGAGTGGGGAAATACACACTTGAAAGAAGAGAGTTTGAGGTCTATGTGAGTCCCAGTTTCCAGGCGCTTACACTGCAGTTCACCTACTGAAATAAACATATTTTGCAAATGGACATGATCTGTTTTCTGGGATTGATAACAAACACAGAAGGTCAAATAGCAGCCCTAATCATTTCTGCATGTGCACTTTTCGGGCAAAGAAATGCCGAGAACGAAGTTTACAGCTTATCCAACTTCCAGCGCTTTAGGTTTTTTTTCTCTTTTCTAGGGCAACTTATTCTTGCTTCCACGATGTTCTGTTTGAAAGGTCCCTTCTTGCTTCCCAACAGTTGTTTGGAAATTTTCAACATTTAAGTCATGACCTTATTATTTTATTCGGGGGGAGGGGTCAAGTCGAGAAGCCAAATTTATACAAATAAGGAGTGTGACAGAACAGCCTAAGATTTGAAATTGGAGGAGCTGGGGTGGGGGTGGGGGTGGGGGCTGGTGTCGGTCACGCCCTATCTTCCTCGTTGGCAGCTGGAGTTTTTTGGATCCCTTGAAATTATAATGTCTGTGTTTGCAGGTATTTCTGAGACATCATTTAGATTCCTTTAAATTGAGGTGAAATGTTAAAATAAAGGGGGACTCGACTGTCTCTCAAGATGGAAAAAGGATCTACCGGCTATTGTGTGACCTCCTCAGTGCCTGATTGACTAGTAGAAAACACATCTCCATGGGAACAGATAAATGTCTGCTTTTCATGCCGTGAAATAACCAACTCGGCCTGTGGAGCTTCACCCACCTAGCACTTTATTTGGACGGCTGTAAGCAGCCTCTCCCTTTTCATGTTCAGCCAAATTATCTGCCAGAATTTCTTTTCAAGTCTACGGAGAAAAAAAAAGAAAAAACAGAGTTTCCTCCCCCGTCCCCCCTCTGCATGGAGTTAATTACTGTATTTTCATCTGGGAGGGTGGGAAAAAATACACGCTGAGCTGACATAGCACACAACACAACGGCTGCTGGTGTGTTGTATCTGCCTGGTGTCTATTAGCTGTTGGTAATTTTTTTTTAAGGTATCGTGGTCTGCTGTAGTATTTGGGTAATGTCGGCAGGATAAGCAAACAGCCTGGGAGGCAGGGCCTGGGACTGGCTGTTTTGGATTGTTTGTTTACAGTCATGCCAGTGTCGGGCTGTGTGACCTTAGGCAAGTGGGAAGCAGCGCTGTTTTAATATCGTGATCTGAGAAATGGAGGTGAGGAGAAGGGTAGGAAAACTTGCTGGAGAGGCTCAGGTATCTGCCTCCCCTCCCCCGAAAATCCCCAACATCTGCCATTTTAACTCCCTGATCACTGATCCATGCTGTGTGCCAACAAAAATTCGAGAACGGCTCTCAGGAGAGCTGGGGCTTTCTCGAGTGATTCCAGACACTTTTGCTTCTGTTCCTGCTTTAAAATACCACCGGAAGCAGCATTTTCTGATGAGATTACAGCACTTCTAGTCCAGTTTCTGAAGCAGAGGGAAAAAAATAAATGAAAAGGAAAAAAAAGAAAACATGGAGGTGAAATATATATATATATAACCCACACACACATACATATATGTTTTCAACACACAAGGTTGAAATCTTAAGCGGAAAATGTCTTAGCCTGCTTGGTTCTAAAACTGGGCACAAGAATGTGTGGGTTGTTATTTTATTGGAATCCATTCACCCGTTCCTATTATTCTCCCCTTTGTCATTTAAGCTATTGGTGCCTTTGTCTCTCTCTTCTTCCTCAGCACCTCCACCCACCCACCCAACAAATCTGAACAAGAAATGTTTAAAGACCGGTGAACTACAAACCCACTACACATTTTTCAAAAGAAACCAGGTTAAAGATACCTGCAGTCTATGTAGCAATCAAGCCTCAATCCCAGCTCTTCCATAGACGTGATTCCTAAATATCAAAACCCCAGTGGTCTTTATCTGGACCAGCTGCTTCTGATGTCGGGAAGGAATGTGGCACATCAAGTGTGTGAACACTGCCTCTATTGTATCCAAACAGGCTGATTGAAGCCTGGATAATTGGCATGTAACCTTCACTATTAATAGAGAAGACAGAGATGTGAATTAGCTGAATCCCTCCGACATATGCCATGCATTAGCTAAAGGGGCTTACAATTCTCCAAACATCTTGGCTAACTATTACACCAATAATTAAGCTTTAGAACTTGATAACTTTGGGGGGAAATCAATAAATAATAGGGAAGCTCCACACTCCCTCTGAATCAGAAGTGCTTCTGTAATCTTATTACAAGTCCAGCACTGATAGTGGTTGTCATTGGTCATTTGGGGGGTTGAGGGTTTGGGGGTTTGGGACCCCGTGTGTGTGTGTGTGTGTGTGTGTGTGTTGCTGATGGTGAGTTTCTGGAGGAGGTTGATAAATTAGGGGGTTATTGTTTAGTTTCTATAATCATCAAGGTATGTGACTAGCAGTGTACACTTGCCATGTGCTGTTTGACTATCTTGTAAAGGAATAGACATACCCCGAATGAGATATAGTGAAACCCTGAATTAGGCTATTTAGAACTGTGCATTTTTAAATACTTGGTTAGTTTCACATCAGTTCCTAAGACTAGAGGAAGTACCGTAGGCTGATGGTTAAGAAAATAAACTGCCGTCGGACTGCCGGGGTTTGAAGCATGGCACATACTAGCTTGTGACCTTGGGCAACTTGTCCAACCTCTCTCTGCCTCAGTTTTGACATCTGAAAAGTGGGAAGAACAATAATTCCTAGCCCATTGGGACTTTGTAAGGATTAAATAACTTGTATTCAGAAAGTATTCAGAAGAGTAGAGTATAAGTAAGCATTTTCCCTTTTCCTTTAATAAATATGCACTGAAAGTGTTTTTCAAACTGCAGGTTGTGACCTAACAATAGGCGGTGAGAGCCATCAGCAGGTCCCAACCGTCACTTTCTTTATAGGATGGAAGAATCTGCCTGCCAATGCAGGGGACGCGGGTTCGAGCCCTGGTCCAAAAGATCCCACATGCCACGGAACATCTAAGCCCGTGTGCCACAACTACTGAGCCTGCGCTCTAGAACCCGCGAGCCACAACTGCTGAGCCCGTGTGCTGCAACTACGGAAGCTCACGCTCCTAGAGCATGTGCTCCACAACAAGAGAAGCTACCTCAATAAGAAGCCTGTGCACCGCAATGAAGAGTAGGCCCTGCTCGCCACAACTAGACCCAGCGCAGCCAAAAACAAATAAATTTATTTTTTTTAAAAAAAGGCATGGGGCCTCCCTGGTGGCGCAAGTGGTTAAGAGTCCGCCTGCCGATGCAGGGGATACGGGTTCGTGCCCTGGTCTGGGAGGATCCCATATGCCGCGGAGCGGCTGGGCCCGTGAGCCATGGCCGCTGGGCCTGCGCATCCGGAGCCTGTGCTCCGCAACGGGAGAGGCCACAACAGTGAGAGGCCCACATACCGCAAAAAGGAAAAAAAAAAAATAATAATAAATAAATAAATAAATAAATAAAGGCATGGAATGGAATGGAGTACATGACACATAGGAAGGGTACATCCTGTTTTATAAAAGTTTTTGATTAAAAAATATATATATATATTTTTTAATCAAAAAAAATATATATATATATATGGTTGGCCAAAAAGTTTGGGGTTTTCTGTTAAGAGCCTGTGAAAACCCCGAACGAACTTTTTGGCCAACCCAGTACACATACTTGTGTGTGCGTGTGTGTGTGATTTGTGTGCATGCTATATCTTAGTGTAAATATGTATTTCTTTTGGGGGTCAGGTTTTTTTAAAAATGTGAAAAATCTGCCATCAAATAATTTAAAACCTGGGAACAGCCTAAAGGCATCAATAGGAGATTGGTTCAATAAATTAAGTTACATCCGTACAATGGATTATCGGTCATTAATAAGAAAGAGGTCAGTTTCCATGTGCTGATTTGTATGGCAGATACCCAGAAATATTACTCTGTAAAAATAAAAGGCATTGCAGGGTGTATTATTTATAATCCTATATATATATATATATAAAGAAGGCTTTATTTTGTGTGTGTGTGTGTGTGTGTTTTCCTATATCGAATCTTAATTTGCTGTCAGTCCCTGTGCTAAATGGAGTCTGCCTTCCCTGCGGCTTGCTTGCTCAGTGATTGGTGCCACCCTCCATCCAGTTGAGCTGCCAGAAGCCTTGGAGCCGTTGTTGACATGCCTCTGTCTCTTGCTCACCACTGGGATCCAAAATCCATTCTTTTTTTAAATTTATTTATTTATTTATTTATTTTTGCGGTGTGCGGGCCTCTCACTGTTGTGGCCTCTCCCGTTGCGGAGCACAGGCTCCGGACGCGCAGGCTCAGCGGCCATGGCTCACGGGCCCAGCCGCTCCGCGGCATGTGGGATCCTCCCAGACCGGGGCACGAACCCGTATCCCCTGCATCGGCAGGCGGACTCTCAACCACTGCGCCACCAGGGAGGCCCCAAAATCCATTCTTTAGCCTTCATCTTGAACCCTCAACCCCTGTTCCAAACTACTGTCATCTCTCTCCTGGGTAACTAAACTCTTAACTAGTCTTTTAACTAGGCTCCTAACTAGTCCCCTTCAGTCACCTAACTAGTCTCTGTGCATGCACTCTTGCCTCCTCTCCCAACCCATCTTCTCAGTGTAGCCCCTCCCCACCTTGCTTCAATTCTTTTTTTTTTTTAAATACATTTTCTTTTTTTTTAAATTAATTATTTATTTTTGGCTGTGTTGGGTCTTTGTTGCTGCGCATCGTCTTTGTTGCGGCGATCGGGGACTATTCTTTGTTGCGGTGCGCGGCCTTCTCATTGTAGTGGCTTCTGTTGTTGTGGAGCACGGGCACTAGGCGTGCAGGCTTCAGTAGTTGTGGCACGTGGGCTCAGTAGTTGTGGCTTGTGGGCTCTAGAGCACAGGCTCAGTAGTTGTGGCGCACGGGCTTAGTTGCTCTGCAGCATGTGGGATCTTCCCGGACCAGGGCTCGAACCCGTGTCCCCTGCACTGGCAGGCGGATTCTTTTTTTTTTTTTTTTTTAATTTAATTTAATTTATTTCTTTATTTATGGCTGTGTTGGGTCTTTGCTTCTGTGCGAGGGCTTTCTCCAGCTGCGGCGAGCAGGGGCCACTCTTCATTGCGGTGCGCGGGCCTCTCACCATCGCGGCCTCTCTTGTTGCGCAGCACAAGTTCCAGACGCTCAGGCTCAGTAGTTGTGGCTCACGGGTCCAGCTGCTCCGCGGCATGTGGGATCTTCCCAGAATAGGGTTCGAACCCGTGTCCCCTGCATTGGCAGGCAGACTCTCAACCACTGCGCCACCAGGGAAGCCCCCCCCAGCATTTTAATGTGAAAACTTTCAAACATACAGCAAAGCAAAAAGAATTTTACAGAGACAGCTCTCCTCCTAATTCTACCGCTAACACTTTGCTGTACTCTTTATTACATTTCTGTCTACCCATCCTTCTTGTCCTGGCAGGCGGATTCTTAACCACTGCATCAGCAGGGAAGTCCCTTGCTTCAGTTCTTGCCGTGCCTACCCAGTGCTCTAGGATTTTGGGACAAAACCCAAAATTCTAGAATGGCCTCTGTATTAGTTTCCTGCCGATGCTGTAACAAAGTACAACCAACTAGGCAGCTTAGAACAACAAAAAGCTATTGCCTAACAGTTCTGGAGCCTAGAAGTCCAAAATCAAGGTGTTGGCAGGGCATCTTCCCTCTGAAAGCTGTAGGGGAGAATCCTTCCGTGCCTCTTCTGAGCCGGCCTTCAGTCCTTGGCATTCCTTGGTGCACAGCCGCATCACTCCAATCTCTGCCTCTGTCCTCTCATGGTTTTCCCTTTGTGTGTCTGTCTTAAGTGCCCACCTGGCTCCAGTGTGACCTCATCTTAACTAATTGCATCTGCAACAACCCTATTTCCAAACAAAGTCACATTGTGACATGCTAGGGGCTAGGATAGGACATCAATACATTTTTTTGAGGGCACACATTTGAACCCATGACAGTCTTAGAGACCCTGCCAGGCCAGGCCCCTGCCTCCCTCTCTGGGCTTCTCTCTCACCACTTTGTCTTGTCTTCTGGCTCCATCACACAGGCCTTTTTCCGATGCCCAGGTTGTCTCCTGCCAGAGAACCACTGCTCAGGTGTTCTGCTTTCCCCTGATTAGCATGCTCTCTCTTTCCCCTCTCCAATCTCCACTCCCATTTCACCTCCAGATTTAGACTACTCTGTCCCTCAATAGACGCCTTTCTCAAATGCCCCAACCCAAGGACCAAGCCAAGTTTCTCAGATTATTGCATAATTTCATAATACCACCCACTTCTCATTTGTCACACTTTTCACAGCTGCGGTTTCTCATTCGTCTGTTTGTTTGTTGAAGGTCGTCTGCTCCACAAAACTGTCAGCGCTTGGAAGGCAGAGCTGGGCTACACCTTCTTATCCTCACCTCTTAGCACAGGACATAGTCCACCTGTGGGTGTCCGACGCCATATTGGTGCATGGATGGGTGAATGTACTGATGGATGGTTGGACGTACTGATGGATGGATGGATGTACTGATGGATGAGTGAACGAATGAATGACACAGATTTTTCTGACATTCAGTTCATAAATATGAGCCATAGTTTTATAGATTTCCCTCTTCTAGACATTTCTTGTAAAAGGAATTATACAATAGGTGGTCCTTTATGACTGGCTTTTACACTTAGCATAATGTTTCCAAGTGCTCCTGTAACATAAGTAGTACTTGATTCTTCTTTCTTTCCAACTAGTATTCTATTATGTACATAGTTCCCATTTTATTTGTCCATCCATCAGTTTATGGACATTTGGCTTGTTTTCACTTTTTGCCTCTCATGAATAGCGCTGCTATGAACACCTGAGTACAGGTTTTTGGGTGGATATGTGTTTTCAGTTCTCTTGGGTGTATACCCAGGAGTGGAACTGGTGAGTCACATGGTAACTCTATATTTATTTATTTTTTAAAATAAATTTATTTATTTTATTTTTGGCTGCATTGGGTCTTCGTTGCTGCGTGGGGGCTTTCTCTAGTTCTGGCGAGCGGGGGCTACTCTTCATTGCAGTGTGCGGGCTTCTCATTGCAGTAGCTTCTCTTGTCATGGAGCACGGGCCCTAGGTACGGGGGCTTCAGTAGTTGTGGCTCTCGGGCTCTAGAGCGCAGGCTCAGTAGTTGTGGCACAGGGGCTTAGCTGCTCCGCAGCATGTGGGATCTTCCCAGACCAGGGCTCGAACCCGTGTCCCCTGCATTGGCAGGCAGATTCTTAATCACTACGCCACAAGGGAAGTCCTATATTTAATTTTTGAAGAGCTTCCAAACTGTTTTTCAGAATGGTTGCACCACTTAACGTTCCCACTAGCAACACAGAAGGGTTCCTTTCCAATTTCTCCACATCCTCACCAACACTTGTTATTTCCATCTTTTATTTATTATAGCCATCCTAGTGGGTCTGGCTTATTTTATTTTATTTTTTTAAATTTGCTTTCCAACACACTGACAGATGGTCTTAATTTTTTATGGTTCTCCACTTGAGATACTCATGAAAGCTACAGTACAGCTCCTCAGAAAAATGTACACATGCATATTAAAAAAGTGCCTATAATTTCAAAGATTTCGTAGACCTCTCCAGAAGTCATCTATTTACTATCTAGTGGGGGGGGGGTGTCTGTGGACCTCAGGTTAAGATCAAAAGATGCCAGTGGAAAAAAATGGCTGATTCAGTCACAGATATAGAGATAAGGAATGCTGAGGCCCAGTGCCTCCCTCAAGGTGACCCAGTTAGTCAAGAAGGCAGAAGAGAGGCCGAGCTGATGCACTCAGGCTCCAGAATCTTACTGTGGGTTCTTATCTAGATACAAGCCTTAGCTGAATCATTTAACCTCATTGAAACTATTTGTAGATAAGTGTCCTCCTCTGTACAAGGAGGAAACTAGAACCTCCTTCAAATTGATATTGTTGAAAGGATTAAATGAAATAATGTGTGCTGTGTCTACATGAGGTGGCAGTCACCAGTATTAGCATAGTGTAACCCCTTCCCCTAATGACCAGGGCTGTTGGCTTATAGCAGTAGCAGCCATAGGTCAAATGTATACATGTTTTCTTTGGCCCACAGAGTGTTTTTATAAATGGGAACATTATTTCTTATAAATGTGTATTTTATCTTCTACTGATAAATTAGAAGATCCAGCAACACTGGGATCATATATTCAAGCAGGTAGAGCCAAGAAGCAGCTGCCACTTTAGCGTTCTCCCGGTTACCGCAGTCACCAGTCCTCCCTACCGATCACACTTGGCCGGCTTCACCCGTATCTCAGCCTTGTTGGCAACAGAGTTTGTCAGGATCCCGGCAGGAAACAGTTAGCATCCTGAAATAGAGTAGCTATCCAAGGAGAGCTGAACAAAGGGAGGATTTCAAAGACATGAGCAGGGTTAAGAGAAAAGAACAAGACGTGGTGAACACCCTGAGGCTAGTAGCACAAGCCTGGAGCTAAGGCTGCTCAAGGCCAGAAGAGGCAAAGGGAGCTTTTGGCTGCCAGAACCTGAGGGAAGTGTCAATAGGAGGAAGCCACCTGGTAAGTGCTATGGCCTCCAGTAGAGGGAAGCAGCCAGCCTGGGGCAGGGAGAGAATTAGGGAAAGAAACACCCCAACCTCACTTTCCCCCTTCCACCAATCTTCACAGGTGCCTTCCATTGGCCAAAACCAAGTAGGAACCAGAGAGCAGGGAAGTCTGTTAATTCAGTCCAGAAAAGGCACTCACAGGGTGGGAAGGGAAGGTTGAAGGGTAGATGGGGAGAGAAATGGAAAATATTTAACATATCTTCTTTGATTTTTAAATTATTCCTCTAATTATTAGTTATTAATAACATCAAAACCCGCCCTCTTCACTACTCATATTTTAGATCCCAGTTCCTCTATGTTTTTAGACCCTTTCCACTCACCAGTGTAGAACTGGACACCTTCTTTGTTTCTCCCCCCTGTACTCCGAATGGAGTTGGATGATATTTCTATCATCCACCCAACAGTCATACTTAATTATTGTCCAGATCGTCACTGCCCACTGGAGACAGGAACTGTCTTATTCATCTTGAAAATCCCAGAACCTAGCACTCTGTCAGACATAGAATAACTATTAAAAACCCCACGATTCATGGATTGTTCTAGTAATAAAAAGGGGACACCTGAAAAGTGAGGGTGGGAAAAAACGTCATCACCAACTATTCTCATCTACATCCTTATTTCAAAGAAGGGAACAATCATTTACCAGATCACAAAATAAAATAGTAACAGTAACAATAATGTTAACAAACATTTTTTGAGTACCTACTATACGTGCATTATCATATTTAAGTCTTTCAGCAATACCATAAGTCATGTAATATTATTATCCCTATTTTTCAGGGGAGGAAACTGAAGTATAGAGAGAGCAATTACCTAAGGTCAGTATTAGAGTCAGGACTGGCCATCAGATCTGGATGGACACAGTCTTCAATCATAAATACTGCCTCTTCATAGTTAAAATAGCCTCAACTTGCTATATCACATCGAGTATTTGTAAGTTGCACTATACATCTGTTATCAATACGTATCAGAATTTTGGTTATGCAGCAAGTAGAGACCCAATTTAAACAGTGGCTTAAGTACATATAGGGGTTGTTTCTTCCATATATTGATAACAAGAAGTTCAGGGGTCAGCTACTGCTGGCTTTGGTTCATTGGCTTAAGGCTGTAGAGGCTGAGCTTTCTGACATGTTCTTGGATTTGCCCTCTTAATGACAAAATGGCCACTTTAGCTCCAGCAATCATTCCCCTGTTCTAGGCATGAAAAGAGAGAAAGGTAATAAAATGTGAAATAGCTTCTGCTAGTTAGATAAGGCCTCTTTACAGAGCATTCCCAGATGCCTCATTTATATTTTCTGGTCTCACTTCAAGAATCACTCCTTTTGGCAAGAGAGACTAGGATATAGATATACTGAACAGGAGACATTGCTGGCCCCAGCGGTATGGAGGTCCTGTTCTTAAAGAAGAGGGGGGAAATGAGTGGTGGAGAGGCAATTAGCATTTTCTGCCACACTTCAAGTATCTCTTTCTACCTTTCTATTCATATCTATATCTTTAAATATTTATGCTTTACTCCAGGGGTTGACAAACTAGGCTCACTGCCGGCTTTTGTAAATAAAGCTTTGTTGGGAAACAGGCACTCTCATTTGTTCATCTATTGTCTATGACGGCTGCTTTCACACCACAAAGTCAGAGTCTAGTAGTTGCAACAGAGGCCATCTGGCTCACAGAGCCTAAAATAGTTAATATCTAGCCCTTTACAGAAAAGGTTTGCCAATCCCTATTTTACAGTCTCCCTTTTTATCTTTGGAAAAACACATTGTACGTCACCGTGACTCATTTGCTGAAATGAGAATAGGGCCAAATATGACGGGTGAGCCGCTAAGCAGTCCCCTGTCATGATTTAAGGGTCGTCATTCCTGCTGTGGCTTCAATTAACAAACACCATTCAAGGAACATCTGAGACGAAGAGGCATTTCCACTGGCATCTGCTGCAAGGTCTGAGGAATCCGATGTTGTCTTCCAGCGTCTCTCATGACAATGGCAATCACGTGCAGTAAAGAATGAACACTTTTCACCTCCAGATGCCCACGGACGTTCCCGGGGACTCAGACACGGGAACAATCTAAAATTATCCAGCTTTGTATGCTATGGAAATAGTCTCATTCAAAGGCAACTACGTATTTGTTGGGATAATTACAAGTTTGATAAGTGCAAATTATCTGAGGAATAATTTCTGTGAAGAATTATGCACAAGTCCGAGAGTACTGGTTAACGAACATTTTATAGCAAATTGCTATAGATGGAGACAAATCAAAAATATTTATGTACCTACAGGCACATAAAAATCTGCACGCCACTCTTTCATTCAGTTCTCAATGCAGGGCAGACATATTTTTGCAACGGATTTGAACCTGAATAACTCATAGACCAAAGCCTTTCTGTTTGCCAGCTTACTGGCATTGTCATGTGGCTGTACCATATACAGTGTATAGCTTGCTCAGCCTGATAGCTCTGAAATTGTGTTTCTTGACAGATGTGTAATTTGAGAGGAAATGCACAACCAAATTTGTGATCAGACATTTTTAATATGTCACATTATCTTAAATTTATACAATTCAAATTTCTGTCATGTTTATCACACTGTATTTAATTTGAATTTATGGCTTCCAGACAAATAGAGGATACAAATATCAGTCTGAAATGCTTTGGATCGCAATACCTGTCCATATACCACAGGATTTCTCAAACATGGCACTGTTGACATTTTGGGCTGGAAAAGTCTGTGTTGTAGGGGGCTGTTCTGCGCACTGATGGATGATTAGCCTCATCCCTGGCTTCTACCCACTAGTTGCCTGTACTAAATCCCCCCTCCACCTATTGTGACAACCAAAGATGTCTCCAGACATTGTCAAGTGTTTCCTAGGAGGCAACATCACCCCTGGTTGAGAATCAGAGCTATAGTATGTTCCAGAACATTTGTTTTGAACCCAGATCCAGATTCTCTACTATTTACTAGCCGTGGGAGCTTAAGCATAATTTAACCCCTGTTAAATCAGACCTTGTTTTTTCTCTCCGGAACATACACATAATAACAGTTTTATCTCGTAAGATGGTTGTAGAATGAAATGACAACACATGTAAAACAATAAATTCTCAAGGCATGGTGGCTATTCTAATTTTATTATCATTGCTAATTATCAGTATATCTTCTGGTGGCAGAGTCCTCACTCTGGGCTTTGTAGAGTAGGCTTCTGAACAGCATAGACAAATCACCCCGAGCTGGGACTGATGTAAAAAGCTCGTGAGCTGAAAAAGTCTGTCTTTCCAAATGAAATGACACATTGGATTTCACAAGCCATCAAAAAGTTTTTAAGCACATCTTAGAAAGCTGTGAAGCAAAACGAGCTCTCTTCTTCTATTGGTGGACAGAGGAAAGGGTAGGGAGGCATCTTTCTTCAAGGCCAGATCAGCCTGGTGATGAAGGTAAGAGTTTTAAGGGAAACGCACACCTCCTGCTACAGCCCCTAGAATGACTGGTGAGTGTGCTGGTTTCTGCTGATGCCAGTATGGGGCTCTCCTAGAGCCTGGGAAGAATAAACGTGTTGGCTCTTGAAAGAACCAGGCAGACGGCTACCAACCCCAATTACTTTCATTTCTCAAGTGTGTAAACTCTACTGGTACAATTGTCTGCCTCTCCAGTTTCAGGAGGTTTTTATTGCCAGATTAGCTATTTGAAGCCTGCCCTCTTGCCTCTGTTGTCCTGGAGAATGAACCCTTTCCTTGAACATGGCCTTTCCCCCCAAAATGCTATCACTGAAGAATATGTTTTATCCCTTCTCAGGTCTTGGATGGGAACATTCGGCCGAGATTCGCTTTTCCTTTTCTCTAAAATATATGCATAACTCCTAGGAATGTATTCTTAAGATGTACTCCCACGCACAGTGAAATAGTGTACAACAGCGGTCCCCAAACTTTTCGGCACCAGGGACCAGTTTCGTGGAAGACAGTTTTTCCACCAACGGCAAGGGGTGGACGGGGGGGATGGACGGCGGTTCAGGCGGTAATGCGAGTGATGGGGAGTGGCAGGTGAAGTTTCGCTCTTTTATTTTTTTTTAATTTTTAAAAAAATTTTTAAAGTTTCGCTCTTTTGCCTGCTGCTCACCTGGTTCCTAACAGGCCGCTGAGTGGTGGTGGTCCACGACCCAGGGGTTGGGGACCCCTGGTGTACAAGGCTATTTACTGCACACTGTTTGTCAGAGCAAAGGAGCGGAAATGATTTAAATTCTCACCCATGGGAGATAGGGTACACAAACTAATTAAATGGAATACTATGCAACAATAAAAAAGGATGAGGAAGAACTTCACTGATATGAAGCAATCTCCAAAATACACTTTGAAATAAAAACAAACAATAATATACACAGCACAAAGATTGCTTGCATATTCATAGAATAACTCTGGAAAGATACGGGAGAAATTTGTAACATAGGTTTTTCTCCCAAGCAAGAACTGGGTCATTGGAAATTGGGTTAGGAGGAGATTCAACACCCTTTTGTACCTTATGTAACATGGCAATTATTGATTTTTTTAATAAATAGGGTATGTAAAAGGTTAAATAATATCTACCCCCAAAAATAAAATGTATAATTATCATAATATTGATGTATCTTGATGGAGGTTGGAAAACAGTCTAAACTGTACTGTTTTCTTTTTTTTCCCTCTTTGGTATTTTTGTATAGAAATAATTTGAGATTTACAAAAGAGCTGCACAGACAGTACAAAGAGTTCCCATGTAGCCTTTACCCCACTTCCCCAACTATTAACGTCTTACAGATCATAGTTCACTTATTAAATGAAGAAATTTGACATTGATGCAATACTCTTTACTAAACTACAGACTTTATTCCTATTGCACCAGCTTTTCTACTAAGGTCCTTCTTCTATTCCAGGATCTCATCCAGAACATCCCATTTCATAGTCTTCCTGTCTCCTTGGTCTCCTCCAATCAGTGATAGTTGAACCATAGTGTTTTAGCCCTGGCTCCACCCTCTGCCAATAGGAAGAGTTGGAAGAAAATGAAATGCCTTGATCTTGAAAGCATATAGGACACTGGTTTGTGCATGGGCACAAGTGCAACCAGATGCCGTACATCTTCTATCAGAGCGCCTCTCTGGGACTGTGGACCTGCTGCTCTTTCTCCCTGAGGCAGGAGAAGAGTCTTCCCCAGATTCTTTGCACAGCCAGATCCTCCCCTGCATTTAGATCCCAACTTTGATTAAACTCAGAGATGCGGTCCAAAGCCTGTGCAAGCTGGTCCTCCACCTACACGAGATGCACAGTAACTACAGAGGTTCTCAGCATGTTTTAGTGCCATGGACCATTTGAAAGACATTGACCTCTTCTCGAGATCATGTTTTTAAACACAGAAAGTAGGATTTCCCTGGTGGCACAGTGGTTAAGAATCCGCCTGCCAATGCAGGGGACATGGGTTTGAGCCCTAGTCCGGGAAGATCCCACATGCCATGGAGCAACTAAGCCCGTGTGCCACAACTACTGAGCTTGCACTCCAGAGCCCACAAGCCACAGCTACTAAGCCCACGTGCCACAACTACTGAAGCCCGCTGCCTAGAGCCTGTGCTCCGCAACAAGAGAAGCCACCACAATGAGAAGCTTGCGCGCCGCAATGAAGACCCAGAACAGCCAAAAATAAATAAATAAATAAATTTATAAAAATAAGTAAATTTATGAATAAATAAATAAATACAGAAAGTACAATGAGGTATCACCTCACACCCATCAGAATGGCCAGCATCAAGAAGTCTACAAATAATAAATGCTGCAGAGTGTGTGAAGGAAAAGCAACCCTCCTACACTGTTGGTAGGAATATAAATTGATACAGCCACTGTGGAAAACAGTATGGAGGTCCCTTAAAGAACTAATAGTAAAGCTACCATATGATCCTGCAATCCCACTCCTGGGCATATATTGGAGAAAACCATAATTCGAAAAGTTACATGCACCCCAATGTTCATAGCAGCACTGTTTACAATAGCCAAGATATGGAAGCAACCTAAATGTCCATCAACAGATGAATGGTTAAAGAAGATGTGGTACATATATACAATGGAATATTACTCAGCCATAAAAAAGAATGAAATAATGCCATTTGCAGCACCATGATAAATCTAAAGCTTATCATACTAAGTGAAGTAAGCCAGAGAAGGACAAATATATGATATCACTTATATGTGGAATCAAAAAAATGATACAAATGAACTTATTTATAAAATGGAAATAGACCCACAGACATAGAAAACAAACTGATGGTTACCAAATTGGGGGGGGATAAATTAGGAGTTGGGATTAAAATATACACACATATATATAAAATAGATAACCAACAAGGGCCTACTGTAGAGCACAAGGAACTATACTCAATATCTTGTAATAACCTGTAATGGAAGAGAACATAAAAAAAAGAATGTTTATTATATATATATGCAAGTATAACTGAATCACTTTGCTATACGCCTGAAAGTAACACAGTGTGAATCAACTATATTACAATACAAAATTTTTAAAAAGCAAGGCTCAGAGAGCATAAAAAAAAACAGAAAGTAAATACATAAGATTACAAAGGAACCCAAGTATTTTGAAATAGGTTATTGAAATGTTTTAAGACACATTCATTTGTAGTATATGACAAAATGACGCATTTAAAATTTAGGCAAGAAGTTAGTGAGACTAAAGATGTCATTTTGGCCCCATCTAAGTTCACAGATCCCTTAAATCCGTTCTGGGGTGGGGAGGGGAGGGTCTGTGAACCCCAGATTAAGAATCCCTACAGCAAACCAATCACCTTGTCTCGTTTTTTCTTACACATATTACTTGCAACCTATCTTATTCATTTCTCTGTTTGTTTACCTGTGTGATGCCATCTCCCTTCCATACTAGATGGTAATTCCATCATGGGGCAGAGTGGAGGGGCAGGAGCCTTTGTTTTGTCGCACCTTCATCCCTAGAGCCTAAAACAGTGCTTGCCACTTAGAGATCAATTAATGTTTGCTGAAAGGGAAAAACAAATAGACAGAAGGAAGGCTAAATAGATGCTAAACACTGATGCTCCAAAATTCCAACCGGGGTTGTATTTGAGTTCTTTTGTGATGTTCCAAGCAGGATTTCTGATACTCATAGCTAAGTTTTATTGAGTGCCTACTATTTGTAAGGCACTATGCTAAGCACTGTTGGAACTTCCCAACAACCCTATGTGGTGGAACTTGTCCCCATTTTACAGATGAAAGAACTGAGGCTTAGGTTAAGTGGCTTATCCAAAATCACAACCACTTAGTGACAAAAGGGAATTTAAACTTGAGCAGGCTGGGGAAGTCCCTGATGGTCCAGTGGTTAGGAATTGGCGCTTTCACTGCCGGGCCCCCTGTTCGATCCCTGGTCGGGGAACTAAGATCCCACAAGCTGTGTGGCATGGCCAAAAAAATAAATAAATAAAAATCCTATCTTAAAGAACAACAGCAACAACAAAAACTTGAGCGGGCTGGATCCAGATTCTTCTGCCTTAACCTCTGTATTCTACTACTCCCTTCAATCACCCAGAATCATTTTGTATGTTTAAAAACTAAAGCCAGGAGATGGAAAACATTACATCCAACAGACATTTTAAGAGAACTGGATTCTCTTAAAGTGTCAAAGGTATTGAAACGAGCTTCTGGCTCATGCTTCAGTATCTACTCACAAGAGACTGGTTTGTAAATTAGGCAAGTTACTTAGTCTCTCTCAGGCTTGTTCTCCTCATCCATTAAATGGGGATAACATTACCTAACTCAAGCTTTGAAACTCTCACTCGAGGTCATGGAATCTTGAAGGGCTCAATCTATAGAAGGTTTCTTGTTTGTTGAGTATAAACTTATTTCCACCTGTGGCTAGAAAGGGAGGAGGGAGCCTAGGTGGAACATCAGAAGCACGGTGCAGGAAAAGGTCCAGAGTTAAACTAGCTGTGCTGTAGAACCAGCCTGTCACAGACAGATGCTTTTGTAAAATACAGTAGAAACTAAGTACTAGAAGAATGAACCAAAAAAGCAAAGATGAAAACAGATGTAACTGCTTTGATAATTAAAATCTACAGGGTCCTGAAGAGATGATGTATTTAAACCTCTAAAAAATAATGTGGAAGCTGTAAAATTACAAACGGAGAAGGGATAAGTGTTCCCTATTACTGCTCGTCAAATTATATGTTAATAGGGTATTGATGTCATTCCTTAAAAAAGAATTTCAAGAAGTTTTATGAAAACTTTAAATCCAAATCCTGAGCCACTTCTTGTCTGGCAGACCTGCTCCACTACCAAAGGGCACCTCTAGAGAGGGCTACATCTCGAAAGGGTATCATTTAAATGTCTCCCGCTTTAAAAAACAAAAAAAAAGAAAAAAAAAAGACATACAAAGCACAGCCCAACTTTTCACTGGATTCAATAGACATAAAATTAATCAAATTTCTGTAAAAGTTTCTCAGGACTGACTCAACTTCTTTACCTGCCTCCTCAAAAACAGGTAACAGCTCACACAGCAGCCTGGTCCACGGACCACATGGAAAGCAGTCCTCGGTCTAAGGAGAAGCTGAAGCTCTGTGCCTGGATCATTTTGCACCCCCTTCCGTCCCGCTGAGTGACTCTTGTGGACACTGCAAAAAGTAAATCTGCGGCCGCAGACCCCGAAGGCCACAGGCGCAGGCAGCACGTACAGAGTGAAGACTGCAAGAAGTACAGAGGAAGCGCTGCTCGGCTCCAGGTAAGTTTTTGCTGTGAAGAGAAAGTGGCTCAGCATTGCCAAGCCTGCTGGTATCTTCAGAGGAGCTAGATTTTCATAGGAAAAAAAAAATCTCCCGGTTTTTAAATGCAGTTAAATAATCTTTAAGAATAAGTAACTATGCCAGCCACCCTTGTTGGTAGGGCCCATAGTTGGTAGGGCCCAATATAAATGGAACATGTGAGGCCCCTGGTTCCAAATGCTGAAGCGTCGCAAGACACGGACAGCAGAGCGTTCAACCAAGCATGGGGCCACCACCTGGGAAGGCCGGACAAAGTGTCTTTGGGCCAAATTTGGGCCAATAGGTTGTCAGTTTTCATGACTTTCGAGCTCATTGGTGTTACATGCATGCGAGGGACACACCTTTTTTGAGAGGGTGGTTGTTGTTAATCCAACTGCTTTATTCTAGAAATGAGGACCCCAAGGCCCAGAGGGGTTCAGTGACTAGTCCAAGTTTACAACAGCTAGTTGGGGAGCAGGTAGATGGTTTATTTCTAACCTGCACAAACTAGTAGGAATGCTGATAAATAATATGTTTTTGAGTTGGCAAAGGGCATTCATTTTGTCCCCACTGACCTTAGAGTGAGTGGCGGAGTGAAGTGCCCTGGGGCTCACGGCCCATTTCCAGCCTGCTCCCTGGGGCTCCCTGCTTTGCTAAATGCCTGAAAGAGGCAGGGTTGTCCTTCTGCCTGCTGCTGCCGGGCTGGACATAAGCAACTGAGGATCTTTGTGAAACCTCAGGAACAGGAAAGAGAGACGGAGACAGAGACAAAGGGAAAGAGAGGGAAGGAAAAGTTCTCCCAATGAATACATGGGGCGTGAGCAGGCAGTCAGCTGAGCCAGCGGACTCCACGAGGCAACGTTTTTGCATAAAACAATCTAAAGCAAGCGATGAGGTTGGTTTGTTTTGAAATGTCTGTCGTGTGTCCTGTGCCATCCTCTCCGAAACCTTAGAGCTGGCTCTGGACCTCGGGGATTAAGGCCGTGTATCAGACCACATCCTGGGAGGGACCAAGGTGGAGAGTTGGCCATTCCCCCCCTGGATTGTTTGAGATACCCAGCTATTCAAGAGCTTGGCTCACACCTTTGGCTGCAGATGCGCCGGGGCAGGTGTTTGTCCAGACGACTCTGGGGCAGGGCTGCTGGCTTTTCCTACCTGCCTTATAGACATGGGTCTTAAACTAGGTTGAGCCCCGCCCCCAGGGGTCCACGTGAAGTAGGTGGTAGACAGGCAGAGGTAAGGCTACCAGGTGTCATTTGGCCGTTCAGTACGTTTTTACTGAGCACCTGCTATATGCCAGGCACTGTTCTAAGAGCTGGAACACAGCCAAGGTCAATCCCTATTCTCCTAGAACTCATATGGTAGTACCTGGAGAGAGACAATAAGCAGATCGATAGCTAAGGTATAAGATGAATGATAATTCATGAGAAAAATACAGCTGAGTGGATGGCTGGAGAGTGACAGCGGGGGGCTCTCTTCGATAGAGGGGACAGGGAAGACCTATAGGAGTAAGGAGGTTGGAAGTTATTCTAGAACATATACCATCAACGTTTTGGGTGAAAATAGAGCCCAAGTGAAACACACTTTTGAAAGGGGAGGGGGCTCAAACAGATGCTTGTACAACAATGTTCATAGCAGCACTATTCACAAAAGGTGAAACCCAAATGTCCATCAGCAGATGAATGGCTAAACAAAATGTGGTATATACATACAATGGAATATTATTCAGCCTTAAAAAGGAATGAAATTCAGACACATGCTACAACATGGATGAATCTTGAAGATATTATATGTTAAGGGAAATAAACCAGATGCAAAAGGACAAATAATGTATGATTCCACTTATGTGGGGACCTAAAGTAGTCAAATTCCTAGAGACAGAAAGTAGAATGGTATTGTCAGGGGCTGGGGATGGTGAGGAGGGGATGTGGTGGAGAATGAGAAGTTACTGTTTAATGGGGACAAAGTTTCACTTCGGGATGATGAGAAGTTTTGGAGATGGATGATGATTATGGTGGCACAACAATGTGAATGTACTTAATGCCACTGAGCTATACACTTAAAATGGCTAAAATGGTAAGTTTTATGTTATGTATATTTTACCACAATTTTTATTTTATTTTATTTTATTTTTTAAATTAATTTATTAATTAATTTATTTTTGGCTGAGTTGGCTGTTTGTTGCTGTGCGTGGGCTTTTCTCTAGTTGCTGTGAGCGGGGGCTGCTCTCTGTTCGGGTGCATGGGTTTCTCACTGCAGTGGCTTCTCTTGTTGTGGAGCACGGGCTCTTCAGTAGTTGTGGCTCGCGGGCTCTAGGGCACAGGCTCAGTAGTTGTAGTGCACGGGCTTAGCTGCTCTGTGGCATGTGGGATCTTCCCGGACCGGGGCTTGAACCCATGTCCCCTGCATTGGCAGGTGGATTCTTAGCCACTGCGCCACCAGGGAAGCCCCTTACCACAATTTTTATGGTGAAGCTATGAATAGGATGTTTTACCAAAAAAGCTACCTGTGACTATGTGCCAGGCATTGTTCATGTACTGACTCATATGATCCTCAGAACAGCTTGAACTGGTGGGATTATTTATCTCCTTTTTATAGATCAGGAAAGTGAGGCCCAGAGAGGTTAAGATACTTGTCTGAGGTCACAACGCCATGCAGTCTGGCCCAGAGCCCAGGATCTCAACCATGACCCCTAACTGCCTGCACTGCTGTACACCTGCAAACACATGCCCACATCTCCAGAGCACACCCAGTGGGACTGGCTCTCCTGGGGGATCGTCAGTGCCACAGTTTTCCAAGCAGATGTGATTCAACACATTCAAACAAAGTAGTGGGAGTCAGATTCCTCAGGCTTAGTTTCTTGACTAAAGAGCATGTCTATGGAAAGAATTCTAGACACTAAATAATAAAATTTTAGTTACTGTTTGAGATTCACAGAACCAAAGATGAGTGGAAACAAGATGAAATGTATCAGTCTTATGGGTACCACCTGTGCTTTTACATAGACTTATGACAGATTGCATTTTTTATAGTGTCTTTTTAAAAAACATTTTTAATTATGGTAAAATGTCTATAACAAAGTTAGCTATTTTAACCATTTTTAAGTGTACAATTCAGTTGTATTAATTCACTGACAATGTTGTGGAACCACCACAACTGTCTATTTCCAAAATTTTTCATCACTCCAAACAGAAACTCTGTACCCATTAAGCAATAACTCCCCATTCCTGTAGCCCCTGGTAGCCAGCCTCTATACTACTTTCTGTTTCTATGAATATGACGATTCTAGATATTTCCTATAAGTGGACTCATACCATGTTTGTCCTTTTATGTTTGCTCTCTTAATGTTTTCAAGGCTCACCCATATTGTAGCATATATCAGAAATTCGTTCTTTTTTTTTTTTTTAACAGGAGCTGCTGATTCTTTTTTTTTTTTTTTTTTTGATGTTGGGGGTAGGAGTTTTTATTAATTAATTAATTTTTGCTGTGTTGCGTCTTTGTTTCTGTGCGAGGGCTTTCTCTAGTTGTGGCAAGCGGGGGCCACTCTTCATCGCGGTGCGCGGGCCTCTCACTATTGCGGCCTCTTGTTGCGGAGCACAGGCTCCAGACGCTCAGGCTCAGTAGTCGTGGCTCACGGGCCTAGTTGCTCCGCGGCATGTGGGATCCTCCCAGACCAGGGCTCGAACCCGTGTCCCCTGCATTAGCAGGCAGATTCTCAACCACTGCGCCACCAGGGAAGCCCAGAAATTCGTTCTTTTATAATGCTGAATAATATTTTGTTGTGCGTTTACACCACATTTTGTTTATTCGTTCATCTGTTGATGGACTCTTAGGTCGTTTCCATTTTTTGGCTCTTGTGAATAGTACTGCAATGAACATTGGTGCACAAGTTTCTCTCTGAGTTCCTGTTTTCAATTCTTTTGGGTTCCATCTAGGAGTAGATTTGCTGGGTCATACAGTAATTCTATGTTTAACTTTTTGAGGAACTGCCTGATTCAATTTTTGAACAGAATGTTTCCAAAAAGGAGGAGAAGTAGACAACGAAAAAGAAACCACACCCAAACCTCACAGCCTAGCTCAGAATAGGTGTTTTGCACTGATTACATTTTTTCCCCTTCCTATCAAGCATTCCATCTGTAATTCTGCTAGTTAACATTCAGAAAGAGAGACAGAAAAATAGGGTTTGGGGTTTCCTTTTCTAAGGCAAGCCTTTTCTTCAGAAGTCCTGATAAAGTAAAATTTCTCTAGAACTTGAAACTATTTTAAAACCATGCTTGATACTGATGCCAAATTAAGTCCCTTCCTGTGAGCGTATCTTTGTTTGAGGGTACACATGAATAATTGCACACAATTTGCATGCTAGACCAGTATTAGGCAGACTGAATCGATACATCTCTGTCCTCAAAGATATGTTTCCCTGAATTTTCAAACTTCCTGGCCAGAGCCCAGTTAGTGAGTTAGTTTGCCTCATGAGACTTACTTTATAAGTAGTCAAGGTACTATCTATCTTAAATATGCAACATTTGATTTCACCACATATGTGACTTTTCTAAGATCGAAACTCAGCCCCCGAGGCATAATCAATTGAAGCTAAAATTCTGTAGGAAACTCAGAAACATTTCAGGAATCTTAAATATTCTATTTATAGATAGGGTAAAATATGCTTTCAGTCCATGGAACCAGAGCATATGGTAAACACAATTCCCTGAAGAAGGAAAAAAAAAAATTCACCCTGCCTCTCTACTCTGTGTACTTTGCTGTACGTATGTTCTTGACTAGAAGGCTCCTCCATACCAGTTCTGAGAAGCAATTTGTTATTTTCCTCTAAACCCCTCAGCTGTGGCAAGATTTTCTTCCCAGTTGAATCAATCTGCTTCAAGAATGTGCTTGCGTGATATTTAATCCCTTACTGGGAGCCCAGATAGGGTTTCTTGCCAGAGCTAGAAAGGGCCTCTTTTACAAATTCCCCTTCCTAAGCAAGCTATGATAAGCCACATTTGGGGCCACTAACACCCTATCAGTGTATCTTTAAACAAGAGAAAAAGGCTCCACCTTGTATCATAAATTACAGCAACAGCGTTTCTAACCACAGAGGTGCAGTTCACAGGAGCAGAAGCAGCCTATTTCAGATCTCAGGGATAAAGCAGAAACTTTCTAACAAAGCACTGGATAGCTGTCAGATCAGTGGCATGCTGACAGACTGGCTCTGGGGGAGCCTTGATGGGCTTTGCCAGTTTCAGTGGTGTAAATGCTCCCACTATGGTGATGTCACTGGACGCAGAGTTGGGAATGTAGGTACGGATCAGCTCCCAAGAGCCAGTCCAAGGGGCTCCAGGATACCAAACTCTCCTTTGACTCAAGACATAAGAACCAAAATCTCTTGAAACAGCACCATCCCACTCTTTCTTGGAGAAAGTTAAAAATGAGGTTTTGCTACTCCATCACAGAATCCCAGGGGCTCTGCTAATTCTTTCCAAGGAACAGAATTTGCTTAAATTATTCCAAAGTTAATATTAAACCTCAACCACTGTTCTGATCCAGAGGATAAGTATCCCGAGAAATCAAATATTTTTTGTATTAAAATAAAAACATCTCATTAGTGCCTCCCTGCTGTGGAATTAATCCCATTTAAAAATAATTGTCACATGTACTTTAAGACTTGGAGTTATTTTAACAAGACGTTCTTGTCATGTTGATGTCATTCTAATGACATGTTATTGGTATTTTTGTTCTCAAAATGTGGATGTTTCCCAGGAAACTGACCAGTGGGAAGGAAGGTGGGTGGGGAAATGAAAGTGTGTCAGAAACTGCAAGTTAACGTTTCTTTTTTATAAATTTATTTATTTATTTTTGGCTGCGTTGGGCCTTTGTTGCTGCACACGGGCTTTCTCTAGTTGTGGTGAGCGGGGGCTACTCTTCGTTGCAGTGCGCGGGCTTCTTATTGCAGTGGCTTCTCTTGTTGCAGAGCACGGGCTCTAGGCACGCGGGCTTCAGTAGCTGTGGCACGTGGGCTCAGTAGTTGTGGATCGTGGGCTCTAGAGCACAGGCTCCGTAGTTGTGGCTCACGGGCTTAGTTGCTCCGCGGCATGTGGGATCTTCCCGGACCAGGGCTCAAACCTGTGTCCCCTGCATTGGCAGGCGGATTCTTAACCACTGTGCAACCAGGGGAAGTCCCAAGTTAACGTTTCTGGTTAACTCTTCTGGTTGAAGTTCTAGGGTAACTAAAATTTTCTAGGAAAGAAGAGCTTTCTGATTTCTTAGGACAAAAAAAAAAAAAAAAAGAATCCTTCTTTGGGATCCTTTAACCTCCTTTAGCATCCTGAGCAAATCTCTGTGTAACATTTATGTAGTGTTTTCCACACAGAATTGGTGCTATTGATTTTCTCTCCTTATTCTATTAGACCAGGCTCTTCATCAAATAGCCGGGTTTTTTTTTTTTTTATCTCTTGACACTCTCCCGTGCCCAGAAAAGCACTGGATTTGTTTGTGGAATGAGTGACATGAACTTTTTTCAAAATTAGAAGATAACATCAAGATGCTAGTGGACTCGTCTTTTTCATAAATTCATCCTACACAGTTGAGCCCCCTTTAAGCCCACTACCATTTTGGATTTATTTGGCAACCAACTCTATTGAAAGTTGCATAAGAGGTTGTGGTTTTGCAAATGGCTTAAGCAAATAATGAGGTGCTGTCGTGTGGGTAAAGGTGGTAGGTTAATAGGGTGGGCAGAGAGCCCGGAACATGGGGTTGAATCACAGCTTTGTCACTCACCACTGAGAAAGGTACTTAATGGTTCTGAGTGTTGGTTTGTTCATCTGTAAGCTGGGATCATATCTGACATTTAAGGATATTGTAAAGCTTAAATGAGATAATGTATGTAGAAGATCTAACAGGCTGCCTGATCCAGAGTAAGCTTCAGTCAATAAATGTCCCTGTCCTCCTCCCTCGTCCCAACACCTACCCTTTTTTTTCCAGCTATTTAAAAAATTTGTGGTGAAATTATATATATAATGTGTATGTTATTTCATTGCTGGAATACTACTCAGCAATGAAAAGTGATGGTACCTGCAGCAACTTGGATGGATCTCAAGGACCATGTTCTGAGTCATGTTATGTTGAGTGAAAAAAAGCCAATCCCAAAAGGTCATACTGTATGCTTCCATTTATACAAGATTCTAAGAATGACAAAATTGTAAAGATGGTGGATAGGTTAGTGATTGCTAGGAGTTAGGATGGTGAGTAGGAGAGGAATGGGTATTACTAAAAGGGGTAGCATAAGGGAGATTTTGGGGGTGATGGAACAGTGCTGTGTCTTGATGGCGGTGGTAGTTACACATGTGACAGAGTGCCCGAGAACTCTGCATGCACACGTCGTTCCACTGTCGATTGCCTGGCTTTGATATGGTCCTTTAGTTATGGATGGGGAACCAATGGGGAGACTGGAGGAAGAGGACATAAGACCTCTCTCTTCTGTCTTTGCAACTTCCTGTGAAACTACTTCAAAATAAAAAGTTTCAAAAACAATAATATGTACACAATAAGAATAGTTCAATAGATACTGAGCCCATTAAGAAGGGGACTAGACAAATAGGCTACTCAAGAGTTACTTTTTAAATGGTTTTATTTTTAGTGTTTGCATTTCCTAAGAGCCAAGCCATGAAGAGGAGGAAACTGGAAGGAAACAGGACAGATTCTTGGGGGGCTGGAAAAAGACTTTATTTTTCAGATGCTAAATGCTAAGAGATACTTCGTGGGAGTTTATTTATTTATTTGTTTGGCCGCTCCGCTGGGCATGTGGGATTTTAGTTCCCCGACCAGGGATGGAACCCATGCCCCTTGCAGTGGAAGCTCGGAGTCCTAACCACTGGACCACCAGGAAAGTCCCTGTTGATTGATTGACTGATTAATTGATTGATTGATTTAATTGGGTTCTCATGGGAAAATAATCTGAAGAGCAGATTCTACATGTGCAGAATTGCTTTGTTTGTTTGTTTTGTTCTTTGGTATGCGGGCCTCTCACTGTTGTGGCCTCTCCCGTTGCGGAGCACAGGCTCCGGACGCGCAGGCTCAGCGGCCATGGCTCACGGGCCCAGCCGCTCCGCGGCATGTGGGATCTTCCCAGACCGGGGCACGAACCCGTGTTGCCTGCACCGGCAGGCAGACTCTCAACCACTGCGCCACCAGGGAAGCCCAGAATTGCTTTTTATGCCCATTTCTTGTAGCGATTCTCAATCAGAGTCTAAGGAAGGGGAACTAAAATTTATCAGGCATTTACAGACGCCAAGGATTTTGTGTATATTATTTCCATTTGAAACATAAGAAAACTGAGGCTTGGGGAACTCATTAATTACCAAGAGACAAATGGGAAGTCAGGTGCCTGCTCAACTTTGAAGCCCAGCTTCTCTCTATTCCCTTCTTTTCACCCCCATTCCTGACCGCAGTGACTGTTATCATCATCTCCATCTTGGGCCTGGAATTCTATAATTCAAGAAGCTTGGTTTTCCAAACTTCAGTGTGCATAAAAAAACCTGGGGAAAATGCAAATTCTTAGGCCACATCCCAGTCAGTCCTTCATTCGTTGGTCTGAAGGGGGACCAGGTATCCTCATTTGTAATAGGTGCTTCGGGGATGCAGATGTATTTCACTCTTAGTCTGCCCTTGAGGACCACTGGCCCAGACTCTCAGGACTTTACCGTCAGAATATTCTGGAATTACCAAGTATTGAGGGCAATCTGCTAAGGTGACCCAACAACCCCAGTTTGCTCAGGATGGAGGGCTTCTCCGAGATGTGGAAATTTCAGTTCTAAAACTAGGAAAGGGGCTTCCCTGGTGGCGCAGTGGTTAAGAATCTTCCTGCCAATGCAGGGGACATGGGTCCGAGCCCTGGTTATCCAGGCCTTTCTGTCACATTCACCACTGTGTCACTGGAAGAGCTCCTGGCACATGGGAGGTGCTCGATACATGCTCCCTGGGATGAATAAATGAATGAATGAATGAATGAATGCTCTACTCTTGAGGATACTCATTTCATGTCCTGAAAGCTCTTCCTGTAGATCTTGAATTCCTTACTTGTCCCTTTGCATCTACATATAGTTTGCATTTCCTATTAAAATTTGTTTTTATTACAAAAACAGTAACCCACTCTCGCTAGCTTAGGTTGAAAGGGGGCATTTCTCAAGGGATACAGATGGGCACTCCAGAACTACAGGCCTGACTTGGCACCAGGATGGACCGGGACTAGAAAGTGGAAACCTCTGGGAGCCCAGGGAGATACCGTGTCTCTGCCTCTCTCTGCATATCCTCATCCTCCTCTTTCTTGTAGACTGGCTCTGTCTGCAGAAAATATAGGTGCCCAAGGCTCCCTGTTTGACATATTTCAGTGTCACTGTGGAGACTGCATCTCTTTCGATAATAACTCCAGATTCTCAGGAAGAGCTGGATTTGCCCAGCCTGGATCAAGTCTTGCCTCTGATTCACTCAGCAGTGGTTGGAAGAGCACATGGTCTTTCACTTCAAGCCACTGGGGACCCCACTCCGTGGAAGAGGGTGGGGAGAAGGTGGTGAAGGAGTCACTGTGAGCTGGTGGCATCCCAAATGCATCACCAACCTTGGGCTTCCCAAACCTCAGTCTTTCATGTGCCACTTCGACAACAAGAAGGATAGTACCGACTGCCTGGGTATACATCACAGCTGTCACTTCCTCGCTGTGTGACCCTGAGTAAGTTACTGAGCCTCAGTTTTGTCATCTGTAGGATGAGTGTTGTGAGTATTGAATGAAGTTCATTGGTCTAAAATTCTTAAAGCTGTGATTGTCACGTAGTAAAGAGATCAAAAAATACTCAGCCATTATACTGCTAAGAGCCTTTATTGTTTTTAAATTCCCTTGTGGACCACATAAGATCATTAGCATTGCTTATTTTTTTTTTTTTTTTTTTTCCTTTTTTTTGCATTATGTGGGCCTCTCACTGCTGTGGCCTCTCCCGTTGCAGAGCACAGGCTCCGGATGCGCAGGCCCAGCGGCCATGGCTCACGGGCCCAGCCGCTCCGCGGCATATGGGATCCTCCCAGACCGGGGCACGAACCCCTATCCCCTGCATCGGCAGGCGGACTCTCAACCACTGCGCCACCAGGGAGGCCCTGCTTATTTTTTTAATAGTGTTCCACTTTAAATAAAATGTTTAAAAGAAAAAAGCATCACTGCTATAAATGGAAAATCAATGCCATATTCCATAAATAGAAGGTAACCATTTAAGAAAATATGCAAAAATCTAATGCTAAATTCTAGCCATAGAGTGTTGCCTGCTGGAGGCTCTGATGAGCCCGTGACCTGCTCTCTCTTGGTTCCAAAGGGAGATTTGCAAGCATTAGAGAGGTGTTAAAGACATATCAGCGTCACACTGAGACTTTCTTCTTTGAGTAATTATAAGGATGGACCAGACAATGAAAAGAGCATTATGTTCTCACTTTGGGATTCTTTGTGATTAATGCCTTGTCACTGTACCACTAAAATCCTCTTCCAGACCACAAACAGGGAAACACTTTGTTATATCATCAAATCTCCATTCACATTACAACAATCAGGTTTTTGTTCAGCAGGGATCGCAACTTCCTTCACCGGCCCTCCCAGCATCTACACCGGCCTGGTGGCAGGCTCTCCGACATGCTGAGTTGCCTGGTTCTCAAGAGTTAATGCACCATTGTAAAATGGTGCAGTCACTTTGCAAAACAGGCTGGCAGTTCCTCAAAAGGATAAACAGAGAGTTATTCCACTCGTGAGTGTATACCCAAGATGACTGAAAGCATATATTCCTAATAGCCCAGAAATGGAATAAGCCTAATGTCCATTGCAGATGAATGGATAAATAAAATGGAGTATTTGGCAATGAAAAGGGATAAGGTATGGACACATATTACTACAACACGGATGGATCTTGAAAACATCAAGCCAAGTAAAAGAAGCCAGTCACAAAGGATCATATATTGTATAATTTTCTCTGTTTGAAAGCTGCAGAACAGGCAAATCCGCAGAGACAAGATTAGAGGGAGGTAGGACTGGGGAGAAATGGGGAATGAGTGCTAATTAGTAAGGGGGTTCTTTCTGAGATCATGAAAATGTTCTGGATTTAGTGCTGATGGTTGTAGAACTCTGTAAATACACTAAAAACCATTGAACTGTATACTTTGAATAGGTGAGTTGTATGGTATGTGAATTATATCTCAATAAAACTATTTTAAAAATAGCTGATTTAGGGACTTCCCTGGTGGTGCAGTGGTTAAGAATCTGCCTGCCAATACAGGGGACAGGGGTTCAAGCCCTGGTCTGGGACGATCCCACATGCCGCGGAGCAACGAAGCCCGTGAGCCACAACTACTGAGCCTGCGCTCTAGAGCTTGAGAGCCACAACTACTGAAGCCCGCACACCTAGAACCCGTGCTCTGCAACAAGAGAAGCCACCGAAATGAGAAGCCCGCGCACTGCAAAGAGTAGCCCCCCTCTCGCCGCAACTAGAGAAAGCCCGTGTGCAGCAACGAAGACCCAACGCAGCCAAAAATAAATAAATAAATTTATAAAAACAAAACAAAAGAAAATGAGCATGAGTTAATTTTGAAGGAAAAAAAAAGCTAACTTACGCCTTGGGAGGGGTTAGGTGACCAATACTGTACCTCACTAGAATGTGTAACTAATTGCTGCCCTGCCCATCTCATTGACTCATGGGCTGGGTTGCCAGTCACCACACGGTTCTGTTTGTAAGGTTAGGATTCTGCCTGCAGCAATGAATTTGAATACGTTAAAATCTTTACCTAGGAGAATGGTCACCATGATGCATCCAAAACTAGTCTTTAGCATTCAGAGTGTCTTGGGCCAATCCATTCAATAAGCCCATATCAAAAAAAAAATTTTTGAGCACCTACTAAGTGCCAAGCAGTGTCATAGTATCTGGAGATAACAGTGCTGAAGGAGACTGAAAAGGACACAGCCCTTATGGAGGTGGCACCCAAGTGAGAGAGACAGCCAAAAACCAGCTCACACAGACAGCTAAGGAAGGTAATTTCAGGAAATGATACGAGTGTTCCTATGGTAATAGTATAATGGGAGAGAGGACCAGAGGAGTAGGGGAGAGCCTCCAAATGAGATTCCATTGGAATGAGGAGCAGAAGCCAACCCTGGGAAACTCTACATAAAGTGTGTTCCTGGCAGAGAAGAGCAATTGCAAAGGCCCTGTGGCAGGGAGAGGCTTGGCCTGCTAGAGGTAGGGAAACGAAGCTGGTGCCTTTGATCATGAGCAACGGGGAGAGTGGAAAGGGCTGCAGAGAGGCAGGCAGGGCTCATGTTCACATAGGCTCTAGGGCCATTGTAGGGAGTTTGGATTTTGTTTCAAGTCAAAAGCTGCTGCAGAGGGTGTGAAGACACAGTGACAGGGTCTGATTTGCTTTTGGAAAAGATCACTGAGCTGCAATGTAGAGAATGGATTGTGGGAGGGCGAGAGCGGGACCGAAAGACCCGTCAGGCCACCAGTGCAGTTGTCTGTCCTGTTCTGGGCTGTCTGATCTCAAAAACAAGATGAAGGGCCTTTATTTGTTGTTGAAATTGTCCAAGTATTTACAAGCCTAATTTGTTTGAACAAAAATGTAAAGAGGTGAGTTGAAATCCAGAGAGCCTCTGTGCTTAAATGCATCTGCACACGTATATAGATTCTTAATCTCAACCAGATTGAATGCCTTTATGGGCAGATGGCATTATTCACCAGGCTGTAATGTCCTACAGCATGACACCTGACACCGCGGTGTAGTGTGTGTTTCTATGCGTGCGCAGATGTCAGCTGGGTTGAATGATTACTAAAGATCTGAAGGCTAAATTAAGGGAGATACATGCATCATATAATATATTTTTGATTTATATATTAGTGTATTTATAAATGAATGGTATATAAATGACTAATATATAAATTAAAATTTAATAAATAAAATTATAAATAATATAATTTATAATATTATATATCATCTATCTATAATATATAATATAGTAACTATATGTTATATTAAATAATGGTATATTAAATGTTATATATGAAATACACATGTGTATATATATAATACATATATGTGTATATGTATATTCTTTGATTCCCTATATATAGAAATGTATCCAGTTGGCAATTGCTGCACATGGGTTCGCCCAAATCAAAATCATTTAGTTCCATTCAAACCCGTTTAGGCTAACAAGTTTGACTTAACAATCAGCACAGCCCTGTTCAAGTAGGAACATGGGTTTCTGTCATTCAGCTCATTCAAGTCAGTTTCTATGGCTGCAGTAAGTCTCAAAGTGTGTCTAATGGGTTCATTAAAACTGTACTTCTTCCCCTTTGGCTTTAATAATAATACTTGGTGGATGTTGAAAAGCGCTATTATTCTCTTTTTGTGTTACTTCTCTCTAACCATTCACAGACCAGCTCACTTCTGTATAACTGGACAGATTTCAGGGTATTTCATGTGATACATATTCTGCATGTTTAAGACAGAGACAGCAAAAAAACACTTGGGGTTGATGTCCTTCTAGATTCTTCCTTTTCCCCCAAGGCCTTTACCCAACAGCCGATCAGCTGCTAACTCCTATTGATTTTTTTCTACAATGCCCTGGGGATCCTTCTGCCAGTCCTGCTGTCATTGACTTAGCGTCTTCATGACCTCTTAGTAGAGAACTGAATAGCTTCCCTTCTCCAGTCTCTCCTGCTTCCCCGGTTAAAAGCATTATGAGTCAGTCTTGACACCTCCTTCTTCCTCACCCTCCTTGTCCAAACCATCAACAAGTCCTACCAATTTTGCTGCCTAGGAATCTCTCAAGACTGTGCACGCAGGCTTCCCTGGTGGTGCAGCGGTTAAGAATCCGCCTGTCAATGCAGGGGACACGGGTTCAAGCCCTGGTCCGGGAAGATCCCACATGCCGCGGAGCAACTAAGCCCGTGCGTCACGACTACTGAGCCTGTTCTCTAGAGCCCACAAGCCACAACTACTGAAGCCTGTGTGCCTAGAGCCTGTGCTCCGCAACAAGAGAAGCCACCACAATGAGAAGCCCACGCACCGCAACGAAGAGTAGCCCTTGCTCGCCGCAACTAGAGAAAGCCCGAGCACAGCAACGAAGACCCAACGTAGCCAAAAATAAATTAACTAATTAATAAAGAAAAAAAAAAAGACTGTCCACACATCTTCATCTTCCCACTGACACCCATCCAATCCACCCTCCTAGATTCAATTGCAGGCACCTCCAAACTGGTCCCCTGCATCCACTCTTATCCTTGTATAGCCCATCCTCCCTACTCCACTGCTTGAGTAAACTTTTAAAATTAAAAATGTGAGCATGCCACCCCCTCACTAGAACACTTCTCATTGGGCTGAGAATAAAGACCAAACTCCTTAACATAACCTAGAGGCTGCTGCAGGATCTAGCCCCCTGCCATCCCCTCCAGCCTCATCTGGGCTCCAGACTCACTTGTTTTGTAAGCTCTCCACACACTTCACACTTTCTCCTTTCATGAAACTTTGCACATGCTGTTCCTGCAGCCAGAACTGCTCTTCCAATCCCAGATTGCCAAGTTAATGCAAGGTACTCTTCAAATCCCAGCTTAATCATCATTTCCCAGGAAAGCCTGGCTCCTCAGACACAAAATTAGGCTCTTCCATGATATAGCCTTTTAGTGTCATGGATCTCTCTCCCACTGCACTTGACACAGCTGTAAGGCCACACTAATTGGTATCATTTAAATGACATCTTTCAGGAATTGCCTGGCGGTCCAGTGGTTAGGACTCCACGCTCCCACTGCAGGGGGCACTGGTTTGATCCCTGGTCAGGGAATTAAGATCCTGCATGCTGTGCAGAGAGGCCAAAGAAAAAAAAACAAAAAGACATCTTTCAACCCGCCAGGCTGTAAGTTCCATGGGGACAGAGACTGTGTTGTTACCCATTTCTGAGTAACAAATTATCCCCAAACATAGTGGCTAAAAACAACAGTAATTTTTTCAGGTAGTATCCTAGTGGGTCAGGAATCTGGCCGTGGCTTTAATGGATGCCTCTAGTTCAAGGTGCAGTTAAAGTGCAGGCTGGGGTTGCAGCCTGACTTAAAGGCTTCCCTGGGGAAGAGTCCACTTCCAACTCACTCCCGTGGTTGTTGGCAGAACTCAGTTCCTGATGGGCTGCTGGACTGAGGGACATGGTTCGTCCCTGGCTGTGGGCTGGACACCTTGCTTGCTTCCTGCCAAGTGGGCCTCTTCATAGGGCAGCTCACAACATGCCAACTGGCTTCTCTCAGAGCAAGTGAGCTTGTGAGAAAGGGCAAGAGAAGACAAATGACATGGAAGTCACAATCTTTGTGTAACCTAAGCTTTGAAATGACATCCCCTCACTTTTGTCATATTCTGTTCATGAGAACTGAGTCACTGGATTCAGCCCACACCCAAGGGTGTGAATACCAGGAGGCGGAGATCATTGGAGCCATCTTAGAGGTTGCTACCACACAGCCCATGTCTGTTCTGACTCACCATTATTTCCCCAAATTTTGTTACTGTGTGGCTGGCGCATAGTAAATAAGTAAATAGTCAACAAGTAAATCCCTAAGTGATTCTACCTAAAATACCAATTGAATCACGCCACATCTGTGTTCAAAAACCTTCAGTGGATTCCTGCTTCCCAAACTATAGTATTTAAGATCCTTCATAGCCCGCTTATAAATCACCTTTTTATTTATTTATTTATTTATTTGGCTGTGCCAGGTCTTAGTTGCGGCATGTGGGATCTAGTTCCCCAACCAGGGATCGAACCCAGGCCCCCTGCATTGGGAGCGTGGAGTCCTAGCCACTGGACCGCCAGGGAAGTCTCTAAACTACCTTTTATTTCAGAACCGCTTGCCACTACCTAAAGGCCTCTACACAAGCTCATCTTTGTGACTTTCCTCACATACTTTTCTCTCACGCTGGCTCACCTCTTCCTTACCTATTCACTCTGAATTTCATCTTCCAATTACTCTTTGGAAGTCTGTTTCTTTCTTTTAATTTAAACAAATATAAAATTTTAGAAGCCAGAAATCTAGGACTTCCTATTTAATCTGTTTTTTTCTTAAAGAGATGTGGTATGCTCTCCCTGCCATGTGAGGGTACATGATAATTTGTTGTTCATATGTAGCAATTACATCAAACCAAAAAGCTTCTGAACAGTGAAAGAAATAATTAAAATGAAAAGACAACCTACTGGATGGGGAAAATATTTGCAAATCATATATCTGATAACAGGTTAATATCCAAAATATATAAAGAATTCATACATCTCAGTAGCAAAGCAACAACAACAACAACAATAATAATCCAGGACTTCCCTGGTGACGCAGTGGTTAAGAATCTGCCTGCCAATGCAGGGAACACTAAGATCCCACATGCCGTGGAGCGACTAAGCCCGTGGGCCACAACCACTGAGCCTGCACTCTAGAGACCGCGAGCCACAACTACTGACCCCATGTGCCACAACTACTGCCCGTGCTCTGCAACAAGAGAAGCCACTACAATGAGAAGGCCGTGCACTGCAACGAAGAGTAGCCCCCGCTCGCCACAACTAGAGAAAGCCCGCACGCAACAATGAAGACCCAACGCAGCCAATAAATAAATAAATTTATTTATTTATTTATTTATTTAAAAAAATAGTAATAGTCCAATTTTAAAATGGACAAAGAACTTGAATAGACAGTTTTCCAAAGAAGATATACAAATGGACAACAGGTCCATGAAAAGGTGCTCAGCATCACTAATCATTACTAATCATTACGGAAATGCAAATCAAAACCATAATGAGATATCACCTCATGCTTGTTAGAATGGCCATCATCAAAAAGACAAACTTAATAGTTTTTCTTCTCAACTCAGCCAAACAGGGTTCCTAGAATGCATGTAGGTTATAAGTGATCTTGCTTTGCAGCCAGATAGATCAGGTTTTATATCCAGCACCACCATTTAATGGCTCTGTGTCCTTGGGCAAGTTGTTTAACCTCTCTGAGCTTTTCTCACAGATAATACAAGTATAATGATATTATTTCTTTGGATGGTTGTGAGGATTAAATGAAACAATCCATTTAAGGTTCTTAGCACAAGACCTCAGTAAATGGTAAAAACAAAGTGATAATTTTCCAGACTAGGTTTTCATCAACTCAGTGTTCACAGTTGCCTGTCACAGAGCCCAGTACCTGTGTGCTTAAAAATATACTTGGGAATTTATTTCAATTTCCAGTCTGCAAGTTACATTAATGCAATCAAGCTCAATTATAATATTTAGATATATATTTTCAAATGCAGTGTGTTGTTAGTGTTATTAATGAAGTACTCATGAGAGGAACCCAGCTCGTAGCCAGAATTATGTAGTAAACAGCACATATCTTACAACAATGAGAAAGCAGTTGATATCATTTAGAAGAAAGGAAGGAAGAAATGAAGAGAGGGAGGGAGAAAGGGAAGGAGGGAACAAAGGAAGGCAGTGAGGGAGGGAGGAAGGGAGGAAAAGAAAAAAGGACAAACGGGCAGGCCACAGAGTTTTCCCACAGAAAGAAAAAATACCTCACAAATTGGTGTAATGAGAAAGGTCAAAAAACTCCATAGCCAACAACTTGGAATAACAGGTATAATTTCAGTTCTAATATTACAATAAATGGTTTTCAAAGAACTCTTTCCTTTTTAATCAAATAGTTATGGGAACAATATACCATTGGCACAGAAAACCATAAAAAGTATTTTATTAGAGAAGACTAATTAAGTAATGTAGTACATATTTCTCTTAGCATTTAAACGTACTACAGATTTTTTTTTTTTTTTTTAGTCAAAAATAGAAAACTTTCAGTTCTCTTTTGAGTTACCAATCTATACTGGTTTTAAATAATCACAATTGAACAATGAACAGATCTCCAAGCAGTGCACCGACTTGGGATGAAAGTAAAGGTGAAATTCGAGTTTTGAATTGTGGCTGATATGCCAGCTCCCTCCCAGACCTAGTCATGAATCAGAGGTGCCTCAACTGCTGCTGACATTACAGCCTCCTCACCCACAGGCCGCCTGCTTCCAGCTGTGAGGACCACAGCCATCCTCTCCTCCTTCCCCACCAGTCACACCAAAGCCACCTTCAGCAGCCGGGACAGCTACGTGCAGACACACCCTGGCTCAGTTTTGGGGGAATCCAATCACATTCATTATTATTGAGAGTTGGATTCTGATGTGATCAGTAGATGAATCAAGATCAAACACTTCCTGAATTAGCACTAGAACATAGAAGATAACAACTCAGTGTTTACAGAAAGAACATATCTGCACAGCTGGGTCAGGTCCCCAGAGATTCAACTTTCTGTGTGTTTAAAATAGATGGGGAATTTATACAAATAGGCAAGATTCTAGACTCATTACACTAATAAGGCTCACTCATTACTAAGTAACACTAGACATTTCAAGGATTGACTGCATTTACAAAATACTTCTCTGTTAAATGGGGGTAAAACTAGAACCAATCATACTAGGTCAACTGTGAGGGTGAAATGAATGAATACCTGCCCAGTAATTATTACTGTCAAGTGTTCAGTCTTCCAGGGGTCTCTCTTTGGGTGCCACAGTGTCTGATAAGGACCAGGTACATAATTTGCGGGGACCAGTGCAAAATGAAAATGTGAGCTCCCTTTTCAAAAATTACTAAGAACTTCAAGATGGCGTTGGCAGAACATGAAGCCAAGTGTGGGGCTCTTCTGAGCCTGGGGCCCGGTCACAGGCCTGTGAAGCCAGCCCTGCGTCTAATGATGAGAATACCAAGGCCAAGTGTCCACTCAAATAGTGTAAGACACTAAACAGTCATCGCCTCAGCTCAGTCTCAGGCACAAGTCACGTTCTGTGAGCCCATGGGAATAAAATTTGGGGATTATACTGCAAGCTCTAGTGTCCTTAGCTTGGGGGGGTTGGAGATTTATCCATAAGCTCAGGGAAAGTCTCTGATACCCCTGAAACTGTGCACCAAGTGCTGTGTTCATGTATCCTTTCCTGGGGAAATGGGCCATAGAGAATCCATGACTACAAAAACAAGGGGTTGGAACCATTCTACCAGGCTTTACATCCCTGAGATCTTTGTATTCCCAGCTCTCAGCATGGTGTCTGGTGTTTAATGGACAATCGGTAAACGTCAGCTGGCAAAGAGGGCGAGAAGGAGTCAGTGGGCGGGACCAGGAGCAGGTAGAAGGCGGCTCATGCTCAAATGCCAGCGCCACTGTCACTAGCTGTATGAGTCACTTACACTGTTAAGCCTCTGTTTCTTCATCTGTAAAAGGAGAATAATAACTAGTGCCTCCCACCCTAAGCTGCTCTGGGGCTTGAGTGAGCTCATCACTGAGCACGGCATCAGGTCTGTGGGGAGTGTCCATCTACGTTGGTGCTCACTGTACCTTTCCTTACCCCTCATGTTTTTCTTCTTTTTCAATTTGTTATAACTTCAAGCCACTCTAGAAGAGAAAGATAAAACTTTCACAGCTGTTAGATTATATGGTATAGCCTGTAGCACATCAGCTTATAAAGAAACAAATTTTTTTTTAATTTTTGAATTTTATTTAATTAATTTTTTTATACAGCAGGTTCTCATTAGTTATCTGCTTTATACATATGAGTGTATAGATGTCAATCCCAGTCTCCCAGTTCGCCCCACCTCCCCACCCCACTCCCGCCACTTTCCCCACTTGGTGCCCATACATTTGAAACAAACAATTTTTTAATTAACTTTTTTCTTAACACTTCCAGAAGGATAGAAATTAGCTATTGATTTTCACTTTTTATTTTATACCTTCCTGCACTGTCTGCATTTTATGAAGGTCAGCAAATATTATTTTTGCAAAAAAGCCAAATAAAGACACATACTTTCTAGGTCCGCGGATCTCAAAGCGTGGATCCCAGACCGGCAGCATCACCTTTAACGCAAGTATTTAAAAAAGAACTTAACTCAGGGGTCTCAAACTCAAATGCCAAGAGAATGAGGGAGATCCTGAAGGGTAAGGGATTCTAGCAAAGTTCATCCCATCAACGTAAAGTCACTGTTACTCAGCTGTTGTTGCCACGTGGGGGAATTGCCTGATTTTCCCATTTTCCTAGGGAATATCTGAATGTGTATGCAATCTGCCTCCTAAAAACGTTTAAATACTCCGTGAACTAAACACAACGTGTCTGCAAATGCAGTTTGGCCTACTGGGTCACCAACTTGCTGCCTTAAATTCTAAGATGGGAATGTTGATGTCCTTCCTATGCTACCCAATCCACTAAGCAAAAGTGTTACATAGCAATCATACGAAAAGTGGTCATCCTTTCTCGGTGGGCTTGTACATTCACTTTCTCTTTAAATCCTGTTGTCACCTATTAGGCAGAGAGCATTATCTTCCCATTTTACAGATCAGAAAGCTAAGCCTTCCAAAGCCTGACTAACTCACTTAAGGTCATACAGCCTGTACATGATGACAGTCAGGACTCCTTCTTAGAGCTGGTGAATCTGAAGTCCATGCTCTTAACAGCTACACTGTCTGGTAGTATCATTGGTTAGTTCTGACAATTCTGACCTTTTAAATGGTCTTTCACAATCAGCCCTAGGCCTACTTAAGGACCCTTTCTGGGCCTTATCTGTCCGTCTCAGCGAAGCACCTTTTCTTATCCTCTGATACTCCAGTTGCTTGAGTATGGTTGACTGCCTCTCCAGAGTCGTGTGCATGGTGTGGAAAGGGTCACGGTACCACTTGTGTCCTCAAGTGACATGAAGTGCAGTAGCAAGTAGGTGACAGATGCTCAGGAAGCTTGTAGTTGGTTGGTTACAACAGTGAAGAACGTTGTCACTTCCGGGTGGAGGGTTATGAGAACTTTTCCTGTTCTATTTGTTGCTGTCGGTTGTAGAATATTCCCAGTTTTCTACTCTGAACATACACCAAATTTCTAATCAAAAGAAGGAAGGCAAGGGGGCCGCGGGGCCTGGAGGCTGGAGCCCAGGCACCTGAGGCCGAGCAGGCGCCTTGGCCAAGCACCTGGCCCAGGTGATGGGCGCATAGGTGATGGGCAGGGCCCTGGCCCAGGGACGCGCCGCAGACCAACCTGCAGCCATCTCCAGCCTCCCCGGCCTCAGCCTTAAGGAGCCGCAGCAGATTCTCAGAGTCTCCAGCTGAGCCCTGAGGAGATGCAGAAAAACTACAAACACCTATGCAAGGTGAATGACCAGCCTGTGGGTGGCTCCTTCCACCTGCAGTAAAAGGGGGTGCGAGTGAAGGAGCACCTCGGTGAGGAATTCAGAATCCAGGCCCAACACGTGCCCACGTGGCTCCTCCCACCCCAGCCATCGCCTGTGATTTATAGCATGGTAATAAATGTCTTTTCCACAAGAAGAGAGAGGAAGAGAGGAAGGGAGGGAGGGAGGGAGGGAAGGAAGGAGGGAAGGAGGGAAGGAAGGAGGGAGGGAAGGAGGGAAGGAAGGAGGGAAGAAAAGGAAGGAGGGAGGGAAGGAAGGAAGGATGGAAGAAAGGAGGGAAGGAAGGAAGGAAGGAAGGAGGGAAGAAAGGGAAGGAAGGGAGGGAAGGAGGGAAGAAAAGGAGGGAAGGAGGGAGGGAAGGAAGGAGGGAAGAAAAGGAGGGAAGGAGGGAGGGAAGGAAGGAGGGAAGAAAAGGAGGGAAGGAGGGAGAGAAGGAAGGAGGGAAGGAGGGAGGGAAGAAAAGGAGAGAAGGAGGGAGGGAAGGAAGGAGGGAAGGAAGGAGGGAAGAAGAGGGAAGGAGGGAGGGAAGGAAGGAAGGAAGGAAATGGCTAAAATTAGATCTGGAATACTTTCATTATTTAATAATGCTCTTTTCCCCTTCTCAATGCCCCCAGAAAATAGATTGTAAAAAACTGAAACTGTAAACCTTAGAGAACTTGCAAGGCTTACTTCTCAAGAAGCATGAGAGCAGAGGGGTTAGGAGTCTGGGCTGCAGTACACCCACAAGTGCTGGCTATTATTACTATTACTACTGAGTGTCTATTTTTGGACAAATTTCCATTTTCTTCTTACACAAGAAAACCAACAGCTACTCACTGTTACTAAATAGCCTTATTCGTCCAAGCTCAAGTTTATTATGCTTTTCATAAAATATTTTTCCACAAGGAAAGAACATAACCTCCATGTAACTGTAAAAGTGTTTATCTTGGTAAGAATTAACTCCAGCTTCCAAACTCTGTGTTTTCTAAAGCATATGAACATTTTCCAGGTACATGGATTTACAGGCAAGCCATTCTATTTTAAGTTATTTCCAAACCACACAAAAGCCAGCTCATCAAAACAGAAGCTATAGAAATAATTTTAAGCAAAATCGTGACCACAGACTAGACAGCTTCTGATACCTGCCGTGAACCAGGAGCTAGCTGAGTGCCTCTCCATGTACATTATCTGCTTTAATCCTTGCAATGAATAAATGGAATGAATTCTTATTAAACCCATTTTATAGCTGAGAGAATGGAGGTACAAAGCAAGTGCTTAATTAATTTGTCCAGGACCTTAAACAGTAGAGCAGGTCAGCCCAACAATTGAGCAGTTCACTTTTCCTTCCAAAATTATTTTCTTGCATGAAATCACAGTAACTTCAAGTCGTGGACAATTCCTGGAAATGTGTCGACAAGCAAAAGTTAACTCTCTTCCCACATTCCTGACTTTTTTTTTTGCCCCCTTCTTAATGTGTACTTTTGGTTTAAAAATAACATTCTTTTATATAATCCTGGGATAATTATCAAAATCATGAATTTACCATTGATACAGTATCATGATTAAATCTACAAACCTTATTCAGATTTGGCCTATTGTCCAATTAATGCCCTTTATAAGAAAAAATGTTAAAATCTGATCCAGGATCCTATTCTCATGTTGCACTCAATTTTTTTTTTAAAGCATAACCTATTATCTGTATTATTGTTTGTGACACATGAAACAAAAAAGCTATCGTTGGCATTGTGATTGTCTTGTCTTTCCTTCCTCAAGAGGTGCTGTATTTGTCTGTCCACCTCATACAGTCACCTAGACCCTGAGTCATAGGTGATTTATAGAGAAAAATTCCACACACATTCCCTAAATAATCCGTATCCCATCACTTTCAAGTCAGAACATCGCCATTTGTCTCTTTTTAATCGTCCTCGATCTATTTTCCTGTGTTCTGCATTATCATCTGCTAAAAATATTCCAACGTGTTATTTGTTTTAGTTCATGGTGCCAAGGCCTTGATATATCCCTTTGCTCCCACCTCAGGAATTTCCCAAATAAATCATGAAATGGAGGACAATTGAAGTTAAGCGCCAATCCCTAGAATCTAGAAAGAAGTGGCCTAGGTAAACATTTGTATGTCCCCTGTTTTCCCTTCCCAACTTAATCCTATCATTTCTCTTTATAAAAAACACACGGCACTTAATAAAAGCACCTCATGAAACCCTGATTTATTTTTGTCTCTGAAGGAGTTAGCTATCAGATGTTCTCTGGATTGCTCTGTCCCCGGCCTGGTAGCGCTCGCCAATTAGTCCTTCCAAGAGCTTTCATTCACCTCTTTCAGAACGAGCCTTCATTTGGGAAGCCTTCAGTCAAAAAGGGCCTTTGAGTTTGTGGCCAGAGCGCGTTGTCACCCAGCTCCTTCCCTTCCAGAGAACAAATGAAAAGCAAGGGCCCTGCAGACTGGTGTAAAATGACAAGTCCGCTCTGCATAAGACTCAAAATCAGCCCCCCAAGATCACCAACAATTCTATACACAAGGCTTCATGTTTGGAAGCATGGCTGATGTTTGAGAATTTCAAGGTAAACAATTCTTTGAAAACCAGTCTTTAAAGCTGCCTTCAGGGAGGGAGTTGGAATGACTGTACATTTTTTGAGCTTGGCATATGATTTTTGTTTTTACTTCTTCAAAATGAACATTTAAATTGCCCCCTCTGCCATTGTATTGTAAGTACTATAATTAGCACTATTTAAACAATGTAGCCATAACTAAACCAGATTATCTATCTGGACTTAATCTAGTGAGAACAAAGAAATCCATTCAGTTTGCCCTGAAATCCAATTTAATACATAAACATGAATGGGGAAAGTCAACATTCTGGGTAACTTTAATGCAATCATATGATTTTTAAAGTACAATATGTCACAGAAAGGTAAATGTCTAGAAAATTACAAAGGCCGCAGACTCACAGTTGCTGCTACTATTTCTCATTTAGGGGCCTTCCTAATTCAGGAGGAAGGCAGGCTAGCTGCTACGGGGAAAGGTATTTAGCGGAAATTGCTTTATGCATCACAGCTGTTTGTGTATTCCAACACCCTCCCAGAAGCAATGTCCTCTAAACTGGTTTCTTTCATCAAGATATAAATATAAACCGGTATTCAATGAAAATACAGCCTGGCGTTCAAAATGCCAAACTTCTAATAGCAGATAATGTTAGAATTAAAATCAAAGAGCATAATTAGAGCATCAGCTCTAGCTCTTAAAGATATCAGCAACTAGAAAAAAGCCAGTCTGTTAAAAAGACATTCTTGTCTCTTCTCCACTATATAATGTCTTTTTGCTTTGATAAGGCCAAAGTGTAGCTTGCTTTTTCCTATTAACATGGCAATCCAAGTTTTAGACTTATTATTATTTTGTTAATATTCAATATGTTTGAGCTTTCTATGCCACCTTTGCTTTTGTTTAATGCTATTAATTATATTCTTGTTCAGTCTGCTGTAAGCTGCCCCTATCCGCAGAGATTCAAGGCAGATTTGAAAGAGCAAGCATATTTATCAAAGGAGAAAAAAATGAAGAAAATAAAGACAGCACTGGAGCATATTGGATATGTAAACTGCTCTTTCTGAAAAGATAAATGATTTGGTAATGAATAGATCCTTTAGGCCATAAAAAATCCATTTATTTTCTTTTGAATTTGAATAGGAGAGATTTGCATTTTTCCTGAGCAGTTACACTTAAATTAAAATGCAGAGCATGAGGCTAGCATACAATCAAACTAAATAATAACCGGGGCACACTGTATTATTCATAAAAACAAAATTAATAGTTTGGAGAAAGGAAGCATTGTGGTCGAAAAAAAAATGTACATTGACACCAAACACCTACTGTCGGAGGAGCAAATAAAGCCAATTTAGACTACCTACGAATTGGTAATAGAAGTTTGGCATTTATGCTTATGTTATTCGGGAGCAGGGGGGAATGGGCGACGTGTTTATCTTGTATGTAATCTGCAATGTCTAAAACGTCTGCTTTTCTGATAGCCAAGTATTACGGATGTTTCTCTATTTTTATGTCTCATTATATAATAGGAGAGAGTAAACAGTTTTTTGCTCAAGGCAGAGTAGCATCGAGATTTTTTCCCCCCCGCCAAAAAATATATTTCAAGTAAGTGTCTTGCTGGGGTTAGTGTAACAGCCAGGATGGGCCGAGAACAGAAAGGTTGAGCAATAACCCTCCTTCATCTTTGTGTCTCTTTTCTCCCCATCTCCCCTCCCCCAGCCCACGTGAACAGGAGAAAGTATTCCTATGTCTTTGATTTCCATCAACCTACAGTAGAGAGTTTGCTGAGAGAGGAGTGTCTCCAGAGAGTTGTCCCTGCTACTCTGGTAAAGACAAAGAACAAAAAAAAAAACCCCAAAACAAAAAACAGGCTATCAAGGAAGGTTCGGGAATAGCAAGTTCTTAAAAATCGGGAGGAGAAAGAGCAAGTCAGTTTCTCTGAATTTAAAGAATAATCTCAGATAAGATCTCCAAGGTAACATAGTCCAAACTTAAAAAAAAAAAAAAAAAAAAAAAGGGTGGCAAAATCAAGATGCCGACAAGGGCCAGGCAGGTAGGGAGGTGAGCCAGGCAGCCAGCTGGGGGCTGGGCCAGTATGGGAGAGAGGCGGCTGTTCCTCGCGCCCCGCCCTCCATTGTCACGTGGCTGGGAGTTCAGACTTGGTGTGGCTAGAGCTCACGTTTTTTCAAGAAAAGCCAGACCTCCAGATTTTTATGTAAAAGCTTACTTTAGAAATGCTGGCCAGTATTTCAAGATGTTTAAATACCACCTGAACCTAAAAATAAAAATGCCATGGTTGTGGCACTTGGACGTGAGTTTGCTACCTCTACTTATGGAGAACTTGAAAGTCCAGAAAATGATTGTTCAGAGATTGTACTTAACACCCATCGGTTACCTATTAACAGTTCCTGAATAACTCTGGCTGATTAGATAGACTTTGATTGATAGGATGGACACTTGACTTTTTAAAGTTTGTTGTATGACATGCATTCATTGAACTATTTTTTATTGAACATTTACTACATTCCAGGAACTAGGCATTGTCTGGAGTGCCCGTGTCTAAAGGGAAATCCATCATTAGAAACCTGTTTGTGGGCTTCCCTGGTGGCAGCAGTGGTTAAGAATCTGCCTGCCAATGCAGGGGACACGGGTTTGAGCCCTGGTCCAGGAAGATCCCACATGCCACAGAGCAACTAAGCCTGTGCGCCACACGCGATGGTTATCAATGGTTTAAACATTGCAGGTATCGAAAGGAGCAGTTTCTTGCACATTTAGAATGAGGGTAATTTGGTATAACTTTTCTGGAAGGCCATTTGGCAATATCGTACAAAATATAAGACAGAGGTACACTTTGATACAGATATCTTTAGAGATTTACCTTAAGGAGAACAACTTTCAACAGTGAAACACTAGGGACTTCCCAGATGGCACAGTGGTTAATCTGCCTGCCAGTGTGGGTGACATGGGTTCGAGCCCTGGTCTGGGAAGATCCCACATGCTGGGGAGCAACTAAGCCCGTGCGCCACAACTACAGAGCCTGCGTGCCCACAACTACTGAAGCCTGGGTGCCTAGAGCCCGTGCTCCGAAACAAGAGAAGCCACCGCAATGAGAAGCCTGCGCACCACAATGAAGAGTACCCCTGCTTGCCTCAACTAGAGAAAGCCCGCACTCAGCAACAAAGACCCAGTGCAGCCAAAAATAAATAAATAAATATATTTTTTTAAAAAAAGGGGGGACTTCCCTGGTGGTGCAGTGGTTAAGAATCCACCTGCCAATGCAGGGGACATGGGTTCGAGCCCTGGTCCAGGAGGATCCCACATGCTGCGGAGCAACTAAGCCCGCGTGCCACAACTACTGAACCCTACGTGCCTAGAGCCCATGCTCTGCAACAAGAGAAGCCACCACAATGAGAAGCCTGTGCACTGCAACGAAGACCCAATGCAGCCAAAAAAAAAAAAAAAAAAAAGGAAATGCTGGACACACAAGGGTGTTTGCACAAGGCCCAATTGGAATAATTATAAGTTGCGAACAACTGTAATGTCCCTCAAAAGCAAAGGGTTAGATAAGCTATGGCACAGTCACACAATGGAATATTTTCAGCCATTAATAAAAATAATGTTGAACGATGTTTATTACTGCAGAAAAATGTTTATGACATACAGCATAGAATTTATGTACTGTAAAATTATTGTGTGTATAAGAGAAGTCAAGAATGAGGTTCACCAAAGGTACATGCACCCCAGTGTTCATAGCAGCACCATTTACAATAGCCAAGACATGGAAGCAACTGAAGTGTCCCATTGACAGATGAATGGCATACACATACAATGGAATACTACTCAGCCTTAAAAAAGAATGAAATAATGCCATTTGCAGCAACGCCGAGGGACCTAGAGATTATCACACTAAGTGAAATAAGTCAGAAAGAGAAAGACAAATTCCATATGATATCACTTATATGCAGAATCTAAAATATGACACAGATGAACTTATTTACAAAACAGACTCACAGACACACAAAACAAACTTATGGTTATCAAAGAGGAAAGGGGGGGAGGGATAAATTAGGAGTTTGAGATTAGCAGATATAAACTATATATAAAATAGATAAACAACAAGGTCCTACTGTGTAGCACAGGGTACTATATTCCATAATTGTAATAAACTATAGTGGAAAAGAATATGAACAAGAATATATAAATAAGTAAATTACTTTGCTGTACACCAGAAACTAACACAACATTGTAAATCAACTATACTTTAATTTTAAAAAAATTTTAAAAAAAAGAATGAGGTTCATCAAGGCATTGAGTACCCTTTCAACATGGTAAAGTATTAATGATTTTTACTCTTCGTACTTATCTTTAAAGTGGAACACAGGTGGTTTAAACAACAGAAAAAATCTCCTCTCCAAAGAATTAGGAATGTATTAAGCTATTAAGCAGAGAAACAACTTGAGTGTAGAGTGGAATTAAAAAAAAAAGTATAAATAAGGAAGCTGAATAAATAACTTTCTCGTATAATATGGTGGTGATCATTTTGAGATATATAGAAATATCGAGTCACTATGTTGTGTACCAGGAACTAACATAGTGTTATAAGTCAATTATATTTCAAAAACAAACTCATAGAAAAAGAGATCGGGTTTTTGGTCACCAGAGGTGGGGAGTGAAGGAGGAGGAACTGGATGAAGGCATTCAAAAGGTACAAACTTCCAGTTATAAGATAAATAAGTACTAGGGATATAATGTACAACATGATAACTCTAATTAGCATTGCTGTATGTTATCTGTAAAAGTTGTTAAAAGAGTAAATCCTGGGACTTACCTGGTGGCGCAGTGATTAAGAATCTGCCTGCCAATGCAGGGGACACGGGTTCGAGCCCTGGTCCCGGAAGATCCCACATGCCGCGGAGCAACTAAGCCCGTGCGCCACAACTGCTGAGCCCACCTGTTGCAACTACTGAAGCCCACGCACCTAGAGCCCGTGCTTGGCAACGAGAGAAGCACCACAGTGAGAAGCCTGCACACCACAACAAAGAGTAGCCCCCGCTTGCTGCAGCTAGAGAAAGCAACAAAGACCCAACGCAGCCAAAAATAAGTAAATAAATAAATAAATTTATATATATATTAAAAAAAGAGTAAATCCTAAGAATTCTCATCACAAAGAAAATGAAGTTTTTCTGTCCCTTTAATGTTGTATCTATATGAGATGATGGGTGTTCACTAAACTTACTGTGGTCATCATTTCATGATGCACGTAAGTCAAATCATGCTGTCCACCTTAAATGTATACAGTACATATGTCAACTATATCTCAGTAAAACTGGAAGGAAGACATAACCATAGTTTTGACCCAAAATTGAGTAATAGCCCCCCTGGTGATATCCTGAAGTTAGCCCTCACTTGCTATAGACAGACACCACTTGGTACCATGTAGGTTTGCCCTTTGCATCTGAGCCTGGTGACACCCAGCATTACTCTGAACGGAGCTGTGTCTGAAAGAACGAAGAGCTGTTAGTGTTTTTGTCACACTGAACAAGCAACAAACAGCACCTTTTTTGCTTTCTAGCTGTAGCTCTTATGCACCAGGTCTTCTGCCATTTGCAGTTCAGCTTTTGAAGGCGCGTCTGCACACAACCACCAGAATCGGTTGAAAAGGAACTAGCAGGTCAGCCGCCTGCCGCCAGGAGTACATGCAGGGTTACGTTCTGATTCTCCTGAGCAAGCCCAGCGTCTGCTTGGGTTTCCTGGAGACAGGGCAACATGCCGGAGTCTTCCAGACTGTGTTCCGCAGTGTTAATAAGTGATAGAAGACATGGAACAACAGCAACAACGTCTGCGGTCAAATCAGCAGAGGAAATGCTGGGTTAGAGCAAACCAAACTGTTTTCTTTCCTGTAGAACTTCTTAGCGCCTTTACTATGTAAACATGTGCTGTGGGTTTTCAAAGGGAGGAGACTGTTTTTCCTGAATGTATTGACTATGGAACTAGTCCCTCCCCAAAGAACAATTAAGTTCTTCAAAAGGATTATCATGAGTCATTCTTGCTTTAAAAAAAAAAAATCTTTTAAAAAAATATTCCACTACTTTTTCTTACTGCTCTTCTTTTATTCTTTCATCCCACCTTCCCTCAGACCAGTAGTGTGCAAATATTTTTGCATAAGGGACAATTCAGAAAAAATGAAAATATCTGTAAAGGTATATGTATATATGTATAGCTTATTTAAGGTGAGATAACTTGATTGCATTGGGTGGGATATATTTTTAATTTACCTACCGTGATGGATTCTAGGGGTGATGATTAGTAGTTAGAAAATTACTGATATATAATAAGTACCAATAAACATTATCCAAATGTAGCTATTTTTCTAATTACAGTAACTCAGTGAGCTAAGTCCTGTTGGCTGCCTCAACTACAGATGAGGAAATGGAGGCCCAGAATAGTTAAGAAGTTGCACAGAGTCACACAGTAATGAACAGTGAGTCAAGCAGGAAAACCCAGGTTGTCTGACCCAAGAGTTCAAACTGTTAACCAGAAAAACTTTTAGTGAACGGAGCCCTGGGCCAGACAGAAAGTGAAAGCTCCCCTGGTAACTATTATTATACTTATGTTGTGCTAAATGCTTGATTTAAGGGAGTGAGTCTCTGGGCTGGACTGGACTTCAGTCCACTGAAGCACCAGCTCTGAATAGAGCACAGGTTTATAACAACGTGATAGGGAAAAAACCCCTGTACACATCACAGCATGAAGTATATCCATTCCCTCAGGACATCCCATTCCTTTTATCCTTCCTTTCATCCCCAGCTGTATCTTGAGCACCTATTAGAAGCTAGTATTGTGTCCAAAACTGTGAATACTACACTCAGCCGACAAAAGCAAGGTTCCCACAACCGTCAAACAGAGTGACTATTGTCAAAACTTTGTGAATTAAAAAAGGTTGGGATTTAAGATTAAGTAAGGTGTTTGATTTTCAACCATAAACCCGGAAATAATTTTAACATATCCTTTTGGGGTCTGAAAATGGATTTACACTATCCCAGCCGCAAAAGAAGCAGTGCTTCCTGGGCATAATAATTAATAATGCGTGAGTGGCACATTGGAATTTAAAATAATGCACTTGCACAATGTTCATATAGCTTTCTTTTTAAATTTTATTTTTTTTAATTGAGGTATAGTTGATTTACAATATTATATAAGTTTCAAGTGTACAACATAGTGACTAACAACTTTTAACTCCATTTATAGTTATTATAAAATATTGGCTACATTCCCTGTGCTGTAAAATATATCCTTGTAGCTTATTTATTTCATACATGGTAGTTTGTACTCATATGGCTCTCTTAAGTCTTAGAAAAAGGTTGTGAAAACGAAGGCTCAGAGGAGGACTAAGTGACTTGCACGAGGTCACAAAGTTGGTGCTCTTTGCCTACGTATCAGTATGACATTATTATTATTGCCATATGCCAATCCCCCAATACCTCAAGTTAGCTGGGACTCTTCCTTACAAACTTAAAGGGTCTAATATACATTCCCAAGGCTTTGGGCTGTATGTGCAGAAGTGTATATACATAAAAATGCCCTAAGAGCTCCACTTTAATGCTAAGTTTGAAATGTAGGTAAAGTCCTACTGTCTTGAGAGTACCAATTCTAGGGACTTTGGTTTGCATATGATATCATTTTTTAAAAAGATTTGGAGCTTGAAAACAATTTTCAGATTTCTTTTTAGTGAGTTATAACAGTTTTTCTTGCAGTAGAATTTGACCAACTATGACTGCCAATAACAAGGAGAGCAATTATAGGAATAGCTAACATGTAATGGGGGTCTACTCTGTCTCTGACACTGTGCTCAGTGTTTTACACATGCTCTACATATGATCTTCACATGGTTTTAAGAGGTGGATACTATTATTAGCTCCATTTCACAGATGAGGAGAGTGAGAGAAGATTTAAAACATTTGCTCAAGGTAATGTGATCTGTGAGGAACTCATAATTAGCCCTGGAGATACAAAACCCAGTAAGGAGCTTAGAGGGTGGAGGGTCTCCAAAGTGGAGAGGGTGGTTGGTGCCAGGTGATCCACTGGGTGGCAAGAGAAAATATCAAAACTCCCATTTCTGGGACTTCCCTGGTGGTCTAGTGGTAAAGAATCTGCTTTCCAATGCAGGGGATGCGGGTTCGATCCCTGGTTGGGGGGACTAAGATCCCACATGCTGCAGGGCAACTAAGCCTGCGCGCCACAACTACTGAGCTCTTGTGCTGCAGTGGAGACCCGACACAGCCAAAATAAATAAATAAAATAAAGTAAATATTTAAAAAATAATAAAAATAAAAAAAGAAGAAGGAAAACTCCCATTTCTATTTGGTTCTTATATTAAAGAAATAAAGAATTTAAGCTTTACTATTATTTAATATACAATTGACTCTGATTCCCCACTCTCTGTAAGTCATTCAGTCATTTGTCAGGCAGTGAATTCTAGGTATTCTGATGGAAAAGTGGAGATGTACAGCATGGGAGTTAACAGTAGAGATGCCAGAAAAAATATAGGATGCCCAGTTAAATGTGACTTGCAGACAAACAACAAATAACTTTTATTTTATTATATAAAAACTTTTAGTGGGCTTCCCTGGTGGCGCAGTGGTTGGGAGTCTGCCTGCCGATGCAGGGGACACGGGTTCGTGCCCCGGTCCGGGAAGATCCCGCGTGCCGCGGAGTGGCTGGGCCCGTGAGCCATGGCCGCTGAGCCTGCGCGTCTGGAGCCTGTGCTCTGCAACGGGAGACGCCACAATAGTGAGAGGCCCGTGTACTACAAAAAAAAAAAAAAAAAAAAAAAAAAAAAAACTTTTAGTGTAAGTATAGCCCAACTATTGCATGCTAATATTGCTTTGCTAAATCTGACAACCCTAGCAGTGATATCCTCTCTCCTGTGTTTTTATTCAGTGATTTATATCTGCCATGTTAAGTTGATTTATTGATTACATGACTTAGTTTTTACCTAAACCAGTTTTCCCCAATGGTAACACTTTATTAGCATTAGCTTCAAGCCACGGTGATGAGGTACAGGACCTGAGCCCAGACCTCAAGGCACTCCATATATTTCACTCTTTGAGACCATCAAGTGAAGAAGTTTGGGCTACCCTATTGGAGCATGAGAGACCACCTGGATCAGAAAAATCGTCCAAGCTGAGGACTCCTGTGCTGTCCAGTGGGACAGCCAGCAGACATGTGAGGGAGGCCACCCTATGTCTTCCAGTAGCTGGCCCACTGACCGCAAATGCATAGGAGAGTCCAACAATGACAGCTTATTTGGACAGATAAGCCCAATAACTTATCTGGTTTAACCTAGAAGAATATGACCTGGAAAAACTGGGTTAGAAGAGGTTGTGCATGTGTGGAAGCAAGGAGTTTGTGGAAAATCTATCTCTCAATTTTTCTGTGAACCCAAAATTGCTCTAGAAAAAAGTCTTAAAATAATTTTTAAGTTGGTTGCTTTAAGCCACTACATTTTGGGGTGGTTTATTAGACAGAAAAATTGTCTAACAATTTGATAACTGTTAACACGGAGTAAGGATATTTAGCTGGCCAGACCTTGCATTGGCCTTAAAATTATTTTCTTAGTTTTACTTTTTGTTTGTTTGTTTGTTTTGGCCAGGCCCTGGATCTGCTCTTAGAGGCCTTGTGCTCTAAAGAAGGAAAAAACATTACCTAATCGCTTTAATTTTTTCTGTTGTTTTTCACTCCTAGAATTCCTTGGATGATCACCTGTCTTCCACAGGTAAATATATTTCCTTGTTGTTTCTCCTATTACAAAAACCTAATGCATTTTACACACGTGGTTAATTACAGGGGCAATATGTACACAAGCAAAACTGGTTGGAAACTTTTAATTGGGCATACAAATGGCCACCTAATGTTCAAATTAAATGGTTAGCCATCCAACCACCACATTGTAAGTGCAGGGGAAATTTCTCCCACAACTTTTCATGATCTCAACCGGTGCCTAAAATTCAATCTATATAACAGTAGCTGAGATGGACACCATCATTCATTCATTCATCAACACAGCTCTTGATGGCCTACTATATGCCAGGCACCCTGCCAGGAGTGTGCGATACATAACTTGGTTGGTCCTGGCATTATGGAGCTCGTGTTCTACGCACCAAGTGCTTTGACTTTTTAAATTTCCTTGGTGAGGGCCAGGTCAAGAAAGTTCTATTAAGCACCTACTCTTTGAAGGGGGCTGAAGGAAATGAGAGCAGAAGTATTTTACCATTTTGTTTCAGCAATTCTTCATGACAGCAAATAATGCATTTTCCGGGAAATTTTTCATGGAATTTTCTGGTTTTTTTGAAAGAGTAAAGAATATATTGTTTTGAGCACCGCAGTGGCATCCACCACGTGATGCACTGTTTGGATGCCTAAGGCTAAACCTCACATTCACTGCAGCTGGTGAACAACTGCCCAGTGAACAACTGAGGTCCCTTGAGTGCTGACAACTCAAAGTCATCTGTTTTTTTAATTGAGTTATAATTGACATATAACATTATATTAGTTTCAGGTGTACGACAGGATTTGGTATTTGCATATATTGCAAAAGGATCACCACAGTAAGTCTAGTTAACATCCATCACCAGACATAGTTACACAATTTTTTCTTGTGATGAGAACTTTTAAGATCTACCCTCTGAGCAACTTTCAAATATGCAATATGGTATTATGTTGTCTTTTGTTTTTGACCGCACCACGTGGCGTGTGGGATCCTAGTTCTCTGACCAGGGACTGAACCCGGGTCCCCTGCATTGGCAGTACAGAGTCTTTACCACTGGGCCGCTGGGGAAGTCCTGCACTATGATATTACTGCCTGTAGTCATCACGTTGCACATTACACCCCTGGGACTTGTGTAGTAACCTTGGGTTTGACTTGTTCGGATGACTGTCTCCATTTCCCCCCATCCTCACGACTGGAAGGTCGGGAGGGGGAACAGTGTGTAGAATGCTTCGCTCATTCAACAGAACAAGTTCGAGCCGTTGCCGTCTCCGGCATCATTCTGAATGCTGGGGACACAGCAGTGAAGATAACTAGACAAAAACCCTGCCCTCATGGAGTGGCCGTTTGAAGCCGAAGAGACAGATTAATTAACACAGTAAATAAGAACAATACGTTTCATTTGAGATCATAGCAAGTGCTATATAGGAGCATCCATATGGTCCACTGGTGACGTTGTACAGATGTCATTTACTACATGACTGCCAAATACTCCCAGTTTACCCCTAGTCACCTTTTTTATAGTGAAGCAAATACCACATTTCTGTCTTTGTTCAGTTCGCATGGACAGATATATGTTGGGCTCCAGCAAGCGCAGGGAGGGAGAGGGGCAAAGGAGAACAGCACACTTCCTGCCCCTAAGGAGGAGCAGGGCCACCAAGGAAACACATCATTTCATTATAACGTGGAAGGCCCTTGATAGAGCAACTGCAGGTTGCTACAGGGACACAGATGCTTTCTAAACTCCTGAGTTTCCTCTTGAAATACGGGGAGTAGTTTGTCCAAAAGAAAGGCATGGAAAGGACATTCCAGGTGGCTAGAACAGCACAAGCAAAGGCCAGCAGGCCACCATCTCCACATTAAAGGCAGGAATGGGGAGAGGTAGGGGAGAACTACTAGTTTTTTGATATTCCCAGATCACAAAATGTGAAGTAGGTGTTTTCTGTAATGAATATGTCTATCCAGCTAAGACTGCAAAAGCGTTTCCACAGTAAATCCCAAGTTCAGAATGCCCAAGTGTTTACTTTCTTCAGAATCTTGGACGAATAAACATAATACAAAAATAAAAACATCTCTTCATGCCCATTGAAATCTTTTCCCTTTTCAGAATCTTTTAAATAAAATGTCTCTTTACTGTGGAATCCGTTCTATTGTTTTGTTTTAAGAAAAGATCTCTCCTAAAGAAAGAAAAGCCATCTTTGATCTGACTTAACAAAAAGATCTAATCAAACAATAGAATCTATGAGGAAAAGAAGAAAAAAAGAAGCAGTCTTCTTTAAGCCACATCAAATATGTGAAAGAGAAAATACTCCATTTAAATGCTGCAAACTAACACAAAACAGCTTGAAATGTAATAACCTCTGCAGAATAACTGAGACCACATGTTGATCTGACATGAGTTTCCAAGACACAATTAAAGGTCATTTCATGTACAAACATCTCATTCCTCATTGAGAGGCTTGAACTGTTGTCAGCGTTTTTGGCCACTATGGGGCAGGTGCTGCAACCTGGCACCATCCACAGAGATGCACCAAAGGAGGATTAAGGTAACACTTCACAAACCAGAAGCTTGAAATCTAACCCTCTAGGAAATGTACCACCCTGGATTTCTGCTGTTCCTGCCTTGAAGTCCTAGGCGACAAGGACTAAATCAATTATAGAGTCCTTGCTAATTCAAAGCCTATATCCCTCCCATGGCAGTGGCTTTACTCAGAAATATAAACAGACTTCCTTTCTGCTTTGCCCACTTCCACTCTCATGGGGCCACCACGGTCCAGAGACAGAAGTTTGGGTGCTTCCCCTGGAAACAGGGGTGTTCCAGGCACAGAGCTGCATTTGGAAATGTCTTCCAGCAGCTGGGAGGTTTCAAGCCAAGACTCTGAATGGGAAGACGGGGGTATTTGGATAGTGACTTTTTAAACTGCTCTCAGCCCCGGAGGCTTGTCTCCTTTTACCCTATCCCTTTAAGGAAGGATGTGCTGGAGAAGGACTTCAAAGTCTTCCTTTCAAAAGGGAAATCACATCTAGAAAGGTTTTCTCAGAAGGAGAAAGAGACAAATTATTTGATTTGAAAGAGAAGTAGATCTTAAGAGCGAGACGAGGGAGGATCAAAGAATCAGTTCATGTGAACTTAAGCAGCGACCCTTTCTAGCGGGTCGCTGCTGGACTGTGACTACTATGATGACTCTTTGTGATTCGGGCAAGGCATTTTGGAGATAGTACGTCGACTAGAGAATCCAAATAAAGAAGTGAGTCTGCCTTCCAGAAAACCACGTGACCCCTCCTTTTCTCCCTCCCTCCCTCCCTCTCCCCCTCTGTCTCTGTCTCTCTGTCTCTCTCTGTCTCTTTTTCTCTCCCTCACCAACTTTAAAAGCTGTGCCGGTCTTTGCACCCTTTGGGGAAATCCGTGGGTGGGCGAGGCAGAAAATGAGAACAAGGCGACCTAAGAAAGCGGCCTGAGTCGCCCCGCCTCCCCGCTGCTTCCTGCCCCGCCCCCCTTACACACCCTCCAACTCATCCCGGTTCCTGCTCCCTGTTCTTTGGACCTGGAAGGTGAGCCCCGCGGGCAGCAGATGGTTAAGGAACCTTGGGGAGTTTCCTTTGTATTTTTAATTATTCAAGTAAAATCTGAATACATTCTTGTAAAAATGTAAAATCTCCAAGCAAAACAAAACAAAAAAACCCCACATTTCTGTTAACGGTGAAATCGCCTGTGAGGTGCATTTTCCAGTTCTAGCTTCCTGGTCTCCATTCCTCCCGACCAAGTGCTATTCTCAGTTTGCTACGGACCTTCCAGACTGAATAGATAGGGATATTATCTATGAATCTACGTAGAAGGACGGAATTAGTGAACTTAAAAGCAGGAAATTGTGACATAAAAAAATAACTGGTATCAATCACTGGTTCTTTGCAAAGTCCAATAAAATTAAGACAGATTGTTCACAGGTATGAGTAAGAAAAACAAGAGGGAACCCACATATAAACAACATCAAGAATAAAAACAGGGAACTATAGCCAATATCCTGTAGTAAACGATATTGGAAAAGACTATGAAAAAGAATATATATGTATGTATAACTGAATCACTTTGCTGGACAGCAGAAATTAACATTATAAATCAACTATACTTCGATAAAATAAATTTTTTAAAAAAAGATATAATTACAGTTAGAGAAGAGACTTTTAAATTTTTTAGGCACTATTATTTATCATTTGGCTTGAAAAATCTACCTGGTCTAAGGAAAAAAAATGAATTGCCAAAATTAGCCCAATCACGGCTTCTATTTACACCTGAAAGTATTACTTTTCCTTACCTATTTGCTGGATGCAGCACATGTTAAATGCCTGCTGTAGAAAATTGTGGGGGAGTGCATTTCCTTTTCTTATGGAATTACTCTATTCTTAGGAGACAAGATGGCTTCAAGTGTGTAGAATTTCTAATCTAAAAATGCGCTTATTTAGAAATTAATTCAGCCTGTAGAAGATTCTGTAATGGATAAGTCATGATATCAGCAAGATAAATTTTCTCAAGAATCACTGATTTTTAATGCTTTCTTAGACAATTATTAGTTAATCCAATTCCAGGCCAAAGAAAGTCACCAGCACTTGGCAGTTTCTTAATGGACAGCCCCCAAACAACCACAAAAACCATGGCCAGGCTTTATTTAGAGCTTACTCTGTGCCAGACATATGCATTAAGATATTTGGGTCTCATAATGGTGCTAGATACTATTATTATATCCATTTGATAGATGGCAAAACTGACATATGGAGAGGTTGCCTGACATCACACAGCTTTGAGTGGCAGAACGGGGGTTCCTATGGAGAAAGGCTATGACTGTTTAGGGTATCAAAGACTGTACATGATGCCATTTCTTTCCTCATCACATTTTAACTGGAAACCTCATACCTTCACCCTGGATGGTGCACCTGTTTTACATAGATGGCCCTTAGCAAGAGTGGGAGTTTAAGGTAGGAAAAACATCAAATGCCCTCAGGGAAGATGACTAAAGGATTTTAGGAAACTGAGGGAGTGTCAGCTAGGGTGAGGTTTACTTAACTAGCTGTTTAGGGAATAAGAACAGAAAGCCCTTACTTAGCCCAGGCCTGCACTTCAGAAACATCCATACTAGTTAACTATTGTCATTATTACCATTATTGTTATTACTCTATCTTTCCCTCCTTTTAATTAAAAACAAAAATTCCTTTTCTTCTTTCTCCCTCCTTTCTCCGCCCTCCTCCTCCCCAGCAAAAGAAGTCTGACTGACTACATGTTAATCTACTCAGAAGACCTGATTGGCTGTGAATACCATATGTGCATTCCAAAGGAGAAGAATTACATGTGCCACAGCTATCAAGGGTAGGCACAGAGAAATGTTCTTGAGGCTCTGGATCCTTCTAAATTCAACTCCTCCTCACCCGTCCTCCCCCTCCCCCTTCAGGGAGCTGTTTTCACTCTCTCACCTCCCCATCCCCTCCAGAGAAACCAGGCTCAGGAGTCTGTGGGGTCCTGGGCCCAGAGTCCCTGAGGTCTACTTCACTGAATAGTCTATATACAAGGCCAGGATAGTAGCTCTCCCAGTGCTCTATGTGGCTGTAAACCCTTCCAGGTCTGGGACCCAAGCTCTGCCGCCTTTTTTTTTTTTAAACCCCACATTTGTTTATTTATTTATTTATTTGGCTGTCTTGGGTCGTCGTTTCTGTGCAAGGGCTTTCTCTAGTTGTGGCAAGCGGGGGCCACTCTTCATCGAGGTGCACGGGCCTCTCACTGTCGCGGCCTCTCTCGTTGCGGAGCACAGGCTCCAGACGCGCAGGCTCAGTAGTTGTGGCTCACGGGCCTAGTTGCTCCGTGGCATGTGGGATCTTCCCAGACCAAGGCTCGAAGCCGTGCCCCCTGCATTGGCAGGCAGACTCTCAACCACTGCGCCACCAGGGAAGCCCTCTGCCTTCTTTTATATAACATTCAATGAATACCTGTTCCTCCATGGAGAAATGTTTCAAATACTCTAGTAACAGAAAATACACTTTGAGAAAGACATCTTGGGTTTAATTTACACAGGAATGGGATTACTGTTTTGTTTTTGTTTTTTGGTTACTGGAAGGTTCTAGGTGTGTATGTATTGCGTGGAGTGGATCAGAGCCCCCTGAAATTAACTGGGGGGAGACTATTTGAAAGGCCCCTTCCTTACTGCTGTCTGTTAACTGTTAAACGGTATGTATATCCCTTTCGACATAAGAAAAACACACCATTTTCCTTTTTTGAAACCATAACTCCAGTGGCTTTTTAAATAGCTAAACTTCTCTGTGGGCAGAAGAAAAAAAAATTCACCTGCATTTATTTCATAAGCTCCATAGAGTTTTAGACATGTTATAACAGCTCAGATAGTTTTTCTCTTTATTTTGTTAAGTGAATTGGGCGCTTTCAACTACTTCAGAAATCCTGTGGGTAGTGAGATAATTCCATCTGACCTTTCCAAATCCTTTTTAATAATGCGAGTTTGGTTGTAAATGTGAAATCAATCAAGAAGCAGGAACGGGGTCATGTACTGCCTGTGTTTTATCGTTTCCCTTTCTTAGTCTTGTTGTGTTCAGAAGACACACATTGAGCAACTTGTTTCTGAATTAAAGTATTGCTCAATCTGCTTGCTTTCTTAAGAAGAATTACATTAAACCACTAAACTAGGTACGTATGAGATCCTGGTTTTGAACAAGTCAGTAATGAACTTTTAAAGTTTAGTCTACCAAGATGACTGAATGTGATTGATTTATTAATTAGTAAAAGCCATCCTCTGAAATTACCTTGCATTAATCACAATTCATGCAAAATATATCCAATTAGTCTGAAGATGTAGGTTTGACAAACTATCCCTTCTTCAGAAACCACAGTCAATTTTTTTTTTTTCTTTTTTTTCTTTTTGCGGTATGCGGGCCTCTCACTGTTGTGGCCTCCCCCGTTGCGGAGCACAGGCTCCGGATGCGCAGGCCCAGCGGCCATGGCTCACGGGCCCAGCCGCTCCGCGGCATATGGGATCCTCCCAGACCGGGGCACGAACCCGTATCCCCTGCATCGGCAGGCGGACTCTTAACCACTGCGCCACCAGGGAGGCCCCACAGTCAATTTTAATAACTCTTGCTGGATAAATCATTAATGTTCAATCTTAAATGATGAGTGGTTGAGGAAATTCCCAAAAGTACAACAGACCCATTCTGGCAAAGCTGACAACTATGCAAAACAGAGACAGGGAGGCGGGGTGAAGGCGGAAATGAGACTGACAATTCTAGATAGTCTAGTATCTGCTGCCACTTGCACTAAAGGAATCGAGTCTAATTGGATTCTTCTGAGTCAAAGGCTGGTGAAAATGTATAGAAAATGGGCAGGAAACCCCAGCTGCCAGAACCCAACCTTTTAGTGAAAGATGGCTAATGCCTATCCAAGGCCAAATAAACTGATTCATTGGTGAAAAGGTGGAGCTGACTAGTCACCTGGAGACCTGGATGTCTTCTTTTGCATGATCCAAATCCTAGCTCTCAAAACCAGACACAGTTAAATAACTTAAAATCATGTCTCCCAATGGACCCACTTTACAGATGAGAAAATGGAGCCCCTTCAGGTTCAATGCAAAATTATATGCCAAATCCAGAGCCAGCATCCAAAGACCCTAAGGCAAGCTAAATAGCCTTTCTCAGTCTAAATTTCCCTTTAGATAATCAAAGAGCTGGGGTAAACAAGTGCTGTGGGGTTTTTTTTTTTTTTTTTTGCAATCTAAGTAATTTTATTTATTTTTTTTGTTTTGTTTTTGTGATAAAATACAACATAAAGTTTACTTTTTAAACTATACAATTCAATGACATGAAGTAAAATCACAGTGATATTTAACCATCACCACTATCTACTTCCAGAACTTCTTCATCATCCCACACAGAAATTTGTACCCATTAAGCAATAACTCCCCATTCCCCACTTCCGCCTCAACCCCCACCTCTGGTAGTCTGTATTCTACTTTCTGTCTCTATGAATATGCCTATTCAAGGTACTCATATAACAGGGATCACATAATATTTGTCCTTTTGTGACTGGCTTATTTCACTTAGATAATGTTTTCAAGGTTCATAAGTGCTGTGGTTTTTGTATCTTGATTCCAGGTCTACTTTCTCAGTAGCCTCACTGAGCCTAAGTATTTGCGAATGTATGAACATACATAAATATATATGTGTATGTGAAAATATTATACTTCAATGAAAAGTTCTGTAAGAACAAAGTTTTGAGGATTCGGGTTTAAAAGGACTTGTATATGACAGAATTTTAAAAACATACGTCTAATGTGTTCACTTCCTATTACTGCATGTGGGTTTTTTGACCTACTGACTATATAAGAAAAAAAAGGGGAAGCCAGATATTTCTGGAGATTTAAAATTCTCTATTTTTTGTGATACAGTGAAATTGATTAGAGAGATATGGGAAAATAGTGGGGTCTTTTTTTTTTTTTTTTTTTTTGCGGTTCGTGGGCCTCTCACTGTTGTGGCCTCTCCCGTTGCGGAGCACAGGCTCTGGACGCGCAGGCTCAGCGGCCATGGCTCACGGGCCCAGCCGCTCCGCGGCATGTGGGATCTTCCCGGACCGGGGCACGAACCCGCGTCCCCTGCATCGGCAGGTGGACTCCCAACCACTGCGCCACCAGGGAAGCCCTATAGTGGGGTCTTTTTAATCCACCTTCTTTTATTGCAAAGATTGAAATATCTCTAGATTTTCTTAGAAAAGAAAAATGCATCAGCTTGGGCAAACTCAAGTAATAAAACACAGTGAATTTCAGTGAGTTCATCTCCTAAAGATAGTTCACTGCCAGTGGAGTGTGATTCCTGGATAATCTTGAGAGCCAAGTGATCAATCGGAAATAACGGGACTGGGACTTCCCTGGTAGCGCAGTGGTTGAGAATCCACCTGCCAATGCAGGGGACATGGGTTCGAGCTCTGGTCGGAGAAGATTCCCACATGCCGCGGAGCAGCTAAGCCCATGCTCCACAACTACTGAGCCTGTGCTCTAGAGCCCATGAGCCACAACTACTGAAGCCGGCGTGCCTAGAGGCCGTGCTCTGCAACGTACAACAAAGAGTAGCCTCTGCTCACCACAACTAGAGAAAGCCCCACGCAGCAACGAAGACCCAACGCAGCCTAAATAAATAAATAAATTTATTTTAAAAAAATTTAAAAAAAAGAAAGAATGGGACTTCCCTGGTGGTCCAGTGGTTAAGACTCTACACTCCTAATTCAGGGGGCAGGGTTTCAATCCCTGGTTGGGGAACTAAGATCCTGCATGCCGCACAGGGCAGCCTAATAAATAAATAAATAAAAATAAAGTTAAAAGGAAAAAAAATGAAGTCACAAATAGGATTCAGGGAGGCAGACAATGTCCATAGATCATGTTATTGGAGGAGCTCTTTCCCTTCTTGACATGCTCAACATTTTACAAAGTAAACTATGAAATACTCGAGTATTAATGAGCTCTCAAGTACTTTGGATTTTAAAAACAGAAGGGAGGAGAGAGAGGGTGAGAGAGAGCTCTGCATAGACTGGTATAGGCACATGCACTGGAAAACAAAGGAAGCTTCCATATTTAGAAGCAGGAGAACTTTGGGAAGACAACACTTGGAAATGAGCTTACTGCTTCCATAACTTTGAAACTCAACGCTTGATCACTCAACACGTAGCAGGCTTCAGTTCAGCAATTAAGGAAATAAAACCCAAAGCTGGGTAATCCCTGAGCTATGATTGGTGTCTGCCTCTTCCCTCCGACCTAGGATCCTCACTCAGCATCAAAAAGGAAAGAGGGTTTTCCAGGTTGTTTAAATGCTGCACCATGAACAGAATACAGAGTGGGGAGTGCTACCTTTTAGGATGAATTTCCAGAGCAACTGATCTTAGCTGAACTTTTTTCTTTTGTTCTGAAAGCCTCTGGGGAAGTTGATAACGTTATGATGTATCATTTTGCAAGGGACATTCCAAAAAAGCAGTTTGTTTAATTTTTTTTTTTTAAGACAAGTAGAGGTCATAGAGACCAACACAATTTTTAATCTAACTTCTGGAGAGTTGTTTTGAAAACAGGGGTATTTAAAGAAATTTGGAGTGTTTTGATGTATCTGTCGAGAATATATAGTTAGAAAAAATAATTTTAACTATATAATAACACCTAAATGCATTGTAATTGTTAAAAAATTACTATGTAGTAAAAGGTTTATGGAGGGCTTCCCTGGTGGCGCAGTGGTTGAGAATCTGCCTGCCAATGCAGGGGACACGGCTTCGAGCCCGGGTCTGGGAGGATCCCACATGCCACGGAGCAACTGGGCCCATGAGCCACAACTACTGAGCCTGCGCGTCTGGAGCCTGTGACCCGCAACAAGAAGAGGCCGCGACAGTGAAAGGCCCGCGCACCGTGATGAAGAGTGGCCCCCGCTTGCCGCAACTAGAGAAAGCCCTCGCACAGAAACGAAGACCCAACACAGCCAAAAATAAATAAATAAATTTTAAAAAATAGGAACAATCATTTAAATCTATTTTAAAAAAAAGTTTATGGAAAAATGGATTTCATAAGGGACATCCAAAACAAATGAATGGATATCATCACTGAACATTGTTTAAAGACAGGTCAAGGGAACAGGGTGGTAAGTTTCCAAGTAGAAACACCAGAATTCTAAAACCATATTCTCAGTTCTGGCCGCAAGGCACTATATGCTTTAGCTACATTGTTTTTTCTTTTAATTGAAGTTTTAGCAGCTAACTGAGGCCTCTGCTTCCTTTAAGCACGGGACAGTCCGAGTTACTTCCTTCTACTCCATCCCTCCGCAGAAATGTTCTCCCTGTAAACCCTGTGAGCAGTGTGAGAACCACTGCTTTTCCCCAGTCTTGGGTAGACCTTTCCTCAATTTTAGTAGGTATCAGTTCCCCTACCCCCCACCCCTATAAAAGCAAGTCTTAGTTCCTTCTTAATTAAGGCTTTGCAAACCCTTGCTTGGCTAGAAAGATCTACCTTCTGCAAAATAGAAATGACATTTTAAGAATGTTAGTTTGCTGATAAACACCTCTCAGTGCAGTGATAGTTGTTGAACTTCTCATTCCCAATTTAATCTTTAATTGAACTTTCCAGAAAGGCAGTAAACCTGTGACATGCTCTTTAAAAATAAAAATATAAAAACAAAAAATTTAAAGCCCTAAAAACTTTAAGGATCCCTGTTCAAATTATAAAGAAGGCTTTGAAAATAAAACAAGCAAAATGCCACCTTCAGAGATTAACTACAGGGAACTGATACTGAGAACTATATAATTCTGGCACAAATGATCATGATAACCGGCAAAACTGAATTAGCCTCAATTTGGAGACTCACAGCTAAAGAAGCAAACGGAAAAAAAAAAATCTACTGTGTGAGAAGTGTTTAAACATAAGTCGCTGTGAAAAGGGGTATGAAAATAAAACCAAAGAAATGGAAGAAGTGCTTTCTGTGTGCAGCGGGAAAGTTTACTGAAACGACAAGCTGTCACGTGGGCTTGTCCCAACAACATTCTTAAGTCTATTTCCTGTGATCAAAAAGGACAGACAACGTTTCTATCTGTGCTTGTTGGTCATGCTCCCTCTTTCCTAGAGTAATTTTATGCCACATCCATGAAGCAATGTGTCTAATACCTTAATGCTCTGAGTACAAAGGCAAGTGTGGTCATATGACGTTGCTATATTTAGAAAAGGACTCCGTTTTCTGTTTTGCTCAACCCTTAAAATTTTCTGCTCTGAAGAAGGAGAAGTTTCAAATGTACATTGATCTCTTTCATATCGTGAATGAACTGGATAAGCACCTGTTTTCAACTGCCAACTTACATTTTTTTTTTAAAGGGGAAAAAGAAGTCTATATACTCTTAATTCAAAACGAGAGGTATAACTTTTTCCCCTGCTTTCTTCAAAAGAACATAAACAGGAAGGCACAGTAACAATATTTACCAAATTTTGTAAATGCTAAGGTAGGTACTTAATGTGAACAAAGCACCAGTGTGGAATGTGATAATATTACAAGAGAATATAAAATTTTTTGTTTGTTTGTTTTTGTTTTTTTGCGGTACGCAGGCCTCCCACTGCTGCGGCCTCTCCCGCCGCGGAGCACAGGCTCCGGTCGCGCAGGCCCAGTGGCCATGGCTCACGGGCCCAGCCGCTCCGCGGCATGTGGGATCTTCCTGGACCGGGGCACGAACCCGTGTCCCCTGCATCGGCAGGCGGACTCTCAACCACTGCGCCACCAGGGAAGCCCCCTACAAGGCAATTTAGATGAAAATATTCCCCCATCAAAAAATAATAATAATACTAATCTTGGGAAAAACTAACTCATGTAATTATGCACAATGACTGGAAAATCAACCCTAAGTAGGATGATAATTTACTACAGAAAAGTGTGACTCCTTTCTCAATAAAATGTTTGGAAATAATAGTTTAAAAAATGGACAGATTTTCTTTTAAGTTAAATGTCATAAACCGCAATTGAACACAACAGGCCCAACCCTTTGAAAGAATCCTTACTGTCTGTGAATATTTCTCTGTGGAAGTAATCCAAGTATTTTTCTGATGTTGAAAACTGGACTGATTAAATTAGCGGGCTAGGTTCAGGCCCATATGTACAGAATTCATTCATTCATTCATTCAATATGTATTAAGATCCACCTCCTAAAAATGTTGACAACTGATTTACCTATCCAGGATAAAGACAAGACAGGTACTCAATATATAAGTGGATTTTAGTAGAATGTCATTGTATCAAAACGATATAGAATTCTTCTAAAAACATCCCAGGTTAACCATGGTAGAATTACATGGGCACTGCTATTTTATTTTATTTTATTTTTTCTTTATTTCTTTATTTTATTTTTTTTGGCTGCGTTTGGTCTTCGTTGCTGCCCGCGGGTTTTCTCTAGCTGCAGCGAGCGGGGGCTACTCTTCATTGAGGTGCGCGGGCTTTTCATTGTGGTGGCTTCTCTTGTTGTGAAGCATGGGCTCTAGGTGCGTGGGCTTCAGTAGTTGTGGCACACGGGCTCAGTAGTTGTGGCTCCGGGGCTCTAGAGCGCAGGTTCAGTAGTTGTGGCACATGGGTTTAGTTGCTCCACGGCATGTGGGATCTTCCCGGACCAGGGCTCGAACCCATGTCCCCTGCATTGGCAGGTGGATTCTTAACCACTGCGCCACCAGGGAAGTCCTGGCACTGCTATTTTAATTAAGAAAATGTCTACCCAAGTCTTCCTTATTTTTGTATCATTATAGTTTTCCATCCGCCTTTCTCCAGGACATTTTTTGTTGTTTTACATAATTTCCATTGCTATTTATGAGCAGAGACTCTTTTCAATTGTAGCTTTATTCTTTCATTTCTCATTCATTCATTATTTTTTCATTCAGTGATCACTATTAAACAATGAATTCTAGATGCTCAGGGATGCTAGAATTTCAATTTTATGAATTAGTCAAAATTTCCAAGAAAATAGTTATTTAAATACTCAATTGTTTGGAAATAATCTATAATACACACATTTATGCTTCGCTCTCATGGTTTGGGGTGACCCAGTACTAGTTTTTACAATTTAACATAATTGAAATTAGCCTGCAGTTTGCAATTGATGGCATCTTGCAATTACATTTGGAAGCATTTCTTTCTTTCTTAATAGTCTATAAAATAATAATGGAACATCTTGCAAGTGGTGATGTTTTAGGTCTGACAAAATGCTGTAACTATCCACTTCAGTTTTCTGAATTATTTTGATGTTATTTCTTAAGTATTTCTTCCACAATGGACTTCCATAGGAGTAATAATACTGATGAAAAGAATAAAATAATAATAACTACCATTTATCGAGCTCTTCCTGAGTGTCAGCAACTGCGCGAATTCCCTTCACACTTAATCTTCACAAAGTGCTAAAGGTCAGTAGTATTGTTATCTCATTTTGTAGAGGGAGAAACAAACACAGAATATTTGCATGTCACCCCTCACTTGCCTCACCCCAATCTCAGTGTCTTTATTTAAAAGTTTGACATTTTGTTCGGCATGGATTTTTTGGCATTAATTTTATTTTTTTTTTAAATATTGTATTAAATAATATGTATCTCGGGACTTCCCTGGTGGCGCAGTGGTTAAGAATCCGCCTGCCGGGCCTCCCTGGTGGCGCAAGTGGTTGAGAGTCCGCCTGCCGATGCAGGGGATACGGGTTCGTGCCCCGGTCTGGGAGGATCCCATATGCCGCGGAGCGGCTGGGCCCGTGAGCCATGGCCGCTGAGCCTGCGCGTCCGGAGCCTGCGCGTCCGGAGCCTGTGCTCCGCAACGGGGGAGGCCACAACAGTGAGAGGCCCGCATACCGAAAAAAAAAAAAAAAAGAATCCGCCTGCCAATGTAGAGGACACAGGTTCGAGCCCTGGTCCGGCAACATTCCACATGCCGTGGAGCAATTAAGCCCATGCGCCACAACTACTGAGCACTCGTGCCACAACTACTGAAGCCTGTGCGCCTAGAGCCCGTGCTCCGCAACAAGAGAAGCCACCACAATGAGAAGCCCATGCGCTGCAACGAAGAGTAGCCCCCACTTGCCACAGCTAGAGAAAGCCCGCGTGCAGCGAGGACCCAACGCAGCCAAAAAATAAATAAATTAATTAAATTTATATTAAAAAAATAATATGTATTCTCAATCACTGAGTTTTTTTGGTGCCTCTGAGATTTTGTGCCTGAGGCAAGTGCTTTGCTTGCCTCATCGTAGTCTCAGCTCTTGATCAAGAACCAAAATTCAAGTCTGATGTAGTCTGTTAGATGCTGAATTCTTTTTTTTTTTTTTTAATTAGTGTATAGTTGCTTTACAATGTGGTGTTAGTTTCAGGTGTATAGCAAAGTGATTCAGTTATACATATACATATATCCATTCTTTTTCAGATTCTTTTCCCATGTAGCTTCTTACAGAATATTGAGTTCCCTGTGCTATCCCTGTGCTATCCAGTAGGTATCTGTTGATTATCTATTTTATATTAGACCCTGAATTTTTTTTTTTTTGGCTGCACCATGTGTCATGCAGAATCTTAGTCCCCTGACGAGGGATCGAACCCACACCCACAGCAGTGGAAGCGGGAGTCTTAACTACTGGATCGCTAGGGAAGTCCCTAGACCTTGAATTCTTAACGGCACCCTGTTTCCTTCATAGCATTTGTCAGGATTAGTAATAATGAACTTATTTGCTCTCTTGATCCTTGTCAGCCTCTCCCTAGTGAAATACAAGCTCCAGAAGGGCAGGGAACATGTTAGCCTCATGACCATTGTATCACCATCAGATGGAACAGAACCAGTTTATACTTCCTTTCAGCAAATAGCTGAATACAGGCTACCTGTCAGGTGTTGTCTTAGATGCTGGGAATATAGCCGTGAGCCAGTTTCTGTCTTCGTGGGTTACAGTCTTTGCATAAACAAGTCAAAAATTAAATAAAGCAAGGCAACGTTGGTTGAACGAGCACTATTAACACTGTTTCCTGCACTAACTGAAGAAAAGGTGGCTAATGCAGAGCAACTGGCTAGTTCCCAAACTACTTTATGTTCGGCTTTAAGAAGTACTTTGGGGGCTTCCCTGGTGGCGCAGTGGTTGAGAGTCCGCCTGCCGATGCAGGGGACACGGGTTCGTGCCCCGGTCTGGGAAGATCCCACATGCCGCGGAGCGTCTGGGCCCGTGAGCCATGGCCGCTGAGCCTGTGCGTCCGGAGCCTGTGCTCCGCAACGGGAGAGGCCACAGCAATGAGGGGCCCGCGTAAAGCAAAAAAAAAAAAAAAAAAAAGAAGTACTTTGGGCTAAAAGTCTCAGTTGTCTTTCTTTTTGTCTTGTATTAATGGTAAAAATGAGTGGAAAGACCCAGTAACTGGCAGCAAGACAGGGCAGCCCATGATCAAGCTGTAGATTGCTGGGGGAAATCAGCCTGCTGTCCCAAATGTACTGTGGGGAAGCCACAAAGCTGATCATTCTCGTGTGAATCCCTGGTGAAGTTCTGTGTGAAGTTAACATTCTTCCCTTAAAAACAAAATGCCCACTGAGCGTACTTAGAAGTGCCCACGCTGGGACAGGAGCCTACTTGCAACTCTGATTTTCAGCTGGGCTGATGAACTAATGACACTTCCTGCCGTTCTTTCTCTGCCCTGCTTCCTACTCTTCCTCCGCCCTGTCATCACTGCATCAAACAGTATCCAGCATTTATTCTATTTTGTGTCTCCTCTAAAAGCAAACTTAAAAAACACATTATTTGGGCCTCCCTGGTGGCGCAGTGGTTGAGAGTCCACCTGCCGATGCAGGGGATACGGGTTCGTGCCCCGGTCTGGGAGGATCCCACATGCCGCGGAGCGGCTGGGCCCGTGAGCCATGGCCACTGGGCCTGCGCGTCCGGAGCCTGTGCTCCGCAACGGGAGAGGCCACAACAGTGAGAGGCCCGCATACCGCAAAAAAAAAAGAAAAAACAAACAAAAAAACACATTATTTGAAGTTTTCAGAATGTATTTACATTTCATCTTATAATCATGATAGCTTCAAAAATAAAAGATAACAGAGCTGGCGAATTCCCCAGCGGTCCAGTGGTTAGGACTCTGCGCTGTCACTGCCAAGGGTCTGGGTTCGATCCCTGGTCTGGGAACTAATATTCCACAAGCTGAAAGAAAAAAAAAAAAAAAAAAGACATTCTAATATTATATAGTTATTTGCATTCTAACAGAAATGGCAGAACACTGGTAAAGCAAATTGGGGTCATTTTAAATTGGAAGCATGCCTGAAGTTTTATTATTAGCCAATTTCCTCTGAATGCTATGTCATAACAATTACGTTTTATCACTAATGAGAGCTAACTTTATTTTTTACAAAACACCTAATATGTGGAAGATCTTTGCTGGACCTGGGGAAAGAAAGAATAAGTGGGACCCAATGTCTTCTCTTGAACTTAAGTCACATATAAATATCAGGTGTCCTCCAGGTGTAAGGGACTGAACGCTGTAGATAAGAGTCAGCAAACTTATACCGTAAAAAGTCAGATACTACACATTTTAGGCTTTGAGAGCCATGTAGTCTGTCTCCACCACCAATGAGCAGTGAGAAAGCAGCCGTAGATGATCCATAAAGGAATGGGTACGGCTGTGTTCCAATAAAACTTTATTTATAAAAACAGGCAGGGGGGCTTCCCTGGTGGTGCAGTGGTTGAGAGTCCGCCTGCCGATTCAGGGGACACGGGTTCGTGCCCCGGCCTGGGAAGGTCCCACATGCTGTGGAGCGGCTGGGCCCTTGAACCATGGCCGCTGAGCCTGCGCGTCCGGAGCCTGTGCTCCACAACGGGAGAGGCCACAACAGTGAGAGGCCCGCATACCACAAAAAACAAAAACAAAAAAAACAGGCAGGGAACTTCCCTGGTGGTGCAGTGCTTAAGAATCCGCCTGCCAACGCAGGGGACACAGAGCCCTGGTCCGGGAAGATCCTACACGCCACGGAGCAACTAAGCCTGTGCGCCACAACTACTGAGCCTGCGCTCTAGAACCCGTGAGCCACAGCTACTGAAGCCCACGTGCCACAACTACTGAAGCCCGTGCTCCCCAACAAGAGAAGCCACCGCAATGAGAAGCCTGCGTACTGCAACGAAGAGTAGCCCCTGCGCGCAACAATGAAGACCCAACACAGCCAAAAAAATAAAAGAAACGAATAAAAACAAACAGAAAAAGATTAGTGGTTATTAAAAAAGAACAGGCAAAAAAATAATAATAAAAATAAAAAAGAACAGGCAGCGGCCCAGATTTGCCCTGGGCAGTGGATTGCTAGGACCTGCTTTCCAAGTATTAACTCACTCAGCTGTCACCACCCACCCTGGAGGGCAGCACAATTATTATTATTATCATCCCATTTTAGAAGGGGGAAACTGGAGCTGGAGAGAAGGTAAGTAACTTAGCCCCATGCACACAGCCAGTGACTATGGAAACTGGGATTTGAATGCCCATTTTCCCTGGGATGGAAATGAGCATTAGCTGCTAACTCTAATAGGGACGGTGCAGACTCTGGAGCCAGAGTGGCAGGTTCGAACCCTGGCTCCGGCACTTACTACCTGTGAGACCAGAGGCAGATGAGGTAAACTCCCCCTGCCTTCATCTGTGTGATGGGACCTTATTAGTGTCTCATCATAGTAAGAGAGGTTTAAATGAGATAAGACGCATAAGAGTGCTTGGAAAAGAGCCTGACGCAAAGTCGTAGAATGATAAATGTTACCTGTTATTATTACAAGGCGTATCTGGAGGCTTTAGCGGGGTGGCTGCGAGTGAACAAAGGGCCCGCGGGGGGTACCCTGCTTAGAGGGAAGCAGGGAGAGAGTTGAGAAGTGGGGACGGTGCCGTAGGGAGGGGAATACTTCTTCCCCCGCCCCCAGGTTTCCCTCGGCTTAGGAGGAGCCACCAGCGGGGCATCCAGGCCTTTCTCTGCCTGCCCGGCCCGGGTTGAAGGCTGAGTTTGCAAGGAGAGCTGGGTTGGGTCGGCTGAGCCCTTCCTGCTCACTCGCTCTCTTGGGAGCCAGAAAGGAGCATGTGCTGTCAGGGCTTTTGACTGACAAGTTTCAAGTCAATGTCCTGCCCTTGAGCTGACGTCCTGTGCTGGCCCTGGGCTGCCTGTCACCCGAGGGGGAGCCTGGCTCACCCTGGAGTTCAGAACCAAGAACCTCAGCACTTCACAACTGCCGCTTTCTTGATCTCCATTTGTTTTCACCTTTTTAAAATTTATTTATTTATTTATTTATTTATTTATTTCCTTATTGGTCATTTGGGTCAAGACATAGGCAGAGAATCCTGTTGAGTTCCTCAGGACTTTGAGCTCCCTGGGGGTACAGAAGGTCACCACATTCCCTTCCTGTGTGGCTTCAGCCCTTCCTTGGCTTTCCATCCCATCTGCTAAAGACTTACCAACGCCCCCCTCTTCCTCAGTCCTCTAGCCTGGTCTTGTTTTTTTTTATTTTTTTTTTATTTTTGGTTGTATTAGGTTTGTGTTGCTGCACACGGGCTTTCTTTAGTTGCATCGATCAGGGGCTACTCTTCGTTGCGGTGTGTGGTGGCTTGTCTTGTTGTGGAGCACGGGCTCTAGGCGCGCGGGCTTCAGTAGTTGTGACACGCGGGCTCAGTTGCTCCGTGGCATGTGGGATCCTCCCGGACCAGGGCTTGAACCCGTATCCCCTGCATTGGCAGGCAGATTCTTAATCACTGCCCCACCAGGGAAGCCCTCGCCTGGTCTTTATCCATCTGCCTCCTTAGACAAAGCCACTCCCCTCCCCAGTCTCTATATTTCTTCACTGTTGTATTTCCACCTGAAACGTGTGTAAAATAATAATTCGTTTAATTGTTATTTGCTCACCCTCATGAGAATCTAAATTACACGAAGGCAGAGACTTCTCTCTATTCACTGTGACCAGAACAGTGCCAGGCACAGCAGAAGTCTTCGAAAAATATCTGTTGAATGAATGAATGAATGAATGAATAGAACAAGCAAGCAGGCCAGATGGGGTGGTTTTGAACTAGAGTCCATGTCTCATCCAAAGGGAGCACTTCATACTATGCTCCCCCTGCTTGAGCTCAAAGGGAATCTAGGAACTTCTTCCAATTTTTCATGTTAAGCCAAAAATCTGGATTTTATAATGTAAACTCTCCCGGTTATTTCATTTTATTTTTATTAGCAATAACCTTTTATTATCTAAAGTGCAGTACACATGCATTTTGCAGAAAGTTAGAAAATAGAGCTAAAGAATAATGAAAAGCATCAGGCTCTAAACTCTGTTAACACTTTATGCTTCCAGATCTTTATCTGCATGCATACATAAGCATACATGTATTTTTTTCCACCAAACGGAGATCATGCCTAATTTATTGAGTTAATGATCTTCACCTTTCCATTTCAATAACTTTTTTTCTTATCCAGTGCCACTTCATATTCACATTTCCCCACTGACCCCAAAAATGTCTTTTGCAGCTGGTTTATCCAAACCAAGATGCAATCCAGGTCCAGGCATGGACTGTCAGTCAAGTCTTCTGTAGTCTAGCACAGTTCCTTTTCTCTTTCTCCCTGCCTTGTGAAATAGGCCAGGCCAGTTGTCCTATAGAATGTCCCTTTGTTGAGGATTTGTGTGGCTACTTTCTCATTGTCCAGGATTTTAGATGTTAAAAGGTAATTTTTTTAAAATTAAAGTATAGTTGATTTACAATGTTGTGTTAGTTTCAGGTGTACAGCAAAGTGATTCAGATATATATATTATGTATATAAAATATATATTCTTTTTCAGATTCTTTTCCATGATAGGTTATTACAAGATATTGAATATAGTTCCCTGTGCTATACAGTAGGACCTTGTTGTTTATTTTATATATAGTAGTGTGTATCTATTAATCCCATATTCCTAATTTATCCCTCCTCCCCTCTTTCCCCCTTGGTAACCATGTTTGTTTTCTGTGTCTGTGAGTCTGTTTCTGTTTTGTAAATAAGTTCATTTGTATCATTTTTTTTAGATTCCACGTATAAGTGATATCATATGATATGTCCTTCTCTGTCTGATTTACTTCACTTAGTATGATAATCTCTAGGTCCATCTATGTTGCTGCAGATGGCATGATTTCATTCTTCTTTATGGCTGAGTAATATTCCATTGTGTATATATACTATAACTACCCATTCATCTGTTGATGGACACTTATGTTGCTTCCATGCCTTGGCAATTGTAAATAATGCTGCTGTGAACATTGGGGTGTGTGCATCTGTTAAAAGGCATTTTTTAAAAATGAAATCATTACGTAGGTCAGACTGCGTCTGTCTGCAGGCCCAATTCAGCCACCAGTGCCCAAATGACATGAGGGCTGGGCAGGGATCAGCCTTGCAGTATTGTGGTCCCCAGCCCTGAAAGTTTGATTCTCTGCAGCACAAGTAAGAAGCTACTGAGAGATTCCAAGAGGGTGAGTGACTAGGAATTTTGTTTTAGAAAAATGACTCTTATGACAAGAAGAGGATGGGATGGATTGGTAGGGTTCAAGGTTCTGGGTTTGTGACGAGATAGGAGGCCAGTGTAGTAACCCAGCATAACCTGATGACAGAGTGACATGAACTCTGGGCCCAGGACTCCTGGGTTCAGACCCCCAGCTCACCTCTTAGTGCTGTAACCATGGGAAAGGTGTGGGCCTCTGGGCCCACCTGTGTGAAATGGGGATGGTAGTAGCACACAGTGAGTTAATGGCACTAAACTACGTAGAATCGTGCCCAGCGCACAGTAGGTTCTATTTAGGTGCTTGCTGTTATTTCCTCCCAGCTTTACTGAGGTATAATTGACAAATAAAATTGTAATATATTCGAAGTGTACAAAGTGATTATTTTCTGTTGTATACCTTGTCAAATGGGTCCCATAATCAATTTTATTTATGTGTTTGTTGGCCACACCTCAAGGCCTGTGGGATCTTAGTTCCCTGACAAGGGATTGAACCTGTGCCCCCTGCAGTGGAAGTGCAGAGTCTTAACCACTGGACTGCCAGGGAAGTCCCAGAGTCCCATAAGCAATTAACTGACACATCCATCACCTCCCAGTTACCTTTTGTACGTGTGTGAGAACTTTTAAGATTTACTCTCTTAGCAAATTTCAAGTATGTAGTACAATGTTATAACTATAGTCACCATGCTGTACATTAGATCCTCAGAACTTACTCATCTTATAACTGAAAGTTTATACCTTTTGACTGACATTTTCCCACTTCCACCATCCCCCAGGGCCTGACAACCACCATTCTACTCTCTCTGAGTTCAACTTTTTATTTTTTAATTCTGTATAAGTAGTGTATAAGTAGTGCCACATAGCATTTGTCTCTGTCTGACTTATTTCACTTAGCATTATGCCCTCTGGTTTCATCCATGTTGTTGAAAATGGCAGTCTTCCTTCTTTTTTGTGGCTGGATAATATTCCACTGTATAGCTAGCTATCTATATCTATCTAGATAGCTAGATATATAAAATTTCTACTATATATTAAATATATTTTCTTTATCCATTTATCCCTTGATGGACACTAAGATTGTTTGCATATCTTGTCTACTGTGAATAATGCTGCAGTGAACATGGGAGTGCAGATAGCTCTTTGCGATAGTGGTTTCATTTCCTTTGGGTGCTCTTGGTATTGTGATAGATGAAAAACTTGCCCAGTTTCTCATGCCTAACAGACTGTGTTCTAGAAGCCAGGCTTTCTAACTCCTGTTTCATTCTTCTTTGTATTCAATGCTATATATATGGAAAATAAGATTATACATATGGAAAATAAGATTACTCAAATAAGATTACTGACGAGGTCAGTACTGGGAACACTGCAGGTGGGACGCCATTTCATAACATTTCTTGTTGATCATAACACCATGGACACCTTCTTTGCCCATCAGCAGGACTAGCGTCTTGGCAGTCAGGGTGACGGTGATACTGAAGGTGGTGGCTCCGCTGGTGCTCTTGGTACGAAGATCTATGGTAAATTCCCTGTCCTGCAGCAGTGAGTCCCGGATCACAGAACATTTCTGGCCCCCAAGCGTTAGCCCATTCACGTAAAAACTTTTACATGAAAAGTTAAAAAATTTTTAAACAGCCTGAATATTTGTATCAGCTTAACTCAGTTTCTACTGGAATCTGGGAAATAAAGCTTTTGTCAGAAAATGTCAGATTTATTCAGGTTTCATAGACACATTCACTTCAACTTCTAAATTTCATCCATCAACTTTAGAAAATGGCTACATGGTGAAAAAAAACTCAAGAACTGTATTCTTGCTGGATTTATGCCTAAATTTTGCTGAAATATTTTTATAACTTTTCTTCTGTTAATAAAGTTAAGACATGATCATTATAGAAAATTGTAAAAATATGAAGCAGTGCAAAAAACAAAATTAAAATCCCTGAAAAATTCTTTTCCTCCCCTTAATGACTGTATAGTATTCCATAGTGGAAATAGACCATCATTTATATAACCAGTCCACTAATGATGGATATTAATTTCTTTTTAAATTTTCTGCTGTTATAATGTTACCATGAATATCTTTGCCTTTGTATATTTGTACACATGTTGGAATTAATTTACAAATTATATGCCTAGAAGTGGAATTTGTGAATTAAAGAATATTCACAGTTTACATTTTCAATAGATATCACGCACATGCCTTCCAAAAAGTTCCAAAAAGTCAATGCTAGTTTACCCACTAAGTGTATGTGTCCATTTCCACTAACTCTAGGGAGACAATCCATTTAAAAATACGTTTTGCACTTCAACACATTAAAAAAAGTTTATATGATCGTTGAAAACTGTGGTCTTCTTGGGACTTTCCTGGTGGCACAGTGGTTAAGAATCTGCCTGCCAATGCAGGAGACACAGGTTCAATCCCTGGTCTGGGAAGATCCCACATGCTGCAGCGCAACTAATCCTGTGCGCCACAACTACTGAGCCTGCACTCTAGAGCCTGCGAGCCACAACTACTGATCCCGCATGCCCCAACTACTGAAGCCTGTGCATTTAGAGCCCGTGCTCCACAACAAGAGAAGCCACGACAATGAGAAGCCTGCTTGCCGCAACTAGAGAAAGCCCACACGTAGCAATGAAAACCCGATACAGCCAAAAATAAATAAATAAATAAATATAAAAGAAAACTCTGATTTTCTTATTGATGGAATAATGTTCCATTGAATAGAGGTGCAATTTATTTATATTCTCCAGATTTGAACTCAGTTGATTTTTATTTTGTACTGAAGTTTTTTTCTTTTTTAATGAGTACAAATATTTTTCATAATTGTGACAAATCACTGACAGATTTTTTTTTTTAACCAGGCTGTCCCATTTTATAAATTTATTTATTTACTTATTTATTTTTGGCTGCATCGGTCTTAGTTGCTGTGCATGAGCTTTCTCTAGTTGTGGTGAGCAAGGGCTATTCCTACTCTTCGTTGCGGTGAGCGGGCTTCTCATTGCCGTGGCTTCTCTTGTGGAGCACGGGCTCTAGCTGCGCGGGCTCAGTAGTTGTGGCTCGTGGGCTCTAGAGTGCAGGCTCAGTAGTTGTGGTGCACGGGCTTAGTTTCTCCGTGGCATGTGGGATCTTCCCGGGCCAGAGCTCGAACCCGTGTCCCCTTCATTGGCAGGCGGATTCTTAACCACTGTGCCACCAGGGAAGTCCGAGTTTTTTTTTTTTTAATATTAAAAACTATCTGTCATCTGTCATTAGATTTTATGATTATTTAATCTGTGTTTCTATAAAGTGACCTTCCTCCAGAGCAGACTTCTTCACTAGACACTAGGCCCATGAAAAAAGTTTTAATGTCTTTTAAAATCAGAAGAAACAAGTGACCTTTTAGGTTGAAGAAAATGTTTTAATATTTAATATTAATGTATTTATTTTTATATCAAAGCAGTCATAAAATATAATTTTTATTTTTATTGGCCACGCCACACGGCATGCAGGATCTTGGTTCCCCGACCAGGGATCAAACCCGTGCCCCTTGCAATGGAAGCTCGGATCTTAACCAGTGGATCATCAGGGAAGTCCCTAATGTATTTTATTTTTTTTATGGAGGAAAGAACCCACGAAAGTCATATTGTGGCCCTGCCTAGTTTTAGCGTATTTGTTCAAAACATGTGAATCAAAAAGAATGACATAATGCCATTAGCAGCAACATGGTTGGAACTAGAGATTATCATACTAAGTAAGTCAGACAAAGACAAATATCATATGATATCACTTTTATGTGGAATCTAAAATTTTTTTTTAAAGGATACAAATGAACTTATTTACAAAACAAATAGACTCACAGACATAGAAAACAAACTTACGGTTACCACAGGGGAAGGTGGGGAGGAGGGGTAAATTAGGAATTTGGGATTAACAGATACACACTACTATATATAAAATAGATAAACAACAAGGACCTACTGTATAGCACAGGGAACTGTGTTCAGTATGTTATAATAACCTATAATGGAAAACAATCTGAATCCCTTTGCTGTACACCTGAAACACTGTAAATAAACTATACTTCAATTAAAAAATTTTAAAACTCCCAAAAAACCACATGGATCAAATATGGTTGCTTCCGTGCAGAATATGTGGCATAAAAGTAGCAACTTGAATCTCAGTGTGTAAAATGTTCAGATAGTTTTCCATTAATAATGACCAGTTTTCAATTTTGGAATGTAACCTAATAAAGGAAGATGAGAAATAGTTCACATCACTTTTCATAAAGAATGATGAACTTCTGGGTCCGTCCATCATCGGCCTTCACCAAAACATTGAGAGGGAAATAAAATACATACTTTTCATTTTTTACATTCCCCTGTGTCTTATTTTCATTGTTTGGCATCTTTTTGTAGGTAATAACGTGTGTTCCGTGTTCACCTCTCCCACACATTGCTTTAATGCGATGTTTTTTGTTTAAACATTTATTTCATTAAAAAAATTTTAAGGTATATTTTATTTTATTTTAACAGTTTTGGATTTATTCTCAACATTTTGGACTTTATCCATTCATTTATCCGACAAATTTAAGTGCAAGCACATTTTAAGTGCAAAAAGTTTCAGTGCAAAACGAGAAGACAGCAGCCTGGGAAGGACCATTTGGAAGGAGATGGACAGATGAGGATGATGAAAAATCATAACTTTGCAGGTTTCTTTTAAAAATTAAATATGGAGGATGAGTTCCCAGGATCAATTATTTGTACTTGGACAGAGGAAAAAGAGAAAGGGGACAGAGCTGCTGGGAGGAGGCCGAGCTGGCAGTAGGAACATCTGAAGGCAGAGCTGAGCTTGCTTAATGACCTGCCTTCTTCCCGGGTGTTAGAACACTTTCGGTTCCAGTATTGTGGTGAAACATTTCCTTCCAAGGCTCAGGGTGATCTATCACACTAGCGCCTTCACTAGATTTTTTTTTTTTTTTTTTTTTTAAAGAAGATGTTGGGGGTAGGAGTTTTTATTAATTAATTAATTTATTTTTGCTGTGTTGCGTCTTCATTTCTGCGTGAGGGCTTTCTCTAGTTGTGGCAAGCGGGGGCCACTCTTCATCGCGGTGCGCGGGCCTCTCTCTATCGCGGCCTCCCGTTGCGGAGCACAGGCTCCAGACGCGCAGGCTCAGTAGCCGTGGCTCACGGGCCCAGTCGCTCCGCGGCATGTGGGATCCCCCCAGACCAGGGCTCGAACCCGTGTCCCCTGCACTAGCAGGCAGACTCCCAACCACTGCGCCACCAGGGAAGCCCTTCACTAGATTTTAACACATAGGAGCAGAAAAGGTTCCTCGTTCCAGAAATGCAAAACAAATTACGAAAGAAATACGTTCTTTCTTTTTTCTTTTTCTTTTTTTTTAAATTTTTATTTTATATTGGAGTATAGTTGATTAACAATGTTCTGTTAGTTTCAGGTGTACAGCAAAGTGATTCAGTTATACATATACACGTATCCTTTTTCAAATTCTTTTCCCATTTAGCTTATTACAGAATATTGAGCAGAGTTCCCTGTGCTATATAGTAGGTCCTTGTTGGTTATCTATTTTAAATATAGCAAGAAATAAACGTTCTTTAAAAAAAAAACAAGTCCACATAGAGGTGTAATGACTGGGAGAAATTATGTATGGGAAAACAAATTTCAAAAAAAAAAAAAAAAGCTTGTCAAAGAAAAGAGGTTTCTCTTTCCTTGTCTAATTTATAGCAGTGACATTCCTTTCTGAAGACAGGAACCCCGGCGGTGCTGGGTATGTTTTCCTTTGCTGTGTCTGCAGGATTTCACTGGGGACACAGTGAGTCAGGAATAGGGATGGTGTGAAAACACTGGTCCTTGTCTATTACTGCTTGCACTACAGGAGTTTTTGGTTGCCAAATCAATACCTTGGTTGTCCTTGAAAACCCCTGTAGGTCTTTTTTTAATAGCTTGCTACCAGGGTGAAATTACACTGATTACTTCACAAAGCTTCACCTTTGATCTAGTGATCTATTTAGGGATATGTGACAGGGAGAGCCTGAGAGATCATTAACAAATTAAAAGAAGGAAGGGAGAACTACAAGTTACAGAAATACAGGAAGTCTGAGGTTTGTCAGTTGTTGAAACATTTCATATTGTCTTTTAAGAGTCACAGAGCTCTGAGGGCTTTCTTTGGATGACAAAATACTGACATTTAAAAGCAACAACAACAGCAAAATCACACACACACTGTTCAAATTCAACAACGGTGGACAGGTTCCAAGTTAATGACTGGTGGCTGGCATTGTTTTCCACTTCACTATCTTAAGAGATACGAACGCTTAAAATGTTTCTCTTTCCCATTTATACAGTACTGAAATGAAAAGTTATCTTCACAAGTTTTGCACTCATTAAAAATGTGCCTTTTAAGCTTTTACTATAATTTTTCAATTAATAGACTCTTTTTCAGAGTAGTTGTAAGTATACAGAAAAACTGAACTGATAGAACAGAAAGTTTCCATATACTCTCCTCCTAGCCCCCATACAATTTACCTATTATTAACATCTTGCCTTAGGGTGCTACATTTGGTACAATTGATGAACCAATATTGATATCTGATTATTAACTAAAGTCCATTGCTTACATTAAGGTTCATTCTTTATGTTGTGCATTTCTCTGCATTTTAAAAATGCATAGTGACCTGTATCCACTATCACAGCATCATACAGAAGAGTTTCACTGCCATAAAAATCCCCCTTTCTGTTCCAGCAAGCAGCCTTCTAAATTTTGTACTTTCAACATAACTGCTATTTTTTCTCTTTTTTTCCTTCTCCAAGGCACATAGAAGAGAGCTGATTCTCCTTTTTGGGAGAGACCCACAGAAAGTCATTTTGTTTGGCTGCAACTTGCATTTCCCTGGAAAATCTCCTCTCCTGGTGTTGGTGTTTTTGCCCATGCAGGAAAATACCAAAATACCAACTCCTGCCTTGCCAGGTACCCAAGAGGAAGCCCCTTTCCCCGAAATAGTAGAACAAACAAACAAGGAGCTGGAAAGGGGTCCTGCCCCTCCCCTGAACTCACCTTATTTTATATCTGCACATACTGATTATCTCATATATTAAGCTGCTCAAACACAAGATTGTTTCCTGCCCATCTCCTGAAGATGTGACAACTTGCTCCCAACCCCTTCTGTTACTGCATGCATGTCTAGTGTCGAGCTTGACTTCTAAACTGAAAGATTACGTGGTATATTGCTGGGTGTTTGGGTAGAGTATGCAGAATATAAAAGGTAGAAAATTATCATTCCTTATCCATTCCTTTATTTAGTATTCAACAAATCTTTGCCTACCATGTGTCAGGCTCTGCCCAAGGACAAGACCAGTTCCTGCCCTCAGGGAGCTTACAGTCTCATAGGAGAAGACAAATACTGAATATAGGAATTTACAGACAGAAAGACAAAACAGGGTGGTGGGGTGATGAGTAGGGAGCTGTTTGGTTAGGTGAGTCAGGGAAGGTTCCTGTGCAGAGCTGGCATTTAATGGAGCTGTAAATGAAGTGGGCTAGCAAGCTTGCAAAAGTCTGCAAACAGAGTGTTCCAGGCACAAGGGGCAGCAGATAAGAGGCCTAGAAGTAGATGCAGTTAGAGCTGAGAGGACAGGAGGAGGAGAAAGCTGATAGGAGTAGCAGTCAGAAAGGTTTGATTGACACTATAGGAACTTAGGATTTTATTACCAAAAATGTGAGAGCCCACTGGGGAGGCTGTCTGTGGGGTGGGGATGGGGGGCATCCAGCAAGTTCTATTTTATCTCTTCTGTCTTTCCCCGTTGCCTCAGTGATCTCATCCAGATCTCACTGTAACCATACCATGATGACACCCAAATAGGTATCTCGAACCGGAGCCTTCCCCCCGCCTCCCGCCTCCCAGATCCAGCTCTTTGCTTGACAACTCCCCTTGAATGTCTAAAACCATCTCAGGGAGTTCCCTGGAGGTCTAGTGGTTAGGACTCTGCGATTTCACTGCCGAGGGCCTGGGTTTGATCCCTGGTCCGGGAACTAAGATCCCGCAAGCCAAGAGATGAGGCCAGTAAATAAATAAATACAAGATACAAACGAACAAAACCATCTCAAATTTGGCATCACCCAAGTGGAGCCCTTCATCTTTCCCCACTCAACCTACTTCTCCCACAGTCTTACCCAGCTCTGTTAAAGAAAATTCCAGGCTTCTGTTGGCTCAGGCCAAAAACCCGAGCGTTATCCCTGACTGCTCCTTTCACTCAGCTACTGTTTCTAACCCAGAGCAAATCCTGTCGACTCTACCTTCAAAATTTATTAAGGATCCACTAGATAAATCTCAGCAATTCTCTCACTTCCTTGGTTCAGCCCCTCATCATCTCTTTCGTGGGTTATTAGAATGACCTCGTAACTGTTTTCACTGTTTCCATTCTTGCCCCACCCCATTCCACTTTATTCTTAAAATAGGGAAATTTGTTAAAATATAGCAGACCACATCACCCCTCACCACAGAACTGCCGTAGCTCCTATATCGCTCAGGCCTGGAGACAAGAGTCCTTACGGTGGACTGCACGTCATGTGGACCCATGCTTTCTGACCTCATCCACCCTGCTCCAGTCCAATGAGTCCCTTGTCCTGTCAAGAGCATATCAGCCGTGACACTACCTCAGGGCCTTTGCATGTGCTGTGGCATCTACTTGGCTATTCCTTCAGAGAAATGTGTGAGGGAGAAATGTTGCTCCTTCACCTACTTCAGGTCTTTCTCCTTTTCTGTAAAAAGCCGGAGAGTCGATATTTGGGCCCTGTGGGCCACGTGGGCTCTTTGGCAATACTCAACCCTTTGTCATGCAGCAGCAGCCATAGACAATAAACAAACGAGAGAGCTGTGAGCCAATAAAACTTTATTTATGGACACTGAAATGGAATTTCCTATGATTTTCATGTGTTCCCAAATGTTGTTGTTCTTTTGATTTTTATTCCAACAAGTTAAAAATGGAAGAGCCGTTCTTAGCTCACAACTGTACAAAAACAGGCAGTGGGCTGGATTTGGCCCTCAGTTCATGGTGCATTGACCCCTGCCTTAGAGATTACTTCCCTGGCCATCCTCCCCAAAATGATATGAGCACACGCACACACACGCACACACTCTCTCTCTCTCTCTCTCTCTCTCTCTCTCTCTCTCTCTCTCTCTCCCTTTTTTTCATACCCTTCTCTCTTACTAGCTTATCACCATCTGATTTTCTCTATATTTAACTTATTATCTTGTTTATTATTTTTTAATCTCTCCTCCCAAAATTCCACCCATAAGCTCTATGAGGGCAGGGGTCTTTGTCTGTTTTGTGCACTGATGTGTCCCGACATCCCTAACATCCCTGGCATGTACAGGGAGCTCAGCATGAAGCCGTTTGCTGAGTGAGTGGCCACTGGCAGCAAAGACTGCAGGGAAGTGGGCAGTTTGGACTCTCAAGCCTCATCTCCAGGAGCAGAGGGAGCGAGGCTGCATTTGTTAAGCACAGGCTCTGCGCAGGCATCGGGCTGCAGGCTTCCTCTGGGCCAGATGTGGAATACCTTCCAGCTGAGGGTAGGGTTTGGCGGGGGAGACCAGATGTTTGTGGACGATGATGCAGGGCAGTGGGCAGGGATGGACTTTGGTTCCCAGACCTGGGTCTGCCTGAGAATGAACTGACAAGATTTTCCAGAAATTGAGTCTCTCGGGCCACATGCTACGCTCACCAAAGTCAGAATCCCTTGAGAGATTAAACCCAGACTCCACCAAATACTGACCAAATGACCTTGGACGAGTTACTTAAACTTCCTGAGTGTTTACTGCAACACGGGGATCATAATTACCTCATGGAATTGTCACGAGGATTCCATGAGCTCATGTAAGTGAATCGGTCAGCACGGTGCTTGGCACACTGTTTGCAATAAATAGCAGCTATTATTTAGTGTGAGAAAGGCATCCTCATGGGGGCATAAATAATGAAATATAGATGAGTAAAAAGAAGGCAGAAAATAAGGTCATTCTACTTCCCCAAACTAACTACTGGTAAGATTTTCTGGTGAACATCCTTCCAGATTTGGATCTCTCTGTGTGCTTTTTTAACACAATACTGAGAATTGGGTTGTCTGTCCTCTTAAACGGCACCAAGGAATCAACCCTGAATCTGATCAAGGTTCTAAGTCTAACTCCTGGCTTACGGGGAGTTCAGAGAATGAAGAAACATCTTAAATGACATGGGGGTTGGAATCAGCAGAGTTTAAACTGTGGGGATACCTACAGAACAAACACCCCAGTTTCTTCAACAAATAAATTGCAGGGGGAAAAATGGGTCAGGAGCATCCTACAGAGCAGTGCTGTCCAACAGAACTTTCTATGATGACGGAAATGTTCTGTATCTGCACTGGTAGGCAGTAGCCACATGTGGCTATTACACACTTGAAACGTGGCTTGCGTGGCCAAAGGACTGAATTTTTAATTTTAATTTAAATAGCCACACATGGCTGGTGGCTACTGAGCTGAGCTGTGCAGCTATAGATTGAAAGGGACTGAAAAGCATGTCAGCCAACTGCATTGCAAAGACTTAGGTTGGATTCTTAGTCAAACAAATGAACTTTCAAGAAAAGAAATCTATGAGACCACTAAAACGCTGACAGGCATCTTTGGTGATATTAAAAGACATTGTTAATTGTGTAAGGCGTGATAATGTTACTGCAGTTATGCTTTTTAAGGAAGTCCTTGTCTTTTAGAGATACTAAAATATCAATAGATGAAATTATATGATTATATGATTTCTAGAATTTTCATCACCATAACATGACCGAGGGAGTGATGTGTAGATGATACAAGAAGTTCCTGAGTTGGAAGCTGTATAATGGGTAGATGGAGGTGCATTATTCTCTTTTCTCTACTTTGGTATTTCCTTGAAATTGTCCATAATAAGAAAACTTTTGTAAAAACTGCTTAATCAACCAGTAGTATGCGTATGTCTTTCTTCCTTAGGGAATTCCACTTTAAGTGAACACTGACATTTATAAATGAAAAGCCATCCATTCTAAAATTATTACTATTAGAGTTTTAAGTAGAAGATACAGCAGTGCTTTTTACAAAAATCACAGCTAAGTCCATGTTACCAGCTTCCTTCAAGGGGCCTGGAATCACTCCCATTCTTTGTGGTATTCACATATCAAACAGAATTGGCAGGACAGAGACCCTAGTTGCCTCCATATCTGTATCCCCTTCTCCCTCAGCAGTAAAATCTCCAACTTTTAGTTGGCACGTGGCCACCCAGATAAAAGAGTATGTTTCCCAGCCTCCTTTACACCTGAGGGTAGTTGTGTGACTACATTCTGACCAATGGTTTTTAAGGGGAAGTGGTATACATGACTTCCTGGAAGTGTCTTTAAAGAGGCATGTCTCCTTTTCTGACCTCCCCTCTATTCTTCCTGCTTGTTGGAGTGTGGTCTGATGGCTGGAGCTTGAGCAGCCTTGGTGGATCTTGAGTCAGAAGCTACATGAAAGAGCCCAATTCCTGACATGATGGAGTGCCACACAGCCCTAGACTACCTCCAAATTTACTTTTCATGAAGCAGAAATAAACTCTTGTGTTTTTCTGTTATGCACCACTAATTCTGATCCTAATTAATATAGTTGCTAAATTTTATTTTTTCAGTTCCCTAATATTTATTGAGTATTTACTCCATAGGTTGTAATGTTAATTGCTGTGAGAGAAACAAGTTAAAAGCTGTAGATTCAATTTAATTGAGAGAAAGATACACAAAATATAAGATGATTAATTAAGATATGATTAAATAATAATTACTAGTTAGCGTATATTGAGTACTGATTATGTGCCAGACATTGTTCTAAGCACGTTACATATATTAGCTAATTTAGTCCTCACAACAAGATTGAGGGTTTTTTATCATTCCCATTTACAGTTGAGAAAACAGAAGCCCAGAGAGGTTAAGTAAGTTGTCCAAGGTCAGACAGCCTATAAGTTGGGAGATAGGACCGACAGATGGTATTGATTAGGAAGCTTTAAGAAGGAGAGAAAGGGCTAGAGGCAGCTGGCAAATTTTTGTAAAGAAGATAAGATCTTGATTCATTCAACAAATGTTTATCAAGTGCTTGCTGTTGGTCAGACACCATTCAGGCTGAGCGTGGAGCAGACCTGGGGCCTAAATTCTAGAAGCTGTGAAAAATGAGTAAGTTGTGTTTTGGAGGCAAGGCTGCCATGTTGCACAACTCCAAGGCACTGCTCTATGAATGGTGCCCCCTGGAGTTGTGTAAAGCCACAGCAGTGACCCTGAATTTGAGGCTCACAGGCTGAATGTGGCCACAGATGCATTTTGGCTGGTGTGTGGTATTTATTTATTTATTTATTTATTTATTTATGGCTGCATTGGGTCTTCTTTGCTGTGCACAGGCTTTCTCTAGCTGCGGCAAGCGGGGACCATTCTTCATTGGGGTGTGCAGACTTCTCATTGCAGTGGCTTTTCTTGTTGCGGAGCACGGGCTCTAGGTGCACGGGCTTCAGTAGTTGTGGCACACAGCCTCAGTAGTTGTGGCTCACAGGCTCTAGAGCGCAGGCTCAGTAGTTGCGGCGCACAAGGCTTCGTTGCTCTGCGGCATGTGGGGTCTTCCCAGACCAGGGCTTGAAACCGTGTCCCCTGCACTGGCAGGTGGATTCTTAACCACTGCGCCACCAGGGAAGTCCTGATGTGTGGTATTTACAAAGTTGAGAGACTTTACATAAAAACTCAGGTATCTGGTTCCTTTTGGAAAAGTGGAATATTTATCAATATTAGACCAGCATTTCCACACCTCAACATCCGGTGGATGCTGAATAGGGCCGCCCCCTTCAGATTCCTGCCTTTTATGAGAGGAGAATGGTCACAAGAGGCCCCTGCGTGACATGATGTGACAGTCAATTTCATCTGCCTTGTGCTGCAAGCGTGGAGTGGGATGAGAGACGAAAATCACAGTATTCACAGTTTTGCTTCTCCCCTCTCCTCTCAGTTGCCAGAACAGAGTCAGTATTTTGAAACTAAAATCTTCTCGAATATTCTTAGAATCTGACAGAAAGCTTTTGAGAGCTTTCCAAATTGTAGCACTAGTAATGACAACTTGGCTATCCTGCCTAGCTATCAAATTGCAGCATCAGGGAAACCAAGGAAACTTATGGAAGTCAAAGAAGTTGGTTCATTCTATATGCAGAAGATGTGAATGTTTTCTTCTCCCTTTTTCGGAGGTAGCCCCAATCCCTAACAAACAAAAATCTAGATGCTTATTAGCATTAAAAATATAATAATTAAAAGTAGGTACTCATGTACACTTTGCAAATCGATAAGACAAAAATCAATATATCTGAAAGGTTTATCTCCTCTTGAATGCAAACTAGGAATCAGGCAAAGGGTGGGGCAGGGGGTGGGAGGAACAGACCCATGTTTTTCTTTGTTGTCTGTAAGCCCAGCATTCACTGGCCCCTGCCTCAGTTCACACTATTCTTCCCCATGCCAGAATTTCTCTAACCCTATTGTCATCTTAGTTCCTCACATTGTCGTGCTCTTTCCTACCCCAGGGCCTTTGCATATTCTGTTCCCTTTGCTTAGAATCTCTTCCTTTTTCTAACTTCTCCCTGCTTATTCCTCCCTCCACTGCTTTTAATATAGTTGATTTCTACTTACCCTACAGGTCTCAACTCAACTGTCCCTTCTACCTGGAAGCCTTAACCAACTTTCACCACCTCCAGGGCCAGGTCCCTTCTGTATATATATATTCCCAGAGTGCCAGGGCCAAATCATGGCTGTTCTGAGCCCAGGGTATTTTTGTCTTTATGGGCCACTTCCTCCATAAAAGGATATTAAAGATTGTATTTTGCAACTGCAAATACATAAATGAATAAAGATGAATATAATCCAGGCTGGATTTATTATGATATATTCATGATTATTATATTCATTTTTTCTTCTGGCATTAAAAGAAATGAAAATAAAAACATTTTTGTGGGCTTCTAAAAGTATCATGGGTCCCGGGTACTGTACCCCCTTCTACCACATAGAGAAGCTGGCCTTCACGGCACAGTGTAATTTTTCTACTGAGCACGTATTCCAACTGTTGTTAGATAGTTTCTGCAAGGTGCAGATGAAGAACACCTACATCTGGGGAATTCCCTGGCGGTCCAGTGGTTAGGGCTCCGTGCTTCTACTGCTGGGGGCCGTGGTTGGGGAACTAAGATCCGCAAGCCGTGCGGCCCCAAAAAAAAAACCCAAAAACGAAACAAACAAAAACAAAATAAAGAACATCTATATCTGAATCCCCTGGAGTGACACTCAGAGTGTGAGACTTCTAGTGTCCCAGGGAAGGACTGGCCAAGGGGCCAAGGCCACCCTGCATTTTTAATCAAGCCTCTGATCATTCTAATGCTTACAAATGGCTGAGATCCACTAGAAATCACTGTTTAATGTCGGTTTACCTGGCTAAAACTTTGACTCCAGTTAGGACCATTTTGTGTGTGTGCAGTTCTGCATTTCTGCACCAGCATGGGTCCAGGCACATAGTAGGTGCTCAATAAGTTTTCAGTGAATAAGGGGAAGAAAAAAAAGAAATGTACCTGGACGTATGTCGCAAGCCTCCCATTTTGTCATGGTCGTAGGAAAGTAACTATATTTTCAAGGACCTTGTGTATCTTATATATCAATGTACCCCTTTCCCCTAAAATATTGCCTGGTAGAGTAGGTCTGCAGTAGATGTATGTTGTTGAATGGTTGTCCACGGGTGCAAAATTTTCATATATTGCACACTTCCATGATTTTACCCAGGTTACAGATTAGTCGTTTCATAAAAGTCTGTTTTTTGTTTTTTGTTTTTTTTGGCCGCATCTTGTGGCATGCAGGATCTTAGTTCCCCGACCAGGGAATCTAACTGGTGCCCCCTGCATTGAGAGCATGGAGTCTTAACCGCTGGACTGCCAGGGAAGTCCCATAAATCTCTTTTTTTATCTATTTCAATTTGAGATTCGTAATGCCAAAGACATAAGAAATCCATGGATTTTACATAGGTGATTCATTTGGCTGCATTTGCTTACTGTATTTTCTTTTAGTTGAGGTTTGGGTGAATGGAAAACATCCTGTCTAAGGTGGAGAGAAAGAAGGCTACTTCATAGAGAAGGGATTGGCATAGCCTTTTGCATTCACGATGTTTGGCTTTAGCAGTGTAACTTTCTTACATGCAATAAGAACTTAAAAGTTCACTGAACTCTTTCATACAATGAAATCATTTCAACTTTCTCTCGTGGGGTTTACATTGAGTTCACTTTAAGATGAGAGCCTTCAGGTCTTTTCATTATCCACAGAATGGAGAGCTTAATTAAATTATACTTGTCAGAGCATTTGTATGTGTTCTTTAGTGGTTATCAACTTGATAATAATGACAAGTTTTAATGACCCGTATAAGTTCTGTATATTTCAGTCATGTCCCAAGGATAGCTTTTCTTCCTCTTGTTAAAATTGCACTGCAGTATTCACAGAGTGGATGCTGCATTTAAAAACGTGTGTGTCGGACTTCCCTGGCTGTCCATTGCCCTTCCAATGCAGGGGGTGCAGGTTCCATCCGTGGTCAGGGAACTAAGATCCCACACGTCCATGCAGCGCAGCCAAAAAAAAAAAACGTTGTGTGTGTGTGTGTGTGTGTGTATAAAAACAGAGGCCTTTTATTTTCTCACTTCCCCTTTAGAAGGAGGAAGAGATAAATCATGAGAACAGGACTGATATTAGGAATTTGGTCCAAAAAAAGAAGGTTCCAGCAAATGCTGTAAAGTCCATGTAGGTAAAACTTGACTTAAGATGCCTTCTTTTTCATCATGAGTGATAAGGCAGTTCAGAATGAGGGCTTTGAAGAATTGTGAGTTATCCAAGAAAAATGATACTTGTTTTCTACTTGTGGTTTATTTTATTGATATCCAAACTTGTTTCATAAAACATGACATATTTCCCATATTACATGTTTAAAGATTGAAGAATACTTCTTGTATATTTAAAAATGTACAAGAAATATTTATGTACATATATTTCTAATTTGTATTTAAAATATATAAAAGCTGAAAGAAAACTTTTATTTGTGGACATCTGAGTAACTAGAAAATATAATTAAGCAAAATATATATTTTCTCAAACATTATGGCTAGATCAAATTTGTTGTTTGCTTGGTTGTATTTGTTTTTTCTTTTTGGTTTGTTTCTAGTTTGCTTGTTGATACTGTTTTGTTTTGTTTTGTTTTGTTTTGTTTAAGATAGTAGAGTCCTTCAGCTAGTGAATAAAATCCTCCATGTTTTAACATTTTTATGGTTTGTTTTATAAGCATTTAAAATGAATTGAAATGCATCTGCTGGTTCAAAGCTAAGGTATCTAGTGCTTAACTCTTAAAGACATGTCTTATTTTCTAGCTGATCTGACCTAGCTAGGGAACCACACTTTGTTGGTGTTGCAGCAAATGATTTGACTCAAGCGTTTAGAGGAAATATTAACGGGTAGAAATAAAGTGTTGCTGCAGATCAGTGCCACACCCCTTCTCTTTCTCAGTGGGTCCCAGCTGTCTATTGAATCCCAGTCTCTGCAGTGAGATTTCCCTGACTTTCACCTACACTCCTGTGACTTTAGGAAAAAAATCTGCCTCTGGGACAAAGGTCAATGAGCTAGATTCATTGAAGGTTTGCAGGCTGCATTAATGTCTGGAGGCAGCAAAGAATAATGGGTCTGAGCATGGCGCCTAGCTGTGCAATCTAGGGCAGGTGAATTAACATTTCTGTGCCTTTTTCCTCCTCTGTAAAATGGCATCTGCCCTACAGAGCTGTAGTAAGGATTCACTGAGTGAAGAGATATAAAACGCTTAGAATAGCACTTTGAGACGTGGTGAGCAAGATATAAAAATGTTTGCCATTATTGTGATGTGCGTTGGTGATAACCCCCCTCCCCCCAACGGCTACAGCTCAGCAAATAAGAGTCTGCTTAGGAGGGAGGGGGCTGGAGCCACTGGGGGAAAGTCATTTACTGAAAGAACAAAGTTTTCTTTTATCTATTTTGAAAATGGAATCCTTCACAGAAGACAGCTCTTCTGCATAGTAAAAATGCCAGTGAAGAAGAGAAAATGCTGATTTCTCCCAGCCTGTGGCACCAGGGAGGAGGGACTTTTAGAGCCAAAGGGACTTTTAGCTGAGTAATAAAGCAATATTCCTCAGGAACACCACCCTCGTCCTTCTCCCGGTGATTGTAAAACTCTGTAACAGAATGTTCAAGGTCTTCTAGGTATTTTACAAAAATCACTTGAGAAAGACTGCTCCTGAACCATCAATTTTTAACCAGTGCTTACCGGGCATATTCGAAATAAGTGATACCCAAACAACTGTTTAATGGTTTGTTATGAAACTCTGCAGTTGTTTTTTTCTACTGGTGTTAGCAATAAACATCCATTATGAGAATTACAACATGTGAGTTACACAAAAATGATAAGATAGTTTTTAAAACTAATTTTTTCCCCTAAATAACAACAACAAAAAAATCACTGTTAAAAAATGTGAAAAATAAACACACATACACAGAGGAAATTAAAAATTACCGGTGATTATTAATAACATCTTAGTGGATGAGAACGGGTTTTTTAAAAAAATCCCTCACATGTGGTGCAGAATCTGGAATTTTTTTTAGACGTCGGGATAAAATAAGACCAAAATAAATTCAAGGAGAAAAAGAGGAAGCCATTCTACACGAATACCAGACTGGAGACCACTTCCTTCTCAAATAGGTTCATCCCCCTTTGTGAAAAAGGACCAGGATCTTCAAAGTAGGGAGAAGAAACAAGAATATCCCTTGGGAATTCTAGGAGTTGAAAAGCACAGGCTTAATGTAAAAGCAACAAGCACAGGAGCTGACAGAGTCTGGATATACAGAAGGAACATGCAGACTCAGGTTACAAGGGACAGGGTGTGCTGTGGGAAGGCCAGTACTCTTTGCCAGAAGTCCTGGATTTAAGTTTGAGCTGTGCAACTGACTAACTTTGTGACCTTAGGAAGGTCAAGGTCTCTCGGAACCACGGTTTCCTAATCTGTGAAATGGGACCACACACTTCCTCCTTCTCCCTTGCCGAGTCATATTAAGATAATGTGTCTCTGAGATCCTTTCAGTAGTACAATGCAAACATGCTGTTCCTGAGGCACAATTCCAAGCTTTTCTGTATTGTTTGGATCAAAGCATTATTTCCTTGTCTGCATTACTTACCTACATGGACTTACCGTTGTTTGTAAAGATGAAATGAGCTGCTTCCCCAGAGCCTGTCCAGAAACCTGGGTGGTTGAATTCTTTGCAAATTTATCTAAAGTCATGTTTTTAAAAATAGGTACCTAGGGCTCCCCTGGTGGCACAATGGTTGAGACTCCGCCTGCCAAGGCAGGGGTTCCGGGTTCAAGCCCTGGTCTGGGAAGATCCCACATGCCGTGGAGCAAGTAAGCCCGTGCACCACAACTACTGAACCTGCGAACCACAACTACTGAGCCCGCGTGCCACAACTACTGAAGCCTGTGCACCTAGAGCCTGTGCTCCGCAACAAGAGAAACCACTGCAATGAGAAGCCCGCGCGCCGCAACGAAGAGTAGCCCCCACTCCCTGCAACTAGAGATAACCTGCGCACAGTAACAAAGACCCAATGCAGCCAAAAATAAATAAATAAATAAATTTATTTAAAAAAAAAAAACAGGTACCTAGAAATACGCTTCCTCAGCTGTCCCGAGGTTAAAGCCGCCTCGCTCACAGTTTATTCCTGCCTCGGAACATTTGCTGACTGTTTCTGGACACCGGTTAATGGCCTAAGCTTAAGCACTCTTGATAAATGGATCAAGAAGTCAGTATTTCCTCGCCAAACACATTCTCATCCTGTACCCCATCTCTGGCCAAATTCTTAGGGCTCCGGCCATAAATATGTAATGCCTCCTAGGAACACGGGCCTGCCTATCTGGGCCCACGCCCATCTGCTGTTCCACGTGAAACTTGGAGACAGGCCAGGGCATGGCCAAATAATGACTGTGCCAGAATGTGTTAATCACAGGCCCTCCAGAGCAGGGCGGACAGAGACCCCTCCACGCTGGACCCAGGCGGGCTGGGGAGGCACTTCCGAGCCTGCCATTCTGGTGGGACAGTAACCCTTCCGGGCAGCAGGAGCCTTTGTGAAATTACTGCAGTGTTGAGCTAATTGGGTGCCGGCTCTCTGGATTTAGGCCACGGTTAGTGGTTGGCTTTTCTGAGCCTGCTTTTGGCAAGGTGGGAAAGGAGGAGAAAAAAAAATGGTGTAAGCAAGTTTCGAAATCTTAGATCATTTCATGAATGACTCAGTGTTTCCTTTTGGAAAAGTGCAATAATTGACGTTCATTAGTAAGTTAGCTACAAAAAAAAATAGCTCTAAATATTGAGGAGCCTTCTGGGCTATCTGAACACAGCCATCCTCCAATCTTCATTTTTATAGCTTCCAGAGGAATCTCATTCACTTGATAACGTGTACTTGTTGAAAAATAAACTGTCACATACTTCCTTCTTCAGGCTTCCTGTTCTTTCTGAGAAAAGCATTGAGGTCTTTTTTCTCTTTCTTTCCTTTTTTTTTTTTTGATTTGAAAATGCAAAATATAATGTATCAAATTAACACGTACAGTTTAAACTTACATAATGTTATGTGTCAATTATACCTCAATCGAGCTGGAAAAAATATTCAAAATATAAAGCTATTATCCTTCTTTACAAGACTAGTTCTATTCAGACAAGAAGAGAATAGCAACTTCTTTATCTCGTCACAGAATGAGAAGTTTATACAGTATATTTCTTTAGTGTATGAAATAAATAACGAAGTATGTTTCAAATATTATCTTTAATTCATTTGGGCATATTTCAGTTTTAGAATTAAAAAAACAAAACAACAGAAACCTCTCTTTCTGTCTCTCTCTGTACAGAAAAAATCCTGAAGTTGTAACGCAGAAGACACCCATTTTTCCAGTATTAGTACTGTAGAATCCAGCTAAAGAGCTGTAAACCCTGAGGATGTCTCCAATGACTCATTACTGGAATAAATGTTTCTAATGTTGAAGGTATGCAAATAGAGCTTAATCGGCGAAGGAAGACTCTGCAATTCAATAAATAAGGTTGAGAATGTTACTGTGGTTACCGTGGACTCTATTTGCATACAGGCTTATCTTGTTTTTAAAGCAGTGGGGAAAAAAAAGGAGGGAGAGAAAAATCCCAACTTTCACCGCAGGTTCTCAAAATACAATCTTATAAGGCACCACAGTTCAGGCCCCATTAACAAGCAGAAGAAAGAAAAAAAAATGTTTCGTGTGGAAGAATCCAAAACCCATTAGAAACATTTTCTAGAATGTAGAAGGCAAACAAGACACTAGCCTCAGGTCATCTTACCGAGAAAATTACACAATCAAACTTTTTGTCACTCACGTCTGTGTTAGATCGGGGCTGATTCCGTGACTACTCTGATCTCAGGAGTCTGCCCTGCTCAGGCTGTGGGTTCATCACTACATGTGTCCCTGGCTAGCGCTCCAAGCCAGACAGAGGCTCACATTGAAATAGAATAGAAAAAAAGACAAAAAAGGAGAGGGGCGCCATAGCGGATTCTCACGCTGTATATCAAATCACAAATCTTGCCTCGTTTAATACTGTGAATTAAGCTGGAATCACTCGTCCTCATTTTGCAAGAAAACTGTACATTTAAAAAAAATTAATTATTTTTATTTTTGGCTGCGTTGGGTCTTTGTTGCTGCACTGCACATGGGCTTTCTCTAGTTGGGGAGAGCGGGGGCTACTCTTCGTCGTGGTACGCGGGTTTCTCACTGCGGTGGCTTCTCTTGCTGTGGAGCACGGGCTCTAGGCCCGTGGGCTCAGTCGTTGTGGCTCGCAGGGGCTTAGTTGCTCCACCGTATGTGGGATCTTCCCGGACCAGGGCTCGAACCCGTGTCCCCTGCATTGGCAGGCGGATTCTTAACCACCGCGCCACCAGGGAAGTGCGAACTGTGCACCTTTGTACCTCCGTGTGAACACATCTGATCCATTTTGGGCTCTGGAAGAAAATGCGCTCCCATGCGATTGCTTGTCCATGTGTGGTGGAAGTATTTCAAGGAAATAGACTGGGCAAAGTCCACACTGACTCAGGAAGGGAATGGATTTCAAGCTTCAAAACTTGTCTGAATTACTCATATCCCCGGTGGACGAGCAGGTGGGAACAGGGAAAGCGCATCCCAGGCAGATGCCCTGCTGGCGCGTGGCGCCCACAACAGACAGCATCTCACACTGTGGACGCCAGCAAATCCGACATCTGCTTGTCTTCCAGGAGGGGATTCACCGTCTTCCAGGTCCGACGTGCTGGAGAAATGCTGAAAACGCTTCGAGTAGAAACAAATACAAATGCTCTAAAGATTCATTTTATAACCACCTTTACGTGTTTGTATTTTATATAATTAGATAATCTAGCTTTGGTGGCGTTGTCAAGGCTGCTCTGACTATTTACTCGCGGACAGGATGGAACAGGTGTCCTATTTTTAGTTACTGTGCACCACCCCTCCCCAATGAAGTTTGATTCTGAAGTGGAAAGTGAGAAAAGGGAGCAGTGGTTAAGAACCTCAGGTACTGAGAAACAGAGATGGTGTGCTTTTATTTAAGGAGCTTGGTCCCTTAAGATTGTAATACAGCCATATGTTTTACTGGACTTTAAAAAAACCTACGGTCGTATTTTTCTACCATGCTAATACCTGCCTCTCATATCAAATTCCAGAGGTACAAAGGGGACACAGAGAAAAAGCCTATCCCTTGCCCACTATGCTCCCCCCACCTCCAACCCTTCCCAGGTCCCCTCCCTAGAGGTCTCCACTATGACCAGGGTGAAGATTTTTTAAAGGAGATAATTACCCTGTCAATTTGGTTCTCCTTTACAATGTGAATACCTCTTTTGTGGTCTTTATTCCTGGATAGTTTGCTCTGAAATATCTTAAGATACAAAGGGAAAAAAGAGTTTCAGTGGTATGATAGTCTTTACCTATTAGGGTGTTAATTCAGCTGTCAGTGAAACCTTTTTCTTTTTTCTTTCTTTTCTGTTTCACTTTTCGGAGATATTCTGCACCATTCTGCTGACCAAAAGACCAAAAGGAGTTGGGGGCAGGGGTGTGGTGGAGGAGTGTGTACAGCATTTGTGTTTTATAAATATTTATATGAGAAAGAAACAAGGCATGATTTAAGAAGCTAACATTTTTAACACATGAGAAAAATCATCGTTGTAAAGGATCAGGTGAAGAAAAGCAGAATAAAACCAAGTACTATGCCATTTTTTAAAAGCTGCCAGGAAACATACCAGTTTTGGAACCATGGTTGTTTCTGAGGGTCATGTGTTGGGTTTATGGGTGTTTTCTTCAGTTTTCAAATTTTCTGTAGTGAACAGTAAGTCCTTCTAATCATAAACATTAAAAAGTGTCTCTTAAGCATTCTATATTGTATCTAGAATGTATCCTCTGGTCTTTCCTCAGTGATACTGTAAAATGTGTAAACCCTTATAATTAAAATATGGCAGGTGCATAGACCTAATAACAATATTCTTCTGCTTATTGTGGACTTATCCTGAATAATTCTGATTCATCTACTGTGGCCTCTACTGTATCCTATTTACATTTGTTCAACATATATTATGTATAGTTTAACCATATAGATAACATTTCAGCAACTATCCCTACAGTTTGGAAGTTGGTATTTTTATTTATTTATTTATTTATTATTTTTTTTTTTCTTTTTGCGGTATGTGGGCCTCTCACTGTTGTGGCCTCTCCCGTTGCGGAGCACAGGCTCCGGATGCGCAGGCCCAGCGGCCATGGCTCACGGGCCCAGCCGCTCCGCGGCATATGGGATCCTCCCAGACCGGGGCACGAACCCGTATCCCCTGCATCGGCAGGCGGACTCTCAACCACTGCGCCACCAGGGAAGCCCTGGAAGTTGGTATTTTTAACACTATGCAGGATATTCTGTATCAGGTCAATAAATAGAAATTAAACTTGAATATTGAGGATCTGGTCAGCTTTTCTTAAAGAGTTGGTCTTGACACCTACAACAAGCCTGAGAATGGATTACAGACACTCCATCTAATAGTCTATAAAGATCCCTGGCTGTAGCTTCTTGGCTTGATCAGCTTAATGATTCATTTATATTGTAATGTTATTTTTCAGTTGTATGCCTGTGTGTGCTTAAAGTAAAAAGGACAAAAATAAGTTTGAGGGGGAAAATACATTTTAATTGCCTTCAAATGTTCCAGTAAACTCAAACCCATATACTCTTGCTCAAGAATTTCTTTGCCAGATTATTACGTACTTGCTTGCCAAATCTCTCTAGCTTTCTCTTATTTTCTTCATTTTAGGAACCATAGAAGATATTATGCTGGCTGGTCAGAAAATGTAAATATTTTCAAAAAACTTAAACATTCAAACGTCATAGGAAAGAGTAAAAAAAAAAAAAAATCAGATCTCTACTCCTAAAAACAACTAATAGTAAGAATCAGAAAATAGCAAAACCAATCTTAAGCCCCCAAGAAGAAAGAATATATAATTTTTTCACATTCATGTTTAATTTTGTTATCTTCAACTGTAGTTCCTACTGCAAACATCCCAATAAACGGCCAGTCTCTATGACTAAGGAAATACTCCAGCTTATGATCTACCGATAAGGCGAAGAAATATCAACAAGTCCAGGAGGTCTCTTGAGTCGCTATCTAACAGATGGTGGCACCAGCAGCAGGCCCAGCTAAATGACAAGGAGCAGTGGTTGTACCCAAACCATTGCAAGTTTGCTAAGATTATTTCAGCCCATCGAACAACTCCAGGTGGGCACCAGTCACACTGGATTTTATGTGACCAGAATACAATAGAATATACGTGAATGGTGGGTGCCTGTTGTTCAAAGAAGTTTTGAATTATTACAGGTTGAAATTCCAGTATTTCTCTGATGAATTTACAGTATTTAGCTGCATACTTGAAAACTCAGAAAGACATAAAATCTTTCATAACTTGGAGAAGTAAAGAGGAGGGCACACACAGAGATGGAAAGAGACAAAACTTGAGAGTGAATTCAGATCTCATCATTTTTCCCAAGCAAAAACTCAGATATAAATAATATCCCTAAAATGTTTATAAGAACAGCTTTATTTCAGTCTTGATTTCCTTGAGGGTGAAAGGAGACAGCTTCTTGGTTTCAGTGTTCTCTTACAAAATACTGTTTTCTTTCTTTCTTTGGTTTTTTTTTTGGCTGCGCCTTGCGGCATGCGGGAATCCTAGCTCCCCGATCAGGGATCGAACCTGTGCCCCCTGCATTGGAAGTGCAGAATCTCAACCACTGGATCACCAGGGAAGTCCCCAAAGTACTATGTTTATTTTATTTATTTAAAAAATTATTTATGTATTTTTATCTTTCGCTGCATTGGGTCTTCGTTGCTGTGCACGGGCTTTTCTCTAGTTGTGGCGAGCGGGGGCTACTCTTTGTTGCGGTGCGTGGGCTTCTCATTGCGGTGGCTTCTCTTGTCGCGGAGCGCGGGCTCTAGGCACGCAGGCTTCAGTAGTTGTGGCATGAGGGCTCAGTAGTTGTGGCTCGTGGGCTCTAGAGCGTAGGCTCAGTAGTTGTGGCGCACGGGCTTAGTTGCTCTGCAGCATGTGGGATCTTCCTGGACCAGGGCTTGAACCTGTGCCCCCTGCATTGGCAGGCGGATTCTTAACCACTGTGCCACCAGGGAAGTCCAAGTACTATGTTTATAAATGGTTATTTTCAAGACAAAATATCTGTGACATCTTGATGTCTCCAAAAAGGCAATATTGGACTTCCCTGGTGGTCCAGTGGTTAAGACTTCGCACTTCCACTGCAGGGGGCACAGGTTCGATCCCTGGTGGGGGAAGTTCCGCGTGCTGCGTGGTACGGCCAAAAAAAGACAGTATCATGGTCATGGGACACTTTTCCTGCACCCTCCTAGTGTCTTGTGATATAAGCAGGGAAACTGAGTCGGGGGTAGAGTCAAACTGTAGCTCTTATATGATCTAAGAACAGCAAAAGCCCAAAGTCTGTTTAGTTTAATCCAGTGCCCTTGGCTCTCAACTCTACTTGACATCATTGTTATTTAAAGCACATGAATTTTAAAAAATAGTTTTCATCATAATTATCATGTAGTGTTAGAAGTAATTCATTACTCTCTGGGGTCAGAAGGAAAGGCTTTCATTCTTAAGAGACCCAATCAAAGGTTAGTTTACCCACTAAACAGCCTCAGACATTCTCAAATGCCAGAGGATGTCTTCAGAAGAAATAAAATTCCTAAGTAGGCCTTCTTTGCTCCCTCTTAGACCCCTAAGAAGGCAGGTTTGCCACTAAGGCAAACACCTGCTTTATCTTGTAGTCTAAGGCTATGAGCTTTTCTTATCTGTCTTCTTATTTACAGCTAAGGTACTTAATTAAAAACTAAATATAAATCTATCAACCTGATGGGCAAAAAGAAGGAGTCTTTGAAAAGACATAGATTAAAGGGCCTCCCTGGTGGCGCAAGTGGTTGAGAGTCCGCCTGCCGATGCAGGGGATACGGGTTCGTGCCCCGGTCTGGGAGGATCCCATATGCCGCGGAGCGGCTGGGCCCGTGGGCCATGGCCGCTGAGCCTGCGCGTCCGGAGCCTGCGCGTCCGGAGCCTGTGCTCCGCAACGGGGGAGGCCACAACAGTGAGAGGCCCGCATACCGCAAAAAAAAAAAAAAAAAAAAAAGACATAGATTAAGGAAGAGAAGTCTGAAATAGAAAAATGGAATATTGTGTCATAGAGCAGATTTAGGATCCCTCAAACTGCAAAATAATGTTTTCCAAATAGTTTTTAAGTGTCTGTCAAATCTGTCAATTACCTGCTTTGGGTTATTTTACATTTTTTCAAAACCTCTGAAGTTCAAAGTAAATAATGGTGACAATGGTTAAGTCCAGCATTTACAAGGAGACTGTTTCCAGAGAATTTGACATTTCAATTAAGGTTGCAACAGTGATGCCTCTGCCTTTTCAAAGATGATCAAATATATCACCTTGGAAAACCGTGTAATCTTGTTTGGAAGCCTCCCTCATGCTCTTGCTCCCCATAAGAGATCTGCTAGAGAACTTTAATACAAACCAGAAGCTTAATTTAAGTAAATGGTACTAAAAAAGAAACTTCTGGCCCAGTACTTCGAATCTTTGGACTATTAATAACCAAGAGAACTGTATTTTCAAGTTGGTGTATTGTTCATCTATTCTGCTCCCAACTTTGATCTCAATACTTACAGGGTGTCTGTGAAGTCTGGAAACAAAGAAGGAAATGCATAATATCATCATGAACCTCTTCAATCTGCAAAAAATTAGAATACAACAGAATGGACTAATAGAATGGTATAATCGAATAAAACAAAACAAAAAAACAGAGTAAAGTAAATTAATAAATGAAATAACACTATCTATGTTTCCAGACTTTATGGAAATCCTCCCTGTGAACTTGTGGGGTGTGTTGAGCCATGAGTAGCTTGGCGAAATGGGAAACTCCACTGCAGGAAGTGGTGCTTTTCTGATGCTGCTAATTAAGGAATGTGGAACCCTTCCTTCTGAGTCAGCTTGGCGGTATGTGGATCTCTGCGCTGCTTGCTGCTTACATGATTATTGCATGAAACTTTGGAAATAAAACCAGAGTATCTCACCACTTAACACTTAAGAGGCAGGAGGTGGTATGTGTGTGTGTGTTTTTAAATGGTTCCTAATCTTTAAAATGGTTCGCTGCAGCTGGCCTTGTTATCAGCTGATCGTATTTACAGCATAGTCTCAGACAGTGGTGCAACCCACAGAGAGGATTTGGACCATTTATGAGCTCGCATTTTAAGGTACCTAGGCTTATCAGAGCATTCTGAGGATTCATTACTATTACACAGCAATAAAGACATCTCATGGGACTGTCAACTCTTTTAAATTTCTTTTTGGTAAAATAAATGTTAATTTGTTTTATTTCAAAGGTAATACAGGCATATAAGAGAAAATATTTCGAGAAAAATAGGAGGTAGAAAAAGGTCATGCATATCCCATGATCAAAAAACAACCATTTAAAAAATTTTAATAGAAATTTTGAAATGAACATAAGAATAGAGAGAATAGTGAAGCTCCCATGCCCAATCTCAGTTCTGCAGTTTCAAGATGTAAACCACATTTGGTTCAATTCTCTCCTTTTTAAAGTTTGCTAAATATTTTAAACTCCAACATACCAGGCCATTCGTCTCCTATACTCTACAATATATATCTCTAAAAAATATGTAAATTTTTTTCTAGTAACTCAAAATGCCATTATCACAGCAAATGAATGAACAATAAGTCCTCGGTATCACATGATGCGCAGTCCGTACTAAAATTTCCGTGATAAGAAAACCAATTTCAACAGTTCTACATATTCTTATATGCTCTCTTTTTACTTACTAACAAAAAGACATAGTTTATTAAAAATATGATTTTGCATCTTGATTTTTTTCCATTTGCTATTTTAACTATTTCCCAATGGCATTATTTCTTAAAACTTTCTAATTTCAAAATGGCTATGTGCAAAAGTGGGGCATAATTTGAATGATTAGCTATTCCTCTGTGTGTTTCCACATGTATGTGGAGAGAGAGGGTGTGTGTGTGTTTTTCTTCCCCTTATATTAAGACTTGCTGCCATGAATGTCTTTGTTCATAACACCTTTTCCTTGATTAGGGTTATTTCCTTGGGATTGATTTCAGGAGTGTTATTGCTGCACCCAAATGTATGAACATTTGTAAGGCCCTTGACTTGTCTCACTGAGTTGTTTACAAAAGGACTGTACCAATTTACACTTCCACTCCCAAAGGGTGAGAGAGCCTCTATTACAGTGTTTAAAGGCAGTGCTTTTCAGAGCTCTTACACATCATTGGCTAAGGCTAGCTCATGTGTCGTATGGTCATAGCCATCTCAAAATAAATAAATACACATTTTCTATAGCCATAAAAACCTGGCAAGCGCAGACTGCCAAACAACCACAAACTAACTTTGATTAAACAAGGAAACCGGTCTGCTTGTTGAAAATGTGGTAATGAGATAGTTTCCACCCAGCCGGGAAGCCCAGTCGTGGAGGGGGAGGGGAGCCTGCATTTCTTCTTGCCTCTTTACCCATCCTGGAGAAGGTAGAAATGAACAGGTCAGCAATCTCTTCCCTCTACGATTTTTTTTTTTTTAAGCTGAGTGTTTTATTTGTTTCCATATGGCTGAGTTGATGATGTAAAAATACGATTGAAAGCGGGTTGAAAACTAGCAGAAAACTTCTGGTGGCAGGCGTTTCCTGTAAACGCAGCCCCATGGTACCGGGTAACAGAGGATTAAGGCAGAGCCATTTTAGCTTGGAATCCAAATTCTATTTTGTTTCCTTGGGGACACGTTGTTGTTCTTATTCCTTGACTTCAGATATAACTGCTTCAGAAACTGTTTATTTCTGTTCATAGACTCCTTTTCTTTAAAGGACATAGCATATCAGTTACAAATCATTATAGCAAATTCAATTGGAGAAATTTATTTGACAGAGTTTTTTTTTTTTTTTTTTTTTTGAAAGTAGGGAGAAAGAAAAACTATCTCGTTACTGTTGTGTTTATGGGTGAGGAAAAAAAAAAAAAAAGAAGGAACTTGGTAAGAAAATACTTAGCAAGATGGTCTTTAAAAGCCCAGGATCTGAATCTTTAATTCTTTGCTTTTTCTTTTCTTTCTTTCTTTTTTTTTTTTTTTTAAGTTCAGGAAAGATGGTCCTATTATCCTCATTTGCTTTTATACTGTTTTCATCCCACTCAACGGCGCTGAAGCTGTTCCTCAAAGCAAGTGGGAACAAAACATAATCTCTTAAAATATTTTTAAGAGGACATGCAGGCTTGGTATTTGTAAAAATACGTCAACAAAATGTGCTAAGGACGTTTGAAAAAAAGTTGTCAAAGAGGCCAAGGAGATTAGTTATGTAGAAGGGCTGATTTAGGACAGGGAGACGGTTGGCTGATGTCGTTTTGGCTGACATTTACTGAGTCAGTTTTAAGGTTTTTAAGGTCTCATCACCATCAGCCCATTTAACCCTTAAAGGCGCCTGATGCATTGGGGACTATTATTCCCATTTTACAGGTGAGGTAGAGAGGCTAAATCATCGGGCTGAGGTCCCCCAGCAGCTGAGCAGTGGAGTCAGGATTTGGATCCAGGAAGCCTCTGGAGACTGTATTTTATTCAGTTCCGGTTTCTGGGAAAACTTGCTGTGGTAGTGTTGGGAGCTGCTGCAAGTGAAGTGGTGAAGTAGCTGGTTTGGGATTAACTATGCTCCAGAAATTTAGGGCAACTGTCTGATCTTTAGTCTAGACCCAGGGATTTTTTTGGTCACTCTGTGCCTGTCAAGGGTATGGCTCTGACCTTGATCTCCTCTCCAGCACTTCTCCCAAATCCCAGTATCCTATTGGGCGTGGCTCGAGAGGGCACACCTAAAGTCAGGAGATTCTTCTGTTCCACATCCTTTCCCGCTGCCACTCACCTCTGACCTCCTCTTTCAGGGGTCGCTCAGGCCTTGCTTGACCTTCATTTTGGAGAAGACGCCCAAGGAACAGTGAAAGGTGGGTTGTCTCCGAACTTCCTGGAGGATCACCCAGATTGAGGTATGTATCTTTTTTTTTCAGGGAATTCCACGTACTTAGTCTACGTTGGGTGGGCGCTCAGATGATTGAAAGTGACTCAGTTCTGGAGAGGACAGATCCCTCACCTCTATAAACACACTTCTCTTCTCCAACCCATGAATAAGTACCCTGGCAGGGTCCTGCAGTGGGTGAACTTCTGTGACCGTGGGCAATAATCTTCATAATAATAGTGTGTCTTAATTAAATGTTTACCATGTGCCAAATTCTCTGCAAAACATTTTACAGGTGAGGATTTATTTATTCCTCTTAAATACACTTGTCAGTGAGTATTCTTACCTCCATCTGTAAAATGGGGAGAACAGAGGCAAAGAGAGCTCAAGTGAGGTGGCAAAGGCGGCACAGCTGGGTAGTCCAGAGTCTTGGTTTGAACCCAGTTTTATGAGCTCAGCCCTTTAACCACTATCCGTATGACTGCTCGGAGTTGCAGGTTTCTAATCTGGGCGAAGGGGGTACTGACTCTGCCTGGGTATCCAGTAATGGTGCATACAATGTGCTTGGCCTATAATAAGTACTTAATCAATGATCCCCATTATTACCCTCTAGTCTCCGAAGGCCAAGGTCAACAACTTAGGGTAAAAAAGAATGGCATGTGGCAACATAGGGTTTGGAATTAGATGGGGCGAGAATTTCACTTTATTTTTTTTAATTTTTTTTTTTTTGCGGTACGCAGCCCCCTCACTTTTGCGGCCTCTCCCGTTGCGGAGCACAGGCTCCGGATGCGCAGGCTCAGCGGCCATGGCTTACGGGCCCAGCCGCTCCGCGGCATGTGGGATCTTCCCGGACCGGGGCACGAACCCGTGTCCCCTGCATCAGCAGGCAGACTCTCAACCACTGCGCCACCAGGGAAGCCCCACTTTATTTATTTATTTATTTATTTATTTTTGCTGTACGCGGGCCTCACTGTTGTGGCCTCTCCAGTTGTGGAGCACAGGCTCCACACGCGCAGGCTCAGCGGCCATGGCTCACGGGCCCAGCCGCTCCGCGGCATGTGGGATCTTCCCGGACCGGGGCACGAACTCGTGTCCCCTGCATCGGCAGGTGGACTCTCAACCACTGCGCCACCAGGGAAGCCCCCACTTTATTTTTGTTGTAGCACCTCAAGGAAGTTAGAGAAGTTAGTAAGTCAGAAAGCAAGTTAACCTCTGATGGCTATAGTTTCCTCATCTGACAAATGAATTTAAATATACTTAATTTCTATATACATTTACATTTCTGTATATTTACATAAATATAGATAGGTTATCAGGAGAACTAAGTAACAGCTTGATTGGATACATTAGATGTGGAGTCAAGACTCTGGCACATAGCAGGGGCTCAGTAAATTCTTTTATTTCTCCCTTCTTATCCTTTTTTTTTTTTCTCTTTTTGCGGTATGCGGGCCTCTCACTGCTGTGGCCTCTCCCGCCGCGGAGCACAGGCTCCGGACGCGCAGGCTCAGCGGCCATGGCTCACGGGCCCAGCCGCTCCGCGGCATATGGGATCCTCCCAGACTGGGGCACGAACCCGTATCCCCTGCATCGGCAGGCGGACTCTCAACCACTGCGCCACCAGGGAGGCCCCCTTCTTATCCTTTTTATCTCTTCTATTGCTATTGTCCATGTTATGTTGTTGTTATTGTAAAAGTAGCCTGAAAATATGAACACGCTTAAATATCTGAGTGATTTCAGCAAAGGAGACTATCTGCTTTACTACTTTAGAAGTGCTCTTAATTTTATCATCTGTTTAATAAGCCTCTTAATACCCCAGCCAGGTCATCATTCCTCTGCTCAAACCATTCAGTGGCCCTCAGGCTCATTCAGATAAAATCCTATCTTTACAAAGTCCCAAAGGCCCCAGGCAATTTATATGCATCCCCTCCATTCTCATTGTCTGAGTTGTCTCTTCTTACTTCACGCCAGCCACTCGGCCACCACGCTAGCTGCCTTGTAGTTCCTTGAGTCACTGGATACACACTTCAAGGTCTTTGCAGGCCAACCTTTTAGCCTCTTTCCCCAGAACCCCACATGGCTCCCACTGCAACCCTATTCAGATCTTCACTCAGATGTCTCCACCTATGAAGTCAACCTGCAGTAGACTTTTTTTTTTTTTCTTTTGGCCACTTCTTGGCATGCGGAACTTCCCTGACCAGGTATCGAACCCGCGCCCCCTGCAGAGGAAGCGCCGTCTTAACCACTGGTCTGCCAGGGAAGGCCTGGACTAGCCTATTTAATATCCCCCCGCCTCCCACACCTACCCCTTCCTTTTCCTGACCCCTTCGCTCCCCTTATTTTTCTCCATAGTACTTACTTAACACACTAGAATAGTAAATGTTAACTTTGTGAGGATAGGCGTTTTGATTGGTTTGCTTTCCTGCGGCATTCCCAGCACCTAGAACAGTGCCTGGTACACAGTAGGTGCTTAATAAATGTTCGTTGAGTAAGAGTAAATGCATGAGTGAATGAAAGAATTCAGGGAGCATATTTATTTAATTAAATAGAACAGCTGAATATTGAGATACTTCCTGTGTGCCAGCAACTGTGACATGGAGGAAACTGGCCTTCCCTTCAAGGAGCCTGTGATTTATTCAGGTGGGCTAAGCATAATCCAGCAAATGTCACAAAGGAGGAGTGAACAAACAGTGACTGAACAAAGGGAGGGTGGTGGCATTTGGAGTGTTCCTTGGGGAGTGGGCAGGATGGCTACAGATTGACTTTTGCACATACATGGCACATGTATTTGGAGAGATTCAAAGTGACAGTGGGACAGGAAGCCATCACAGTGCAAGGAGATAGGTAAGCAGAGAATGGTTTATCAAATGTTTATCAGAAGGCAGTAGATGGAGATACTAAACATTTTATTCCCTGTTTTTTTTTTTATTTCCCGGTGTATTCAACACAGTTTGGAATTTCTTTTTAGTAGGCATATGAGTATGCTTTACATGTAAAGAAATTAAAATATTTAGCTATCACCAAACTGTCCTGGATCCTTGCCCACACTTGAGAATTAACCAGCTTTTATTTGTGTATTTCCATATATACATTTCTTATTTATTTATTGAGATATAACTGACATATAACATTATATTAGTTTCAGGTGGTACAATATAATGATTCAGTATTTGTATATATTGAGAAATGATCAGCATATATTTCGTATGATGTGTGTACATATATTTACATTAATATACATATGTATACATACATATATGTATACATAAACACATGTGTGTGTATTAATGTAAATATATGTGTACATGTATATGTATATATATAAATATATTTATATATAATATACACACATAAATGTTATATGCATATACATGTATTTCCTTTGGAAAATATATTATTGTGTGTGTCTTTTTTTTTTTTTTTTTTGCCGTACGTGGGCCTCTCACCGTTGTGGCCTCTCCCTTTGCGGAGCACAGGCTCCGGACGCGCAGGCTCAGCGGCCATGGCCGACGGGCCCAGCCGCTCCGCAGCATGTGGGATCTTCCCAGACCGGGGCACGAACCTGTGTCCTCTGAATCGGCAGGCGGACTCTCAACCACTGTGCCACCAGGGAAGCCCTGTGTGTGTCTTTTTAAACAAAAACGTCATATATGTTTTTGCAGCTTTGTTTTTTTACTCCACAATGTCTTGATGATCTAGCCACACCACTTTATTCTTTCCAACTGCTGTCTGTATTCTTCAATTCGGATATACTGTAGTTTATGTGGCCATTTTCCTTTTGATGAACACATAGGTTGTTTCTAATTTTTCACTGTTATAAAATGCTGCAATGAACATCCTTGTGTATGCTTCTTTAAGTACCCGAGTGATTATTTCTCCAGGGTAGGTAGTGTAATTATATGCTTTTCTGTTTATTTATGTTTTAATTTGTTTAATGTCTATTTCTCCTATTAAAATGTAAGCTCCATGAAGGTAGCAATCCAATTTGGTATCTCATTCTTTAGTTACTATCTAGCCAAGTGCCCAGGACAGAGGAGTGCTCCCAAATAAATACTTATGGAATGAATCTGGCTGAAAGCTTGGCTGGGGCCGTAGTTTTGCATCCTAAGAGAGGGAGGTATGGCTTCTTTTGGTAAAATTGGAGATTTTTGCATGGGACAGTGGCAGGATGGTTATTTGTGGGGTTCGGGAAAAAGTATTCTGGGTTAGGAAGAAGACAGGTACAGGAGGACCGGTTATGAGATTACTACACAGATCAGAATGAAACAAGAAACAAGGACTGTGGAAATAAGAAGGAAAAGGGTGCACTGAGAGATTTTGAGAGGATAGCATCTGTAAGATTTGCTAGCTGCTGAGCTCTGACAGGCAGTGTGAAGGAAGGCATGGATGTTTGAGACCTAGTCTAGGATATTTTCATCTTACAAACCTATATTGCTTCCCAACTCTGTGAAAAGCACTCTGCTAATTGCTGTTGGGATATACTTTGCATGACCTTTCTCCCCTACCTTCAAAGGAGATTTGCAGACTGTTGGGGAAGACAGGCCGAGTTCACAGGGACACCAGGAACGCCAGGGAGTGACTGAGGTGGGAGGGGACTAGCCCCGGGGCAATGGAGTAAAATATGGCTGTTCCAGAATGGGGGGAGGGGAGGCACATTGGGTGAGGAGGTTTCAACTTTGCCCTGGAGCCACACACAGCTGACTGGTGAACATTCAGGAAATAGGGTGTCAAGCAATGTGCATCAGTGCTGATTTTTATTTATTTATTTATAATTTATTTATTTTATTTATTTTTGACTGCATTGGGTCTTCGTTGCTGCGCGGGGGCTTTCTCTAGTGGCGGTGGGCAGGGTCTACTCTTTGTTGCGGTGCGCGGGCTTCTCCTGCGGTGGCTTCTCTTGTTGCAGAGCACGGGCTCTAGGCGCGCAGGCTCAGTAGTTGTGGCTCCTGGGCTTAGTTGCTCTAAGGCCTGTGGGATCTTCCCGGACCAGAGCTCGAATCCGTGTCCCCTGCATTGGCAGGCAGATTCTTAACCACTGCACCACCAGGGAGGCCCCAGTGTTGATTTTTAGAGGTGACAGAGTTGAGGTTTGACGTTGGGTTCAAATGGCCCATTGGCCTTAGTCTGGAAGATAGGGAATCAGACTGTTAGCTGTGTGACCTCAGTCAGCCTACTTAACTCTTCTGAGCCTCAGTTTCCTCTTTTTTAAGGAAAGGCAGTAATAACTCAAGGGGTGACGATCGATCAGATTACATACAGCTGGTGCCAGGCTCGGCGATCAGTGACTGCTGTGATTCTGTGATCCTACCCTTGGCACAAATGGGGGCTTGAAGTAAGAGGAGTGTAACTTCTTCATGTTTGCTGTGGCCTCTTTGTTTAACCAGGATGAGATCCTTCAGCAGATAATCTCTCAAGGAAGAAACACTTGAAGTTCAATACTTCTTTCGGTTTTACTACTATCTTTTTTCCCGTTGGCATCCCAGTGCTTTTGGAATAAAGTCCAAAGTCTTCACAGGGCCCACCAGATCCTGCCAGAAATTTTGTCTTTATTTTAAGACACTGTTGGGAGTTTGGGGCAGGGCCCTGATGTGATGAGATTTGACTTTTGAAAAGATCAGTGCAGATTGTGAAGAGCTCAGTGTGACAGATTTCTGATTGTCTGCATCTCTCCTGGATTGGCAGCTCTGCAAGCTCAGAGTCCACTTTCCTCACAGCTGTATCCCTGGTATGTGGGAAACATGCTGGGCCCATTACTAGGGGAATGTAATGAGATAGTAGATGGCAGGCACGTGGCGCACAGCATTCATCCTCATTTTGCATCCGGTATTTTAATGAGCAGCTACTATATGCCAGGCATGGTTCAAGGTCCTGGGGATACACCATGGGGTGTTGGGGTGAGGCTTGGCCGGTGTCTGCACAGGAAAGGAGGCCATTGTGATGAAGGACAGTGAGGGAGGGGGGAAGGAGGGGAGAGGAGCCGAGGTGGAGACCTAGGCAGGGGACCCGGGTATGAGGAAGGTCGTGTATCTGTAGGTAAGGACAGAGGCCCTAGAGGCAGGTGCTGGATTTAGACGCCTGGCTCTGCTGCTTATTGCCAGCTACTTAATCTCTTTGTGCTCATGTTCTTTGTCTATAAAAATGGAAAAATATAGGCCCTGCCTCGCAGGGTCGTCAGGTGGATTAAATGAGTTACCAAATGAAAAGCACACATGAACTCAGTCAACGTTAGAGCTTATCAGCTAAGCCTCCGGGCAAGCTGGCCCTGTTTCTGGCATAGAAGTTTTTTGAACTGTCAGTGGTTTGGTCCACCCAACCCATCCCAAGGCAGAGAAATGCAGGAGGCTCTGCCGGGTGTGAGTTTGGACAAGTCCCCACTCTTGATGGAGGTAACAGTCTGATTCAGACCAAAAACTGAAAGAAAATAAAATTCCTAACCAACCAACTATATAAACCGTTCACTACACCAGTTATCTCATCCAAAAGGGAGAGAAAAGTGAGTTCAAAGACTCTGAATGCTCTTTTAGCAAAGTGCGGGACCTCTTGGGTTTCATGTAAAGGTGTAAAGGTCATCAGGGGAGCTGAGTCCAGACACAAGCGGAGCCCCCTGCCGAGTCGACACTCAGCAGTTAAGACAAGAGTCATGGTAAAAACGACCCTTTGCTGTTATACAGCATGGAGCTTCCCCATGGTATGATGGGGGCAACCCCACTATCCAATGAGGCAGGTCGAACAGAAGTTAGAAGCCCCATTTTACAGATGAGAAAACTGAGCCAAGACCCCAGTGACTGGCCTGAACACCCAGTGTTCAGGCCTGAACACCCAGTGTTGGCTGGATCTCACTGCGGCTGAGTTCTATGCATTAGTTTTATTTCTATATTCATTTGTCTTGAACACATTTATTGATCCCTGCTATAGACAGGCATCATACTAAGACTTGGAGATACAGCAGAGAACAAATCACAGTATCATGTATTTCTATGGAGTTTAGACTCTAGTGGGAGGAGGACAGGCAGAAATAATTACTATAATGTGTGATGAGCATAATTGCATTGGTTTGAGCTCGGGGGGTACCTGGCAGGGGTGCATGATCCAATGTCGGCGGCTGACCCAGCTCTCTGCCGGCTCTTTCTTCTCCATCTACAGTCCCTTCCTGGAGAGTCTCCTGCAATTCTAGGATCTTATGTATTCATTCGTGGTGGAGGACTGTGGGAGAAGGTCTGAGGTTGAAATCTAGAAATAATTTCCGGACATCTAAATGGAGCTGGAAATATATTTTGGGGTTTGAGGGGAGAGGTCTGGGTGGGAAATATATAAATTTAGGAGCCTTATAGATGGTATTTTGAGCCATTGGACTGGATGAAATACTTAGGGAATGAGTAGGAAAAAGACCAGGCTCCAGCACTGGGCCCTGGGGCACTCTAGAGCCTGGAGATCCGGGGAAAAGAACCAACAGAGGGGAGGGAGGAGCAGCCAGTGAGGACTGGTGGAAATCAGGAAAGCAAGGCGTCCCAAATCTGGGGAAATGTGTTTCAAGGAAGAGGAAAGGGTTTACTCTATCGAGGGCTGCAGATACGGCAAATAAAATGAGAGCAGAGAATTGACCATCTTTTTTTTTTTTAATTAATTAATTTATTCATTTATTTAATTTTGGCTGTGTTGGGTCTTCGTTGCTGTGCACACGGGCTTTCTCTAGTTGCGGCGAGCGGGGGCTACTCTTCGCTGTGGTGCGCGGGCTTCTCATTGTGGTGGCTTCTCTTTGTTGCGGAGCACGGGCCCTAGTCGCATGGGCTTTAGTGTGGCACGTGGGCTCAGTAGTTGTGTCTCACGGGCTCTAGACTGCAGGCTCAGTAGTTGTGGCGCAGGGGCTTAGTTGCTCCATGGCATGTGGGATCCTCCTGGACCAGGGCTCGAACCCGGGTGCCCTGCATTGGCAGGCAGATTCTTAACCACTGCACCACCAGGGAAGTCCCTGACCATCTTTGATATCCTACTGCTACCAGGGTCAAAAACCAGTCCTTGGGACTTCCCTGGCAGTCCAGTGGTTAAGACTCTGCGCTTCCACTGCAGGGGGCACGGATTCTATCCCTAGTCCGGGAACTGAGATACCGCATGCCTTGTGATGCGGCCAATAAAAACAAGCAAAAAAAAACCCAGTCCTTGCCTCTGTCTTTACAAGGTCCTGCCTTATTATTTCCTTGCTCCCCTGTCCTCACCCGCTGGGCCCTGATGCACTGGCCTCCTTGTAGTGCTTTCCCCAGGTCAGCCTGTCTTCTACCCTTAGCCTTCTCACCTTCTGCTTCCTGCCTTAGTATGCTTTGCCACCGGACTTCCTGGAGGTCTCTGCTCCTCAGGGAGCCCCAGTCCAAAAAACAGCAGGCACCTTCCCCTCTCCACTGAGCCTGTGTGTTGTCTGCCTCCCTCTAGAAGGTAAGCTCCAAAACAGAAAGAACTTCGTTTGCTTTGCTTACTGTAAGCTGTAGCTCTGGTGCCTAGAACAGTGCCAGGCCTGCAAAACTCTGGGCTTACAAGCTTTACACAGTGTGCCTCAATTTTCCCAAGAGTCTTATGAAAACAGAAATACTATTTATATAAATAATATAATTATATTATTATATAGTTCTTCCAGTTTTATTGAGATATGATTCACATATAGCATTGTATAAGTTTAAGGTATACAATGTATAATTTGGTATATGTACACATTTCGAAATGATGACCATAATACATTTAATTAACATGAATCATTTCACATAGTTACAAATATTTTTTTTCCTTGTGATGAGAACTTTTAAGATCTACTTTCTTCTACAAGAATATATTGATATTATACAGCACAGGGAATGTAGCCAACAATATAATAAATTTTTTTTAATTTAAAAATTAAAAAATTTTTTTTGGCCGCGCCACATGGCATGGGATCTTAGTTCCCTCACCAGGGATAGAACCCGTGCCCACTGCATTGGAAGCACAGAGTCTTAACCACTGGACCGCCAGGGAAGTCTCTAAATCAACTATACTTCAATTAAAAAAATTAAAAAAAAAATGTACCTCACATTCCCCGCCTCCTCCATCTTCTTCTTCTTCTTTTTCTTCTTTATCACACCATTTTATGGATCAGGAATTGAAACCCATGGAGATTAAATAGTATTCTAGGATTAATGCAGCTGTCAAGAGGTTGGAGCAGGAATGTTTGGGCCCAAGATTGGATTATTGGAGAGAAGACTTTCCAACACCTTGTCAGAGGGCCTCCCCCCAGAGAGCCCGGGAGTTTAAACCTCTCAGGAGGAATAGAAGCCGATTTCCTGAAAGACTGGAGCGATAGAACTAGGCAAAGGGAAACACAGGGCTGGAGCCTCTGGGTCAGAGAGAAGGCCTTGTGGCTGGAGTTTAGAGCTCTAAGCAGAGGGCTTGCCAAGACTTGAGGCTGGAGACTTAGGCAGGGGCCAGATCTACAGGGTTGGCAGGCAGGCTCTGGAGTTTGTTCTTTTTCCTGAGGCAATAGGAAGCCATTAAGCAGGGTGGTGACACGATCTGATTTACACTGTAAAAGATCTCTTGGGCTGTGGGTGAAGAACATAACTAAGGCAAACCTAGAAAAGAAGAAGCTTGGAGACACCTTGGTATATTTGGAGGAGTGAGAGATCGTGGTCCTGTGGAGTAGCCTTGTGTTAGAGATTTGAGATATATTAAGATAGAAATTATAGGCCCTGCTGATGGATTAAAGGTGTGTGTGTGTGTGTGTGTGTGTGTGTGTGTGAGAGAGAGAGAGAGAGAGAGAGAGAGAGAGAGAGAGAGACGGGGGTGGGGCTGGAGATGAAATATCATAGTTTGACTTCCAGGTTTTGGCTTACGTGGGTGGATGGAAGATGGTTCCACTTATTGAGATGATGATGAAAATTGCATTTCAATAGATGTTAGTTACTTTCCTCTTCCATCACCTCCCCCTCACCCAACAGCTCCCCATTTGGAATATTAGATGAGTACAAAAGCTTTAAAGAGGTACTCCAAAAGTTACATGACCCACGTAATTTATTTTTCTTCTAGTTTTATTGCGATGTATTCAACATATGCCATTGCGTAAGGTTAGGGCGTACGGCATAATGATTGACTTTTCACAATCACGAAATGGTGACCATAGTAAGTTGAGTGAACATCCATCATCTCATATAGACACACACACAAAAAAAGAACAACTTTTTCTCCTTGTGATGAGTACTCAGGATTTACTCTCTTAACTTTCATATATAACATACAGTGGTGTTGACTATACTAATCATGTTGCATATTGCATCCCTAGTACTTTATATATATATATTTTTTAATTGAGGTATAATTGATGTACAGTGTTATATAAGTTTCAGGTGTACAACATAGTGATTCAAAAATTTTAAAGGTCCATTTACAGTTACTATAAAATACTGGCTCTATTCCCTGTGTTTACAATATATCCTTGTAGCTTATTTATTTTATACATAGTAGTTTGTATCTCTTAATCCCCTCCCCCATCTTGCCCCTCCCCCTCTTCCCTTTGCCTACTGGTAACCACTAGTTTGTTCTCTATATCTGAGTGTTTCTTTTTTTGTTATATTCTCTAGTTTGTTTTATTTGTGACCCGTGTAATTTTTAAAGAAAGTTTACACTGACATTTTGAGTGGAGTCACCCTTGGAAAACCATCCAGGATATTGGGAAGATGCATAGAAGTTGTGCTTGTAAAGTGGGGCAGGGTACTCACCAAACTTGCCAATGGGACATATACAGCCATGATTGGTTAGTCAAGCTGGGATTGCATCTAAACCTCTATTTATACTGAGCCTTATTCTTGGCCCCTCCCTTTTTTGGTTTGCTTATAAAAACCAGCAATCACATCTCTTCCAGTATTGTTCCGAGTCAGGTGGACCGGCCAACTCAGGGAGAGAAAGCCTCCTGGTTCCAGACCCTGCCTCCACTTCTGCAAGGTAATTTCTGCTATTTAGTTTTATCATGTATTATGATGATGTTTTATAGGGCGTTTAAAATTGTGAGATGACTTGAATGGGATGAAGAAACTTAACAGGAAGGAGAGAAGTTTGGTGTTCCTGGCGTCGCCGGTGATCCCTACTTCGTGTAGGGCATTCTGTCCTGTTAAAAGAGTTGCCCTTCTTCATTTCCTTCTCAAGTGTCCCTTGTAGTTTGCAGAGCTGGCAGGTTTGCCTAACTTTTTCATTTTCTTTTCCTGCTAACTCCTCACTGCAGTTTTTCAGGTTTTCCTGCTCTGAACACTGAATTCTTTTAAGTCTGTGTTGGCTCCGTTTCAGCTCCAGGGATTTACATACAGTTTCCAAATCGTTTCTCTATAATAGTTCCACAGTAAAATAAATACTTGCGAAAATAAGAAGATCATAACGGCATTCTCCTCTGCTAATGAAGGCTAACTCTCAAAAGATGATTCCAATGAATGTTAAATACAGCAAATTAGAAGGGTTTTTTGTTGTTAGATCTGAGAATGCGGTGGCAGGCAGGAGCTGGAGAGAAAATCAGAAGTTAACTAAAGCCAGAGGGCTCCTATCACTGGGATTAGATCAGAGATAATGGTGCGATTTTATAAGCATACACTGGGAAACAGATCTTAAGGAGGGCTGGTCTGTTTGGATAATTGTGAAAAATGAGGTGTAGGTGATGTGCGTCGCATTAAAAAGAGGTGAAGTGGGGTCTTTCGCTCTCTCCCCGAATAACGTGTGCCGAGCATCAGCTCACATTTGAAGGGACATTTCTGGTTCCATTGTTTGTGTCGCCTGCGTCTCTGCAGCACCTGACTCCTTTAGAGATAGTCTAGCTGGGGTGGGGGGGCGGGGGGGGGCGAAACAGGATTATGCGTGGGCGGAGCTAAGTATATGGAGACCAACGTTTGATTTTCGATTTTCATTTCATACGATAATAATGAGTTCCTGGCTTTACTACAAAACCGAATGTTCCTGGCGTCCTCCTGTTGCTTTTGGAGTTTTCATTCTTAATTGTTTTAACTATACACGCTTTCCAAGCAAATCTTAAGTGTGAGTCTCCACCTTCTAAGGGGCCGGAATGTGTCCCACAGACGCCCTTACAGCGCATTCAGATCACTCTATGTCCATTTAAAAACACAGTATGTGTTTGCAACCCAGCACTCAGCCATTGGCAGAATTTTTCAACGACTTCCCAGTTTTGTTGGCACGTCTCCAGGAATAAGGTTCTTTGTAATTCTTTGCTCAAACGTAAGATCGCCTATAAAACGCTTAGCGGATAGATCAGTTAATAAAATTACTTTCAATTTGAAAATCTACAAGGTAATACGGTTTTTTTGTTGTTGTTCTATTTTTTATTTTTTGCGGGGCGTGGGGGGGAGGAGAGAGAAACAGTAACTAACAAACCATATGATGCTATTATGCTCACAAAGTGGTAGTTTTGTGAGGGCATAGGGAAAAAAGTACCATTTTTTGCTCAGAAAATAATTCAGTAGCAACAAGGTCTGAGAGCCAGGAGCCTTATTGTTCTTAGTGAAACGATTATTTGTCAAAACATTTGATTGTTTCCCTATTCCTACTGAAAAGTTTGGACTTTTCTTTTTGCTCAATTTTGACACTAGGATTTTTAACTATCAGTGCTATTGTGTTTACAGCTTTCAAGGTTTCAGAGTTCAAAGGTTATCTATTAACATGTAGAGTGAGGCTACACTTACGTGAAGACTCAATTTGGTTTCACTTGTTCAGTTTCTTTGTTTTGTAGCAGTGCCCGAAGTCATTTGTTTTGGTAAGTTAAATGAAGTTTCTTGTTTAGGAAGAGTGTGTCTATGGACTGTATTTTGGTATGTGACTATAAGACTTTAAAAAATATTTTAAAGAAAGATATTCATCTTCCCTGAGAAAAGGAACTCTAGTACTAGAAGTGATCAATATCAGTGTACTTGAGTGAGGAAAAAAAAGAGTTCTGGCTTAAGAATCTACTTCTGGAACTGCTAATTAATTAAGTGTGAGTAAGTAATTGGTTCACTTCCTTTTTAAAAAAGACTAACCAGACCATATGTGGGGTTAGTAGTTATATATAAAATGACAGCAAAACATCACACTTGGCAAATTCTTCCCCTTTGCTGAGAAACTGTCTCTCAAGTTCCATTTCCTACTTATTAAGGATTGCACTGCTCACCAGCGGAGCATTTATGTAGGGCTTTTTTCGTCCTGATTTATTAAATATATACTTTAAGGGCCTTTCTTGATATGTTTTAAGTTTTTCCATTGTGGATACACCGAAGGCCAATAAAAAAAAACACAACAAAACAAACTTGGCTATTTTGTGGTGACTTAACGTAGCACCCTTTACTTTTGCATTCGTTTGCATCTTGGGGCAGAGAACTTGGTGGATATGATTGTTGCTTCTTTGGTTCCTCCTTGGGGCTTACTTAAAATGGGGGAATATCACTGGCCTTCGGAAGCATAACCTTTTCTTTTTTAGTGAGCAAATAAAAAGAATAGTTAGGAAACGCTTTCAATTAAGGGGAAGGGGAAGGCTAGTTTTTTTTTTTTTTTTTTTTTTTCCCCCAGTTTTAAGCCTGGTTTCATCCACGTGGATTTCTATCAAAGCCAAGTGGATTCTTGGCATCTAGGCCAAGTTTAGAAACCTCAAGTTATAGCAGCGCAAGCTCAGCCCTTTCAGAAAAATAGGAACAACTAAAAGTAGCTTTACGAAGATACTAATTTAAAAAATATTTTAATCATCTTATCTCATCGACCTTTCTCATGCTTGAAGAAAATCTGAAAAAATGTTGTTTGTGCACAGTTGCCTTCTAACCTACCCAAATGGGGGTAAAGGCTCTTCGTTTGGTGGTAATGCTGGATGACCCAGGAGTTCGGGCGACCAGCCAGCCCCTCCCCTCTCCTGGGCACACCTTGCATGGGAGGGGGAAGCGGCGAGGCAGAGGCCTGGAACTGCGCTTGCGCGCTGCCCTCGTGGCCCCCTCCCCGCGTACCTGTCACTGGAACCGCTGGGGCGCGCGCGGGCCACGTTAAGCCGGATGGCGGGAGGCGGGGGTTGTCGGGGTGGTGAAAGGCGCGCGCGTGCGCGGGAGTGGCAGGGCGAGAACAGGGAGTGCGCGCGCTCGACCGCTCGCTCGCGTCCGGGAGGCGGGGGTCCGTGGCGGTGGGCGGGGCAGGGGCGCGCCTGCGCAGATCACGTGGATGGGGGCGTGGCCGGGGGCGTGGCCGGGCGGCCGGTGAAGGCAGGAGGCGGGGCGTCTCCGAGCGACCGGGCCGAGGGAGGGCGCAACAGCTGCTCCCTGAGCACTTTATGACCTAACAGTCCCCCTGCGCCTGACGCGCCGCGCCCCGGCGGCTCTAGGGACCCCCCGCGCCTGCACTGTCCTCGCACGGACGAGTAGGGGGCGCCCGCGCCTTTGACCCCCGTGAGCACCCCCGCCCCTCTCACCTTAGCCCCGCGCCTGAGGTGAGCCCGGCCCCCAAATCCTCCAGGCGGGGGTGGGGGTGGGGGACGCTCCTTTTGGGGGGGTCTTCAAGGCGCGAAGCCCCGAGGCGCCCTGGGGGGTGGCCTCGCCTCTCGCGCAGTGGCCCCCAGTCTCTTTTGGGGGGCCGGTGCGGGCGCGGAATCCGGGAGGTGTCCGCACAAAAGGCCGAGAGAAACTCCCCGTCGCCTCCCCTCCCTCTTGCCTTCCCCGCCCCCTCCCCTCCTCGCCTGCTCCCTCCTCATTCAAACCTCGGCTCGCTCGTGTGGTGTCAGTTCAGTCCCGGCCGCCGCCGAGCGAGGAAATGGCCGAGGAGCCGGAGCCGCAGGTAAAGGGGGCGCGCCTCCCGCCCGCGCGGGGCCCCAGGGGGCTCCTCGTCTCGCCCCGCCGGCGTCCCCCGAGCCCGCCCTCGAGTTTTCCGTGCTCGTTATCTCGCCCCTTCCCCGGACGGTTCCCCCGCCCCGCCGCCCCCCCGCCATTCCTACTCTCTATTTCGCTCCTCTAGGGCGCCCCCTCCCCTCCCGGCTTCTGAGCGATTCCACTGGCGAGAAGGTGTCTGGCGAGCCCCCGGTGTGCACAGACTGGGTTGACCATCACACTCACTCTGGGAAACAGTCTAGATGGCTTGGGAGCGGAGGAGTGCCCCCTTCCCTGGGTTGGGAGCCAGGGGCCCGCCGGAGGGAGCTCGGGGGCTGCGTGGGGGGCTGTTTCTGAAAAGTTGGGTGGCTCCGCCGGGCAGGTCTCCCCGTTTGCCCACTCTGCCGTGGGGCGCGGGCGGAGGGGAGCGGGCCGGCGCGGGGTCCCCTGCTATGGCCCGAGAGGGGCCGGGGCAAGTTGGAAACAGCCAAAACAATGCGTCCTAACAGGCATCCCCCGCAAACAATGGCCGGGACCGTCCGCACGGGCCGGGCGGAGGGCGCGTCTACAGGGGCCGAGGGAGGGGCTTGGCCTCGCCGCGGACCCGGCCGCGCACCCCAGCCAGCCCCCCGGGCGCCCCCAAATCCGTCCCCGGGAGCCCCAGTCCTCTGCCCATCCCTGAGCAGGCGGTGCACCGGGCTGCGTTTCCTGGATGTGTGATAAGGTTTTTTTTTTTCCCCCCCCTTTAATTTTAAAATATTTTTTTAAACTTTTTTTTTAATAACCCTTAAATGCTTTAAGAATATCTTTATCACTCAATTCTAGTGGGAGACGCAAAGCCAGCTGGAAGCAGAACTAGGAACTCTAAAGGGCAGGAGGGATTGAAATGTTAGCCTAAAAGTGTTTCTTTTTTTTTTTTTTTTAAAAGGGAAGTTTCTGCCAGGAGGCGCTGAGTGGCGAGACCGCTCAGTTTCAGATGTAGAGCCCTCTTCACTCTTGATTTGGCCCCAAAATGCGAGCCGCACGGGATGGGGAGGGAGAGGGGGAGGAGGGCGCTGCTGGGGGCCCCGGGAGGCTGGATTTGGGATGGCCCGGGCGGTCTTGCTCCGAGGGGGCCAGACCTGGCCTGCGGGGTGCGCAGGCCGCGGTACCTGCGCCCCGGGGATCGGAACAGAAGTTCAAGTCCCGGGTTGGAGCCCACATTTTAGGATTCAGGGTAGGGCCACCGAGGACGGGAAACCGCATTCTTGGGCGGGGGGGTGGGGGTGGGGTGGGCGGGGGGAGGCAGTTTCCCCCCAGGGCTTAGTAAAGAGAGCAGGAGAGGGCCACCAGTGGCCACTTCTGGGACACCAAGCAGCCTGTTCACACTTGGAGCAGTGTAAACTTTCTTTTCTCTCATTTTGTTGTTTTTTCCAAGAAAAGGATAGTCACTTCAGAGTTTGAGGCTTTGCTGTGTTGTTCCCCTTTGAAATTCCTTGAGCCTCAATTTATCTTTCTGGATCAGCCTATAGGGCTTGGAGCGTTAAGCTTGAACATTCCTTCACGTGTATTAAAGACAGACGGGTGCAGTGGTTCTTTGGCCATTCTGGGGTCCTATGTTATTGACCGCCGTGCAAACGAGCAGGTTTCCTAGTTTTCTAGATCGTTTGGAATCATTAAGGTGTATATTTTAAGAAGCCTAGGTCTGATTTAGTTCAGGTTGATTCAATTATGTCTTCATCGCTTTTGAGTTGGTTGAATGAGTTGACATGAGATTAAGCCCAACAAAAGAAAAGGCAGGGTAACAGCAGCTGCCAGCCAGGCCTGGCCACTAGGTAGGGGTCCTTAGGAGGCCTTTACCTTCTCTTTTGTATGTGTCAAGAAGTACATTTAAAATGTTTTCGACTGTACTTTTTTCCCCCTGGAATGGATGGACCGTCTTGATTGATACCAAATAAGACTTAAAATAGTGAATTTTGTAATACTTTGAGAATGAGTAATAGATCTAGATTATCTGAAAAGACTTTAGCGCAGTAGTGACAAGTGTAGAGCAATAACCTAATTGCTTTTTGTCTGAAAAATATAAGTCAAACCACTAGTTTGTGCTTGCTTAGTTAATGTGTGCTAAGAACTTTTAAGGTGTGTCCTTAATGGTAGATGACTTTTTCTGAGAAGTCCTGTTTATTTTAGATACTGTTTTGTTTAGTATTCTAAAGACTATAGTAGTGCGTGTGAGTGCGTGTGTGTGTGTGTGTGTGTGTGTGTGTGTGTGTGTGTTTAATCCTGGTGTCTTAGTGGAAGTCGACCCCCACCCCCCATTGCTGCCATTTTAAATCAGTTATATAAGTCCTGAATTCCAGAGGCAGGGACTTATTTAAAGATTCAGTTGTCAATAGCTACAGGCCAAATTTATCATTTATTTGGCTTGTTTGGTAGGATAGGGTTAATAATCCGATTGTTTGGAATTTTAATTATTTGGTGAGATGAGGGAGGCTGCTTCTTTAGAATTGCACATTGATTTGCATGCTGAAGGAGGGAGTAGGGGAAGATTATGACTTTTCTAGGTAAAGGACACAGACTTTTTTCTTTCGTGCCCAACTTCTTTCAGTCCTTTTATCTTCACAACACCGTTTGACCTTTGCTGTGTGTTTTTAATAACTTGTGAGATCGAAGTTTAGTAGTTGTCTTGGGTTCATATTATTCCCTTTCACTTCTTAATCAAAAAAAGGAACTAATACACCACTCAGATAAAACTTGTAGAAAATGTTTTGCTCCTTTGTCCTGGAGAATCGATTTAGATAACAGCTTGGGTTTTTTGTTTTTTTTTTGTTTTTTTTTTTTCCAAGTAGGGGAGGAAGAGGGAGGGGTGAAGGTTTTGACTTTCCCAGTAAAGGTTTAAGGTGGAGGTCGCTCTGCGTTCTCTTAATAATCCTCCATTTTTGGCAGTGGAACTTCAGGGAGGAATAGCAGCCCCTGTTTTAATAAAAACCCCTTCCAGTGGTCCTTTTCAAGAGGAAATCTGGAAATAAGACTCAGTCATCAAGTCACTTACAAACTGATGAAATAATTAAGGAATATAATGGCCTGGCAAGGACAGAGTCCCTCTGTCTCATTTCAGATAAATGCTAATCACTTCTCTCTCTTTTAACAACATTTATGATGAAATGGCCTGTTTTTGCCACAGCAGGGTTGCTTTGCCAACCCAGAGCACTCTTAATTCTGATACGCTTGATTAGAGCCTCAGGGGTCCCAAAAGATGTGCTGTTTTCCCACTTTGTAAAATTACATTCTTTTCTCACAGTTGTCGCAAACATGATATTGATTGATAAGAACTTTTGAGTAGTTTTAATGACTCTTTACTGCTTACAGTCTACTACTTTAAAAAAAGAGAGACTTTTATCTCTCTTAAGACTATAAACGATTGGACCTTTTTTATGTTTTACATGAAGCTTTGTTTCCATTTGCTCAAAAAAAAAAAGAAAAAAAAAGAAAAGTCAATTCAGATCATTCCAGCTCACAGATGCCACTATGGCCTGTAAGCGTTTTCTAGGTTGCTGGGTATGACTTGTTTTAAATGGTTCATTTCTAATTTCAGTTTAATTGTGTAATAGTGTGTTTAATAGATGAATTGGAAAGGTGAAGTCAAAGAACTGAACAATGGCTATGTATTTTCAAGCTTAAGAATTACACAGTAAGAATGAAACACGTGAGACAGTTGGATAAACTGATGAGTATTCATTCCTGTAGAATAAAATAAATGTAAGGAGATTTTAAGTTAAATGACTTTATTTGGAATATACTGAGTAGTTTTCAAATTGCTGAGGTGTGCTGCAAAAAAAAAAAAAACAAAAAAAAAAACCTGGAAGGTATTTACAGAACAACCACTGAAGTGGAATTAGAGGAATCCAATCATATTAAATATTCTAAATAGTGAAGAGTTTAGTTACAGCATGTAAATGAAAGTCGTGATAGTGGAAGAGTCTTGATTTGTATGCCTCATCTTGAGATCTTTGGGGGAGGGGTGCTGACTAGTTTAAATGCACGTGGAAGAAAGAATGAGTTACACAAAGACAGCAGGAAATTTCTTAAATCTGTGGGAGGGAAGCTTGATCATCATAGCTGAATGGCCTCATTTGGGGGCAGTATAAAACCTTCTGAAATGTTGGTGAAATGTTGACTTTTGGCAGTAAGGTGATCTGGATTATTTTTCTCCGACTGATACTATGGTTAGGCAAATTTGCAGTGGTATGTAGGGCAAAGGATTGGGAATTGAGACCATGAGGGCAGATAGAAATCTGACTTTGAGGAAGTGGGAGGACAGGGACCATCCTTTCCTAAAATTGGCAGCTATTGATAAGTAAGCTCAATTCTTGTATAAATCTATCTTCCCAATAAATAGAGGGGCAGCCCCTGTCAGCCAGGTGCCACCACACGTTGCTCATTTACGCTTCGGGTTGGAATGCTCATTAGAACACTTTATATTTGAACATTTGTTGACGGACTCTTCTGAACATCCTCATAACTTCCTGCCCAGGGTAACAACATAACTGAGTTACTGGAAATTTGGGGCCAGTTTGGTAATTTTGTGATAAAGTTGAGAAATAAAATTACTAAACCCGAAAAGACAGCTGAATAAGTTGTACGAGAGAATTAGTTTAATTCTTTAGCCTTTGTCCTCGAGCCTTACCAGAGTTGCTCTTGGCCTGCGCGGTCCTCCACTTGCTATGGGAGAGCAACCCTGGCGTGAGCTGCTAGTTTTTTAATGGGTTCGTGTAATGTTTTGTGTGTTGGTGTTCATTAGTTTCTAGTGTGTCAGGAACCTTCTGAATTTAAAATATAGTTGTATGGACTGGAAATTGAGAGTCCACATATGTTTTGTTCCGGAGTCAGCATTAGGAAGAACACTTGTTTTTATATTTCCTACCTGTAACAAATCAGGATAACCTCAGAACAGTTCAGTTATACCAGAAGAAGGGTTTTTGTGTTTTTTAAATTAGTGGATAAGTTCTTTTCAGTTCAGTATATAAGTCTACTGAGCAGTGATTGTGTTAATTGAAGGGAGACTTTTTTTTCTTATTTTTGAGAGCAAATAGGTGATTTGAAAGAGCCAGACATACAGCTTTAGTATTTACTCAACAGAGATGGGGAGGGGAATATTTAAATGTGGCTAAAGAAAGATCTCATGCCTTAAAAGGCATTGCCCTTGTTTATATATAATCTGAAGTTGGTTAAATTGGCTATAATTAAGAACACTCACCATTAGGCACTGTGGAAAAAGAGGTGTAGTTGTGTAGGGTAATGGGTAATATGATGGTTACAGTGATTTGTATATCTGTGTGTATATACACACAGATATACAAATACATATACACACACACGTGTGTGTGTGTGTGTGTGTGCAGTGTTTTCTTTGTAGAGAGTTAAAGAATGCAGGTAGTTTTTTTTTTTAGTTCGTTGAAATCTCTCTGAAGTTACTCCTGTCCAAAATCTTTGCAAAATACTTAAGGTAGTTAGTACTGGTTAAGTTGTAATAATAGAAACTCACGATAGCAGTGCTTAATCTTGCTTAAGTAAAAATTAAAACAGTTAATTTCCCTTATAGTTCTTTTTTTCACGTCAAGATGGAATTTTTAAAAGCCAGTTTACAGGCCACAGTATCTGTTAATATTGATAATACTGAAACTAAAACTTAATATGTGGTGCTTTAAGTTCATATTAAGATCGTTTATTGAGCTTAATTAATTTAGGAGGAATCAGGCAGAGTTCTTAATCATGACGCTGAAATATGCTAGTAGGAATATATTTTTATCCTACTTTGGTCTCTAATCCCATGTAGCACCGAGCACCTACACAGAATTTCAAGAAAATGAGCCTTTATCCCATCGGATCTTCCCAAGCTTTGCGTTTGAACAATCTTTTGCTTTCGAATAGATTGTAATGTTGAATGTAAACTTTGAATATTTTAGTCTTTCTCTCTCGCTTAACTTTTAAACATCTTTCCACAGCTATGTTTGGAAAGTTGGGTTGGCCATCTGCTCAGTGGGTGTGACCTTGGTGATTTCTTTGCAATAGTGTTGAAGGATTTAAAGTTGTAGGTTTTGATTGCCACTGTAGATTACTGTGTAGAGTTCTCTTCACTTGTCAGATTAAGGGAAAAATAGTATGTGCAAAATAGAGAAGGGAAACCTATGGAAAAACCGGCAGTTTCCTAACCACATCTTGGAGATAATTTTGAAGTTTAAAGGATACAAATGAATTGACCGGAGACTAGTAGTTTGTTTAGACTGAATGTTTTAGTGATCATTTATTTGGACGCTTAGGTAACTTGGGTGGTGGTAGGGGGAGTAGATTTGTAGGAATACTGCAAATTACTTGACTATAAATAGAATTTTTAAGTGTTTTTGACAGGTTTTGAGGGCCTTGAATACCTTATTGCTCCATAATATGGTAATAAATATTCCATGCCAAGACATGTCAGATAACCTGTTCAGCCGAAGTAGGGATGTGGGGTCTCTAAAGGCGACAGTTTGCGTACAGCTGTACATTAAGAACAGTATTTCCAAGTTACAGTATTTCCAATGTCAGCAAGGTGGCATTCACCTCTAATTTACTGTGCTTAAGCACAAATTATGGTGCTTTTCATTAAGCGTTGTATACTGGGTAGTATCAATATTTGCTAATTTCAAGGTCGATAGGTATTGGCAGAATTCATAGTAAATTTACTCACAGATGAATATCTGCTTTAAAAAGAGATAAATGATCTAAAGAACACCAGACTTATATTTCAGGTGGTTGTAGCAGTATGGTTTCTATTCTTTTCAAAGCTTATGTTGTGGTGAATTAAAAAAAAAGTATCTACTTAAGTGATCACAATATAAATTAAACCCTAGTAGTCGCTCAAAATATTAGGTTATACTGAATAACCTCTTGCCTTAGGTGCCTTAGGTGTGTCTGGCTGATGGTCAAGTGCTGTCATTAACCTGAGTAAAGGTTAAGAAAACTTGTTTTAGACGTTGAAAAACATTTTTGCTGAGCGCCTTTCAATAAGCTTAGTGTGTTCAGAATGCTCACTTTTCTTCAAACTAAAAGCAGTTAGACTGTAAGTGTTGGTTTATAACGTCTTCCCTACCCCGTCCCCTCCATCTCCAGTTCTTTGTCGAGACAGACAATTCATTTTATCAGCAGTGCCACTGGCGTACTGTTGGCGTCCGTGTGCTCCATAGGTGGAAATGCCGAAAGTGCTGGGGAGCCTGTGTGTGCACACTTCCCTCAGTTGGAATGGTGATCTGTTGCTGTTACCAGTAATTAGGTTACGATGTCTCGTTTCCTTAAGTTCTGTTATTATTAAAGTCTTTGTTATTACAGGCACTCTATAAAGATTTTTGATTTTTGTTGAGCAGACTGATTTTGAGTGTAATTATTGATTTATAGTTTAAGGAAGTGTTTTGTCTGCATTTAGTTTTCTAAGTCGAGTTGAGGGTATTTGCTCAGAGAGGTGTTCCTAGCAGGCCCTGCATTTTGGGTTTGGTAGGTCAATAAGGAGAGTGGTTATAAAGCCAAGTGATGCAGTTTTACTTCTACTAGTTAACTTTATGGTATGATTATATATGATTCATTTTTTATTATACTCTTAACATTGCAGAAAATGGCAATTAGATGGCAGCCACAGATAGCCATGTAGAAGTCTTGATGAACATTCAAGTTAATTTTAATATCAAGTCAGTTACGGTTCGTGACTGTGGCCAAAAATACACGTACTCATTCTCTACCTGTACTGATTATGTGGTGTTTCTTGAGAGCCTCACCCTGTGCCAGGGACCCTTTCTAGGCACTGGGGGGCAGCAGTGAGCCAGGCCGACAGGGTCTCTGCCCCTGGGATCTTACTTTAAAGGAGTGGCCCATAGTTTTCATATCTTTTGGGAGAATAGTAAGGATTGCTTGTGACCCTAGTGCTGGGGACAGCTGGGCACAGTTAATGACCATCAGAATCTGTCCCAGAAGCTTCCCTGGAGGAAGAAGTCCTTGGGTTTTGCCTGGGAGGGTCTTCTTCCCCAGCTGACTGCACCCAAAGATTCCCTGGCCTGGGACATCCTTCCCTCCCTCCTGTTCACCCTCTTGGGCAAAACTGAAGCTCTTCTTTCTCTTAAGGTTTTTCCCACTACCCTCCTTTACCAATCCTTTAGGTCTTGTGTTGGAAGCTGATGATGACTTACTTAACCCAGATATTTAACATTTCAGTGGTAGAGTTGAAACTAAACTGTCTTTCTAAGACAGGAATTTCCAGTATATGCTGTTACCCCACGTGGGAAATAATAGGGATGTACCCACATCATGTTTGATCCAGATACTGAGTTTAGGATTGGTGTCTTTTGGGGAAAGATTATTTATAGAAAAGTGGAGTTCCCCCAACTTAAAAATGTCACAGACTAGTCAAATTTCTTATAAAAAAAAATTATGTTGAGGTCTGACCTGGGGGACTTTGATTTTGCCAAATTAGGACATTAAAAAAAAAAAAAGCCTGCTATTGCCACTCTTTCGTTTTATGAAAAGGGTATTTTGGCATCAAAAAGTAGAAAGGACCTCAAATAAAGGACAATCTTTATTCAAATTGGAATTAATTCACATAGCTTTGTGTAGAGCTCATTGAGCAGTTTTTCTATTTCTCATTCAGCTGTTGGCCAGTGAAAACAGTGTTGTTGGGTTTGAGAACTGCTTTTCTAGAGTGTGTGCTGTTACTTTCTTCAGTTAAAATATTACCTGGGACACTAGCGCTCAGTAAATATTTGTTGAATGAGTAAATGACTACACAGAAACCCGAATTATCAATCACAGATCCAAATATCATTTAACATCTTGATTAGCATAATCATTAAATATTCTTTTGAGTATGTCTATCCATAAATGTAGATCTAACCCCAGGACCACAGAGTTTTGGAACCTGGCAAGTGGTCCTGTAATTTAACCACACTCGTTAAGTAGACAGAGAAAGGTGAGGTACGTGGTGGTGCCAGCTTTAAGATTGTGACTTGGTCAGGACTGGAACTCAGGTCTCTGGAGTGTTCTGTCGTACCCAGCAGCCGGTAGCCAGCCCGTGTGTTTATCCTCCACTGTGATTGCAATAAGACTAAGAAATTAAGATAAAATACTTTAGTCCATTCTTTCTGTACCCTAAACTTTGATCTGCAGTCTTGTTTAGAAAAGCTTAATGTTAAAGATCTAGTTTACTCAAAACTAAAGATAACAGGGAGTATGAGAATTTTCTTTCTCTGAGCGTAAAGAAGTGGAAGAAATGTTTCCTCCTCTTCTGAGCCTACAGGTCCTTGCTCTTTGAGGAAGTGGAGAGGAGGAAAGTTGTGTGTTTTTTTTAATATAACGTTGACTGTGGTGGGAATAGTTTGCATGTCTTTTTGTTTTCTTGGGTAGAATTAACTGACTTCAGTTAAAGGAATTGGGACTATTTAAAAACAATTCCTGTGCTTGCTGTAAAGGTGGAGGGTGTTGGCTTTAGAGGTTAATTCTTCTCCAAGAGTGAAAATTAGCTTCTAAATTGGACCCTGTAGAGTTAAATCATCTCATGCATTTTTTACCTGGCTAGTGCATATGTGAAAGGTGGATTAGAAATGAGAGGATCTATTTTCTGATGAAACACTAAGCCATGTTGAACCAGCTATGTTGAGGATTTTATTTTAAATGTGTACATTCACAGAGTAGCTTTGTGTATATTTGTTGTTTGGACAAGGAAGCCCTACCCTGCCTGACGCTGTTAAAAGCACACTGGGATTTGGGCAGGGGAATGAGGGCCAGAATATCCAGTGAACCAAAATACATCAATATCAAGGTTCTGCTTGGCCAGGAGGAGCAATGGTTCTGAGGTGTGTTTCTTGAATGGGGATTTTAGGAAAGGGTCCCATTTTCTTGTGCTTATGTTGTTGACTTATGTATGGGTAATCTTTGAGTGTGCTTTTAGGCATTTGTGTTTCTTGTATGTTTTGCCTGTAAGACAGTTTGAAACTCTGGCTTTTGAAATTTTACCTAAAGTGCTTTTATTGTTATTTTTTTACAATTCTTGTAGTCTCTCTACTTATACAGGTTGTTTGTAAGGATACACATGTGCATTTTAATGGCAGTTAAAACTTACTCAGCTGAAATTTACAGTTTCTGTCCTGAAACTTTACATTTTAGATGTAGATCATTAAAACACCAGGTTTTCAGTTTAACTGCATGAATTTCTGGCAGTTTGATAAGGGTACTGACTGGATAAAATGCTAATGATTTAATTAACGAGCACTTTAACAGGATGCGCTGTATTAGTTAAAAGTGAAGCAGCTGAATTAGGTACATTCTGTGCTTCGTGGGAAGGACCACTGTGAGTCACCGGCCAGCCTTCTCTTTTCTCTGACTGGAGCTAGCCGTTTCTATTTTTTTTTTCCTCTAGGTTTTGGAAATCCCTTGTCTCCAGGTTGCTGGAATTGACTTCTTGCTCAACTGAATCACTCACTTGATGAAGACAAAGAGAACTAATGCTTTGTGCTGACTCATCTCTGAATCCAAGCACTGGGGAGTCTGTCTGCCTGGTTTGTGGAAAGATCCAGTGATTGTTTTTTATCACTGAGCTTCCTGAGACTTCTGAAGATAAGAAGTCAGAGGAATATACACTTTCTTTTGAATTTTCATAACATACTTGCTCTAGTTTTGAAGCCTCGGGCTGCTGGGCGTGTGAGTGACAAGTCTTTACAAGTGGCCTTATTCCAACTCCAGAGATTCCTCACCCAGATTCTAATTTTATATACAATCCTCAAGAGACAGGAGACATGCCAACTCAATCCCTCTTGATGTATATGGATGGACCAGAAGTTATTGGCAATTCTCTTGGCACCCAAATGGAGATCGATGATGCCATGACAATAAAAGGGACCACCGCTGTTCCTTTCAGAGCCACGCAGGAGAAAAACATAATCCAAATAGAAGGGTATATGCCCTTGGACTGCATGTTTTGCAGTCAGACCTTCACACATTCGGAAGACCTCAATAAACACGTCTTAATGCAACATCGGCCTATCCTCTGTGAGCCCGCCGTTTTGCGTGTTGAAGCGGAGTATCTGAGTCCTCTTGATAAAGTTCAGGTGAGAACAGAACCTCCAAAGGATAAGAATTGCAAGGAAAACGAAGAACTTAGCTGTGAAGTGTGTGGGCAGACGTTTCGAGTCGCCTTCGACGTTGAGATCCACATGAAGAAACACAAGGACTCTTTCACTTACGGGTGTAATGTGTGTGGCAGAAGATTCAAGGAGCCCTGGTTTCTGAAGAATCACATGCGAACGCACACTGGCAAATCGGGGGCCAAGAGCAGACCGCAGCCAGGCCTGGAGAGCCCGGCGACCATCAACGAGGTGGTGCAGGAACACGCGGCTGAGAGCGTCTCATCTCCTTACAAGATCTGCATGGTTTGTGGCTTTCTGTTTCCAAATAAAGAAAGTCTCATTGATCACAGGAAGATGCACACCAAAGACACTGCTTCCGGTACCCGCAGCTCACAGACAGACACGCAGCAGGAGGGAATGCTGTCTCCGGGGGAAGAGTTGCTGCAGTTCTTAAACCTAAGACCCAGGTCTCACCCTGAGATCGCGAAGAAGCCGGCCAAATGGATACCTCAGCTGGACCCGTTCACCACCTACCAAGCCTGGCAGCTGGCCACCAAAGGGAAGGTCGCCGTGTGCCGAGAGGTGAAGGAGCAGCCGGGCCAGGAGGGGAGCACTGACAACGATGAGTCCTGTTCAGACAAAGAAGAGCTGGGGGACATTTGGAACGCGAATAAAAGCCATCCCGAAGGTTCCGGAAAGTCCAAGACAAGTAAAAGCGGTTGTCCAGGTCTCTCACAAGATAAGGAGAAGCCCAGACACCCCGCCGGTGAAGTGCCTTCTGTGGACGCAGACCCCAAGTCAGCCAGTAACAAAGAGAAGCCGACACATTGCTCCGAGTGTGGCAAAGCCTTCAGAACCTACCACCAGCTGGTCCTGCACTCCCGGGTGCACAAGAAGGACCGCAGGGCCGAAGCCGAGTCGCTGCCCATGTCAGTGGACGGCAGGCAGCCGAGGACCTGCTCTCTGGACCTGCCCCCCACCCTGGAGGACAATGGAGCCATCGATCGAGAAGGTGGCTCTGAAGATGGGTCCGAGGATGGGCTTCCAGAAGGGCTCCACCTGGGTAAGCTGCTGGGTGGTGCACTGCCCCTCCTCTGCTCGGTGCCAGAGGACACTAGCTGGTTATCAGGGTGGGGAGGTGGGTTTGAGTCCTGGCTGTTTCTGGTGTCATCCCACTGTTGTAAGTCCCTTAGCCTCTCGGAGCCTTCACTTTCTCATTTCTGTAACAATAGGGTGGAGTTAAAAGGCTTATTGAGGTTTCTTCCTGTTCTAAAAGTGATGTGATTTCATACTTCGCTAACAAGAGACACACATTATTTTATTTTTTTTTAAACCAATTTTTACTTTTAAATTAATTAATTTATTTATTTTTGGCTGTATTGGGGCTTTCTTTAGTTGGGCGAGAGGAGGCTACTCTTGGTTGCAGTGCGCTGGCTTCTCATCATGGTGGCTTCTCTTGTTGTGGAGCATGGGCTCTAGGCGTGCGGGCTCAGTAGTTGTGGCTCACGGGCTCTAGAGTGCAGGCTCCGTAGTTGTAGTTCGCGGGCTTAGCTGCTCCATGGCATGTGGGATCTTCCTGGACCGGGGCTCGAACCTGTGCGCCCTGCACTGGAAGGTGGATTCTTAACCACTGTGCCACCAGGGAAGTCCCAGGACACACGTGATTTTACCTCGTGCATCGGCGCTGCTTCGCTGGGGCGATTTTGCCCCCAGTGGACATCTGGCACTGTCTGGAGACAGTGTTTGTCGTCACCACTGTGTTGGTGTGTGTGCCACTGGCACCCGGGGAGTGGAGGCCTGGGGTGCGCTACACATGCTCCCAGGCACAGGGCAGGCCCCCCCGTGCCAGTAGTACCAGGGTTGAGAGATGCTGGCCTTCCCTTACAGTTTCCCAGCATTTCTGGTCTTAATCTCTACAAACAAGTTATCCTTATATGCAGTGCACTTCCCATTCTGTCAAGGGCCAGCTTTCACACGTTTATTCCAAACAGATATCTGTGGGCACAGATCAGTACTGGGAATGGTTGTCAACCAGAGAAAGAGTATTAGGCTATTTGGTGCTGCCTGGTCCCCTGTCCTTTGTGTCTGGGGGCAAGTATTCATTCACAGTCAGCTCATTCACTGAAACAATTTGTAAAGGAAAGAGAATGTGAACACACCAAAGATGATTTAAAGATCTCACTTGCTCAGTCAAAATTTTAACGTACTGATGGCATTTATGGGAAACGGAAGCCATCGCTGAGGGCCTGTTGACCTATCTCTGGAGTCCCAGTGGGCGTCATCTAGGGCAGAGGACTCCACCTGTGGTTCAGGTTGTGCCCGTCTTCACGTAAACCACAGCTTCTCTATCCATTTAATAATATTTTGTTTGAACAGAGGATTCTGCTGCTGGAGAACACTGAATAAACCCCTGCATAATCAGCACAGGAATGATGAGAACATGAATTAGTCTTAGAGAAACGGTATCATTTACAGACTGGTCTTGGGTTTAAACATATGCTGGCCTCTTGCATTGTAACTTGACTGTGTGTTGATGTCTCTAAGAACCCCGTGTGTGAGATCCAGGGTGAATGTGACCAGATAATACATCTTCTCTGAAGCCGGTGCCCAGTTCTTTTTCTGATCACAGGATGGATGTGAGAGCAGCAGTTTTCATATCAAATGTTTAGCATGTTTAGAGTTTCCGGGGAGACAGGAAACCTAGCACTTAGCATGCTTATAATCTTCATTTTTCAGAGATCTAGAAAACGCATGATGGTGTCTTAATGACATCATAAACGTGACTTTAAACCAGCCCTCCAGTTTTCTAAGTGATTCCTCTTAGTGGCAGTGCTGTTCGTGGGCCTGCAGTAATGGGGAGATAATGAAGCCTGTGAGATAGATGTCCCGGTGCCCTGAAAGAAATGAGCTAGCCGGTCACATCCTGCCAGTAGGTGGTGTGGGCGGAACTGGGTGGAAAGCTTGGGCCCAGTCGGCAGGCAGATAGAATAGCCCGTGAGAGTCGGGAGCGCCAGGACTTGCGTTGAGTCTGGTTCTCCCACTGCCTTGTTCTGGGACCCATTTCGTGTTGCTTAACCTTTCTTTGCCCTGATTTCCCTGTTTACAAAATTGGTTCATTGACCCTTGTCTTCCACCTCCCAAGGATGATTTCAACTGCCTATTTATAAAAAGTCCTTTAAAGGGCAACACAGCAAAATCACAGGTGGTGCTGAAGGAGCAGGAACCAGGTAGATGTGGACGTTTCATGCCCTTTGTGTTAGAATAAAGGCGTTTCATAACGTTGGGGATATGATGCAACATACCGTAAATCCTGGCACATAGCTGGAAGTAGGAAATTGCAGTGAGGTGCAAGCCCAGCTACAGAGTTGGGTGTGATTGTCAGAGAGCTGGGCATTCCACGTTAGGGAATGGACTTTCATGAATTAATATTATGATGTGGTCTTCTAGTCTAGATTTATTTTATTGTTATGTACTATCAGCCTGGCTTTCTTTAGATTTACTTTTGAGATCAAAGAGCAGAGTAAATAATTTATCTTTATTGTTTTCAACTTTAAGCTTTAAATAGCTTTAATAATAGTTCATGTAAATTATTTTTAAAAGTCTTCATGACACCTTTTTAGATCAAGGGTTGTCTCTGCTGTCTTAGAGTGTCCGAAGGTTTAGAGGTGGCTACATTGTCTTCAGGGAAGTTTAGGGGTGACAGAGATTTTATAGTCCTGTCTTTTTTTTTTGGCCGTGCCTTGTTCCCCGACTAGGGATTGAACCTGGGCCCTCGGCAGTGAAAATGTGGAGTCCTAACCACTGGACCGCCAAGGAATTCCCTATATAGTCCTGTCTTTATTGTACCTGGAGGCTCACCGTGGTTTACTTATAAGTTGCTTTTTAAAATCAGTGAAATCTATAATCTAGACTGCGGAATGTGGAAGGAGCCAGGAAGAGGCCATTTAGTAGGGAATTACAGTTTTTCAAGGCAAAAGGACAAGTTATGCTAAATTTAAAGAGATGACCCGACTTACGTTGTAGTCATATTGTGATGTATGTAATATGACATAATTTAATAATATAAGAGGAGGTTCATCTAGAACTTAGGCCCATATATGGCGAGCCGGTACTTTAACTGCAGCACGACTGTCTGGGAGGGCTGCTCTGTCCTCCTCTCATTAGTGGCCCCCCCCAGGACCTTCCTTTACTCCCCTGTCCTGATCAGGCCGCAGAGAGTGAAGTTTAAAGTTCAACCCCGTGTCATTTGGGGACAGATTTTGAGTTGTCAGGTACATTTTGCCCGTGTGAGTGCTTGTGGATAATACAACCTGCTTTCCAAAAACGTTGCTGAATTTTGACAAACTTTCCTAGGTGTTTGCCCAGGGCCAAGCTTTTTTATTTTCTGTAAAGATTAAGTTGTGCTCACTGCCCTCTAGTGGTAACTTGCTTAAGCTTAAGATAAAAAGTTTTTCCTCTGGTGGTTGGGAAAGTCGGTGATTTGTATTGGCTTGGTTTTCCAAATTATTTATTCTGAAGAAGCTGGTTATTCCAGCCTGTGTGCAGGTCCAGCTTGAGTTTGCCAGGTTCTGCGTGTCTCAGACTTGTTGGGAGAGCGGACAGCTGCCCGTTGGTTTCAGTCTATTAAATGGTCCTGTGATCGAGGTAGATGAAGAACTGAATCTTTAACAGTGAACTCTGCTGTGCTCAGAAAAAAATCTGATGCACACGTGCTTTAATACTGCAGGCAACCTCAAAGCAACATTTGGCATGTTTTTAGCCAATACCTCATATAAAAATTATTTTATACTTTCCAAAAATGCTTCTATCAAGAATCTTTAAGAGTCAGCTCGCCCTGTTCACATACTTGAGCCATCTTCTTACATGAATTATTTTTGTTTCTGTTTTAAGATAAAAATGATGATGGAGGAAAAATAAAGCATCTTACATCCTCAAGAGAATGTAGTTATTGTGGAAAGTTTTTCCGTTCAAATTATTACCTCAATATTCATCTCAGAACACATACAGGTAAGGAACTTCTTAGATTTGTTTACAGCATGTATTAGTTCAGAGGATTATGATGTAGTTCTGTGTCTGATTTATTTTATTTTATTTTTTTAATTTTTTGCTTTATAGCAAATTTAATCAGTTATACATATACATATGTTCCCATATCCCCTCCCTTTTGCGTCTCCCTCCCACCCTCCCTATCCCACCCCTCCAGGCGGTCACAAAGCACCGAGCTGATCTCCCTGTGCTATGCGGCTGCTTCCCACTAGCTATCTACCTTACGTTTGGTAGTGTATATATGTCCATGCCTCTCTCTCACTTCGTCCCAGCTTACCCTTCCCCCTCCCCATATCCTCAAGTCCATTCTCTAGTAGGTCTGTGTCTGTATTCCTGTCTTACTCCTATGTTCTTCATGACATTTTTTCCCTTAAATTCCATATATATGTGTCAGCATAGAGTATTTGTCTTTCTCTTTCTGACTTACTTCACTCTGTATGACAGACTCTAGGTCCATCCACCTCATTACAAATAGCTCAATTTCATTTCTTTTTATGGCTGAGTAATATTCCATTGTATATATGTGCCACATCTTGTTGTGTTATTCAGATATTCTGCTAGATCCTTGGACTAGCTTAAGGATATATGTGTAGTCTGTTGATTGTAGCTGTCATTTTGATTCCTTTAGTGTCATTGTAACTTGAACTGTTCTTGTTGTGAAGTTAATTTCTCCTTTATCCTAACTCTCATTAAAACCTCTTTAACATTTTTTAATGCCACAGCTCTTTCGCATTAATTTTTATGATTTAGAATGCAATGAATATATTTAACAATCATTAATTTATTTTTAAGTTTATTTTAATTAATTAATTTTGGGGGGGCCGTGCCACACGTCTTGTGGGATCTTAGTTCCCCGACCAGGGATTGAACATGCGGCCTCGGCGGTGAAAGCGCGAAGTCCTAACCACTGGACCGCCAGGGAATTCCCAGTAATCTTTTCTTTAGGCTGTAGAAGCAGCTGTAACATAATGGTTTAGGAGGCTGTGTGGACTTGAATTTGCATCTCTTCTGCTCACTGGCGTACAACCTTAGGCAAATTACTTAACTCTTCTGCGCTCCCATTTTCTTAGCTGTAGAAGTGGGATAATATTCACTCCCGTAGGGCTGTTATGAAGATTAAATGAGATAATTTTAAAGTGTGCTTTTAAATTTTTTAAATTAAAGACGTGTTCACGTTTTCAAATATTTGGGGTAGAAAGGGTGATGAAGCAAACAACTCATGACAGATCCTGGATGTGAAGATTAATAGACAAGAAGGGAAAAGGAAAGGACCCCATTTTCTCTGTCTTATTTGTTTCGATGCCTTTCATAAACTTCTGTAATAGAGTGACATTTCTTGTTTTAGGTGAAAAACCATACAAATGTGAATTTTGTGACTATGCTGCAGCCCAGAAGACCTCTCTGCGGTATCACCTGGAGAGACATCACAAGGACAAGCAGACTGATGCTGCTGCTGAAGTCAGGAACGAGGGGAAAAACCAGGAGACGGAAGATGCACTTCTAACCGCTGACAGTGCGCAAACCAAAAATCTGAAAAGATGTTCTGATGGTGCCAAAGATGTTAAAGGCAGCCCATCTTCAAAGCAACTGAAGGGGATGGCCCCTGCCTTTCAGAACATTCTGGGCAGTGCTGTCCTCTTAGCAGTACACAAAGATACTCAGGATTTCAGTAAAAACGCAGCTGATGACAGTGCCGATAAACTGAGCAAAAATCCTGCCTCTGCTTATTTGGACGTGTTAAAAAAGAGATCAGCAGTTGAACCTCAGGCACACAACCTCACTTGCAGAACAGAAGTGGACGTGGCCCCTCACCCAGACGGCCGGGCGGCCCATCACGTCCAGGTCGGCCACAGAGAGAAGAAAGCGGAGGTCGATGCCGACTGTCAGGAAAAGCCCTTAAACTTATCCCTCAGGGCTTCCCACTGCTGCCCGGCAGCTTCTTTGGGTAAAAGTGTGACCACGAGTACCACCTGCCCGTTCTGCACCTTCAAGACATTTTATCCAGAGGTTCTAACGATGCACCAGAGACTAGAGCATAAGTACAACCCAGACAGCCACAGGAACTGTCGGAACAAGTCTCTGCTTCGAAGTCGACGGACCGGATGCCCCCCAGCTTTACTGGGGAAAGATGTGCCTCCCCTGTCGAATCCCTACAAGCCCAAGCCCAGGCCCGCCTTCCCAGCGCAGCCCAGACCCGTGCCGTCCGAGAAAGCGAAGCCCACCCCCCCGGGGCCCGGCAAAGCCCCTCTGACTTCAGGGATCGACTCCAGCACTTTAGCCCCCAGCAACCTGAAGTCCCACCGGTCGCCGCAGAGCCTCGGGGGGCCGGGGGCCGCGGCCCGGCAGCCGCCTTCCGAGATGTTCGCCAAAGCCAGCGCAACCCTGGCCCCGGCCCCGGCCCCAGCCGCGGATAAAGCCAAGCGGCTGGAGACCAAGCCCAAGCCTCAGCCTCCTGCCGGGGCCCCGGCCCAGTCCGCCTCGGGCGCCGCCCTCAATGGCTATAGCGACCACAACCCCAGGAATGACGGCCTCTGGGCGCCGCCGGCCCGGGACTACTTCTGCGGCCGCGGCGCCGAGCCGGACGAGCCGCTCCCCAAACGGGCGAGGGTCGGGGCCCCGGCCCTCGACGGGGACCAACCCGGCCCCCACTACCGGCGGCCCTTCGACCTCCCCAAGTTCCATGTGGTGCGTGGCCTCACGTCGCTGCTGCCCCCCGAGTGCGCGTGCCCGCCGCCCACCGCGCTGCCTGCGCGGCCCCGCTTCTTGGCCACCGGTGAGGCGGACGCGGCCGTGCTGCCCGCGCAGAAGCCCTTCGCTGCAGCCGGAGCTCTGTTCCCCTGCGGCCCCGCGGCCCCTGCGGCCGGGTCGGCGCTGGAAGGTGGGTGTCCTGGAGGTGGGGGCTTCCGGGAGGGCGAGACGTTCCGAGACAGGGCAGTGGTTCGGGGCCCCCAAGCTCAGCCCTGCAGGACGAAAGCTTATTCCCCAGTGTTTCATTTCGCTCTTTTAATTTAATTTTCTCCCTGGTTGGGAGGATGGTGGAAAGCGCTTGAGGACCCAGGAGTCTGATGTCAGGTGTCATTTACGCCCGCTCACCTGACTTCATCGTGGTCTAGTTTTCTCCTTTGCGCGTGTGTGTTGCGTCCAGCGCTCCAGCCCAGCCCAGCCCAGCCCAGCCTGGGAGGTGGGAGCCCGGAGGTGGGGTACTTCTGTCCAGGTCTCACCACCCCTACTAGACTGTGAACTCACTCAGGGCAGAAAATGCGTTTTATGTAACTTTGATATGTAACCCTGTCAGGTGCCCGGCACAGGGCGGTGCCAGGGGTGCTCAGTAAATACCCATGAGGGTCCTTGATCCACCAGAGCAGAAGGCTAAGAACTGCTGGTTAAACCATCTTTTGAACAGCTTGATGTTCAGACTTACAGAACCGTACTGCCTTCTTTAGCCTTTGTTAAATATTTAAGTGAATTGTAAAAAGCACAGTTTTTCCCCATATTGTCCATGACGCTGGTAGATACTTTGGTGTCTTTAATGCCCTTGCATTAAACCCATGACAGTTTCATAGAGGTGTCTGACACATACCTGTGCCTGCAAAAAAGTAGATCAGAGTGTCGTGGGGACCTGTCCCCCTTGGAAAACGTGATGAAACCAACATGCCTTCTTTAGTCGGATATAAACTCTGCAGGTTTGTCCGCCCCAAAGGGACAAATCCATTTTGAACCTCTCAGTTTGTATTTATTTCAAATTAAAGATTCTGTGTGGTGACAATGCTCTGTCAACAAGGATGGCTTGATGCCAGTTGATCTGGTAGGGACAGCAAATTAAAAAACAATTGCTTTCATACAATCCAGTGACTTTTATAAAAATTCTGATGAAGAGATCATTTTTGCTGCCTTTTGATTAGAAGCGTCCCTTTTTTTCCCCCTCCTTGGCACTTAAAATGGACATGAGTCATAACTGTGTCTTTACTTGAAGAGAAAAGGCTCTGTGTTGCAAGTAAATCAGTCTTTTTTTCCCTCCTCCTCCACACAGTTTTGGTTCATGATACACAAAGGTTTAAAATCCTTATGCTGCTGTTTCCTTTTAGCTTTTTAATTTTTACTAATGACCACCTAGCACTTAGATAATTTTAGCTTTAGTGACTTAAAATTCTGTGCTAAGAAATGTCCTCATGGCATTTAAAAACATTTCACCTTGTAAGTAACTTTATAACATGTATGCATCTTATGTGTTCTGGTCACATTATCAGTTAGGAATTTTGAAAATTGACTTCTAACATCCCACACACATCTTACCTAACTGTTGAACTTAATTCTAAATGCCCTTTTATGCTTTTTTTTTCAATCAGGAAAAAGGCCTGTGTCCTATCAACACTTATCTAGCAGCATGCTACAGAAGAGGAACTATGAGAATTTTACTGGGAACGCACATTATCGACCAAATGACAAAAAAACTTGATTTCCTATTTTGGGGATGAAAGGTGAGCACATAATGTATTGATTTTACTTAATTGAAAATAAACCATCTAGCTTATCCAGTATAATAATAAAAAGTAAAACTGCTTTGAATTTGACTTTTGAAGTGTCTTAAAACAGAGTCCTCCCGGTCTCTGCATATCAGCGGCGATGATAATGGTAAAAACAACAATAGCAACTGGAAGTTACTAAGCATTTGTTTCATGCCAGGCGTTGAGTGAAGTGTTTTATCGCCATCAGCTCATTTAATCCTCCTTACAGCATCAGGTCAGGGGTTAGCCAACTGCCCGCCACCTGTTTTTGTCAATAAAGTTTTATTGGCACACAGCCACATCCATTCCTTTACGTATTGTCTGTGACTGCTTGGTGCCACAGCAGCAGAGGTGGGTAGTTGTGACAGGGACTTCATGGCCTGCAAAGCTGAGAATATTAACTGTCTGGCCCTTTACAGAAAAAGTTTGCTGATCCCTGGGTTAGGAGATCCTGTGCCCACTTTACAGATGTGGAGACTGGGACTTGGATTATGTAACTTGCCCAGCGCCTTACTCTGCCTACTTTTGGTTGTAGGTCTGCACGGTCAAGGCCTGTGCCCCAACCCTCCAGTTTAAGAGCTTGTTCAAAGCCTTTATAAATCCTTATCTGTTGGGGGTGGGGAGTGGGACAGAGCAAGTAGGTTTATTTCGACTTGTTGGTTCACATGGCAAATGTATCTAACGGTAGCTACCCCAAAGCCTCAGTGTTCTTGGAGCTGTACACGTGTTAGTTTAGTTACTTCCAAGTTTGGGCAGAGGGCATGATGTCTGTGTGAGAGTCACACTAGGACGCTTTTAACAATAAATTGAGTGGAAAGATTGGGGCTCATGGACTGATGTAGTTCCCTCCCAGATAACTCTTGTCCTGTCAAACCACCACCATATCCCCATGGAGCAGACTTTTGACTGAGTGCCTGCTAGATCTAGGTACAGAGATAAAGACTTACGGACCAGGGCAGAATTTCTCCTCCTGTTTTCACTGGGACACATGGGGCCCGTCAGCCTCTGCGGCTCTACATCCTTCTCTCCCGCTCAGGTGATGCCAGTGGTGTGAGACTGGTGTCATCACAGGAATGAGATTAGATACACTCTGCCTTAAAACATGAAAACAGCAAATTTATAGGTTGTAAGCAACAGATTGTTTGCACTGCATGTAACAGCAGGTGGGAACCGTCCTGTTTACCCAGCTCGGCCTCTTCCTGCAGCCTCTGGGCTACTCTGCTTGCATTTCTCTCTTCCCGGGAACATCCTTCCTGCACCCTCTTTGCCAAACAACCTCGTTCTGAGACTTCAGGACCAGCTCACATATCATCTCTGCAGAATGTTTGCCGGGAACTGGGGCTTCCCTGTTTGTGTTCCGTCTGAGCTGTGGTTCTTACCCGTTTGTGCCCATCTTACCTGTGCATCGGGCTTCCACTCCAAACTAAGCTGAGGAGGAGTCTCCTTCATTCAGTGGCTGGCCCATCGCTGGGAATTTCAGCCATACAACTTGATAGGTGTTGGCTGAACAAATACTGTTACACTCTGTGCCATGATTTTCCCTTTCATAGGGTATAAACTTCCAGAGTTTCTTATAGGTGGCAGTTGCCTTTGGCAACTGTGTCAGATACAAATTCTGGTTCTTGGTTAACTCATCTTCATTAAATCACTGTTAAGTATATATTAGCACCCCCTAAATAGTGCAGCTTTTATTTATTTAGACTCCCGAGACTTTGGTCACAAAATTTAAGCTTAAATGGAACCCACTGCATTTCTAGATCCCTTTAGCTCTATTTATTTATTATACTTTTTTTTTCTTTTTTAAGGTTTTTGTAAACTGTATTTAGTTTTATCCTAATCATTTTTAAACCTTTCCCCCCCACCCCTCCTTAGGTCTTGATGGATATAAATGTGTACTCTCCATGAAATTGAATTAGTTCATCTTTTGAAAAAGCAGATGGTGAAAGCTACTGAAATAAGCTGTGATTGTACTGTACATATAACATATAAAGAACACTACGGTTTTGTAAAGTTGTTCTGTTAACGTTTGTACCAAATAGCAATAAAAACTATAGTTGGAACAGTTGGGTTGTACACAAATGGAGACCGGACATCTCTATTTTGCCCTGAATAATATTTTTTTTAGAATTGACCAAATAAGAAGTGGAGTTTTTTTGCATACTTGAGCGCTGCTGAAAAGAAGTCATTTGGGCTGGGGGGGTGGGATGGGGAGAAAGTATATAACGCTTGCACCTCAGGTAAAACTGTAAATATATGTTGTAAACCTGCTTGTTTAAAACTGTGTGTATTCTTTTCTCTAATGTTGCTCATCACTTTGAGCATGTTTCTGCTACTTGTCCTCTTTCATTTAAAATGTATGTTTTTTAAAAAAGAATTTCTCAATGATTTGTATTATGTTAAATCCTCCACAGTCTGTTGTCTTAACAGAATTGTTAACAGAAGCATTGACCCCCTATGAATATGTGCTGCATGTATGGAGATCAGCCATTCTGAATTTGGTGCCCTTTTACTGCAAATTTCAGTATGTCATCTGAGGAAGACGCAGATCCACAGCCCTTTTCTGAGGGAATGGCATGGTTTGTGGGATTTTTAAGTGTGTGTATCTACAGGGAAACATTTCCTCTGTAGGCCAGCCACACATTGAATAAGCATACCAAATCGTATGTGGAGTTACTTAAATTTGTTTTCTATCAAATTTATCATTTTTGTTGGACAGTTCCTGGGTTTTTCTGGCATTTGCCTAAATTCATATATAAATACATAAACACTAAATTGTACATGTGAATTATATGTATATTGGAAACAATTTTAAAAGAAATGAAAGTTTCGGGGTAAATTTTAGGTTTGCATTTGGAAGTCTTGGTGTGTCTGGCATTTGGGTTAACTGTGGACACACTCAGGTTAATTACAGACACATGGATTTTGCAGGAGTGTGTGCTGGCCAAGTTTTCTGGTACTCAGGGGAGAGGTGATCTGTTTTGAGACCTCAGTTGTCTTCCCATTTTTGGTTGTTTTGAAGCAGCGGCGTTTTTCTCAGTGTACATGCAATTTGGGTTTTAATGAGAGGCTAGCCACCAGCTGGCTTACTAGATGTTTTAAACTTCTGTTCTCTTAATCCGCCGTCCATGGCTGAGTGTATTCTGCAGTACCTGGGTTTAGCGACCACAAAATACTTCATTAACAAAACTGTTTCAAAAATAAATTTGCACTGTTAATTTTTCTTGCCCTGCCCTTCTCCATTAGAGCAAGGGTAATGTCCTCAAAGAATCCTGATGTTTTTTTGTTTGTTTTCATTATGCAACATGACACCTACTCGATAGAAAAGTCTTAACTCCCAGGTGAAAAGGGAGACCTGGTTTGAGATCAGTCTGCTGGCATCATGAAGTGCTTTGTATCAGGAAAGTGTACACTATTTACCTTTCTTCCTGTTCACAAGCTGAGCCATATGTACATAATCTAGATTTTTGTTTTCATAGTTTTGCACTTTTATAGCCTACTTTTGAAGATTAACACATTTGCAAGATGATTGACCTGATCCTTACCTAATCCAATGAGTGTTACAGAAAGCTTGCTGTGATGATAAATATAAATCTTAAAACGGGATACATGATGATAGAGGGCTGAAATTTAAATCTGTATTTAAAAAAAAAATCACCAAATCTATTTGAAAACAAGTCAATTCGTGTTATGCTGAAATTTTGGGGGGCTTTCAGATTTCTCCTTTTTAACCACATTTCTGAGTGCATAAAAATATCAGTTTTTTTTTTCTTTCCACAGCCCTTGTATTCCAAAATATGTTTTTTTTTTTTTTTTTTTTTTGGTCCATCAGTATTAACTATTGGGATACTACTGGTTTTGTGTGTTTTTTTCCTTGGAGACAACAGTACATATCCTAGAGGTACAATCTGTTGGAGTTTTGTTTATGTATTTATTTCATTCCAGTTTGATTTATTTTAATTGTTGATACTTAAGTTGTCAAACCGTAGACATTACTTGTTTTATTTATGATATATTTCAGCTTAAAGTTATGTTATTATATGTGGATGTAAATATAGATTTGGTGTTTTGCAGTCTTGGGCTTTGGTCTTTATTGTGTCCCTGCTTTCTGATTTTGTTTTAACTTTTTATAAATGTAATTTTAGACATACACAATAATAGATTAGTATAATGAGTCCCCATGTGCTCGCCAGCGACACTTTGCCAGTCTCTTTGTGATTCCCCACCCCTTTCCTGAGTATTTTAAAGCAAATCTTAGACATGATTTAATTTCATTCCTCAGATACTTCTAAGTATCTCTAACAGATAAGGGCTTTTCCTGATCACACCTAAGTAAACGGAAAACGATTTCTCATAACTGACCTCCATGTCTGTCTGCATTCCCTGGTTGTCTCAGAAACATCTTCTGACAACTGGTAAGTTGCAGTCAGGATCCAAACAAGATCCACTTACTTGGTTTAGTTGATAGGTTTCTTAACCCGATTTTCATCTTAACCTTCTACCCCCGACACACACACACACACACACAGTTCATGACATTTTATTTATTGAAGAAACTGGGTCATTTGTCCTATAGAAGTTCTCACTTTCTTGTTTGGGTTTATTGCATATTTGTGGTTTCATCTAACCTGTGTCTCCAGCCTCTATATGTAGTCCTATAAACGGGTAAATAAAAGTCTAGAGGTTTAAAGTAGATCTCAATTTTGGGGAGGTGGGGGCTTCTTCATCCCATCGCACTTCAACTGCATCACCTCTGGACACGTACAATGTGTGACTGTTAACTACTTTCATGTATTCAACCCTTTTTTTCTGTACAGTTTCTCAAATAGCTAAAGTTCAAAATTTTTGCATGGATAGGCTGACCATATCTTAGCCCGGCTCAGGCAAGTGCTGAAAAAAAAAGAAGGCAAGAGCCCTCCGTGGCTGTGTAATGTCAAGAGGGTGAGAGAGCTGAACTTCCAGAGGCTGCACTCGACCCCCTCCTTGGACAGACGAGGAGCCCGAGGTCCCCGGAAGGCCACATGTGATCCCAAGGCCAGACAGCTTTGCTGGGCGTTATGAGGGAGGCATCTCTTCTGTTACACTCGGCTCTCTTTCCAAGGGTCAGAGAGAAGTGCAGAATCTCAGGTTCATTTTCAGACTTGGTTAGACCTAAGTCTGCCCTTCCTTTTTCAGAACTTGGCCGTTTGTGGTGCCTGGGTGACATCTCTGTGCCAGTGTCTGGGACTTGGGCACCTGATGTTAATCCAATTGTACAGCCTTTCAGTGAGATTCTACTTCCTAGTATGAATGGGACATACTCATGTGACAAAAGATTTCCGTGAGTTTATGAAAAGTTATACCAAAGAAGAAAAAAAATCACATTTCTTTTCTGCCTTTTACCCTTATTCGTCACAGTGAAATTGCATCCTCACTTTTACGCACACATCAAACTCCTGAACGTCTGTGGCTCCTATGGACTGTAGCCATAGCATCAGAATCACCTGGCATGTCTCCCAGCCCGACCTCCCCTGGATTCTGGTTGGCAGGTCTGGAGCAGGGTTAAGAAACCTGAATGCCTACCAGGCACACCAGGTGATTCTCACTTACTCCAAAGAGTGATAAGTTACCTAAGGTTCCTGGACATTCTGTTTGGGCAGCTGTAATCTCATCATAATGATGGTTAAAGTGTCCCTGAGCTTCGTGCCTCACAAGCATCATCGTCAGTGGACTGATTGCCATCCTCAGCACCCCAGGGATTTTCACTTTAACCCGCAGCAGCCCCAGCAGGGATTTTAGGAACAGGTGGATCTTTCCCTTCCATGCCTCTTGACATGGCAGGACCCGGCAGGACCCAGGGTTCACGGCTCTGTCCACATTGGTCCAGCCTCAGGACTGTCCACGCCCTGGCCCTGCCCCTGAGCCCAGATGTGTCGCTCACAGCTGCCTCTTGCACATCTGCACCCGGGTCCCCAGCTGGCATCTGAGCTCAACACGCCTGGAATGATGGCAGCCCATGACAGCCCGTCTTCCTCCCTCTGTGGAATGGACCAAACCCTTTCAGTCACCCTGGACTCCTCTTCCTCATTTCCCGTCTAAGCTAAGCAAACTTGTTCCCTCTTCCTTCAAAACACCTCCGGACATAGGGACGTTTCCCGTCACCTCCATTGCCATCACCCTAGACCAAGACACGAACTTCACCTTGATGACTTCACCTTTTCAGTCTCTCCTCTTCCCTCTTTAATCTCTTCTTCCAGCTAATCACATGGCTGCCAGAACTATCTTTTACAATAGAGGTCATTTTACCCCATCCTTGCTCAGACCCTGCAATGATCTTACATGACTCTCAGTGTAAAACCCAATCCTGGCCATGGCTTTGCTCAGCAGGCCTGACCCCTGGTTTCCCCCACCCCCTCCTCTCATTGATTACGGCAACCACAGGGGACTGGGCTGTCCTTCTGGGACACCTTAGGCACCTTCCTCTTTCAGCAGCGATGCCCTTGCTGTCTCATGCCTGGTACCTCCTTTACCTTGGATAATCCACGTTCAAGTGCTCATACGTCACCAGCCCCCAAGTGTCTCCAGCCCTCTCCGTCTCTGGATCTGGCATGATTTTTCTTCCTAGCATTCAGCACCACCTGCCATTATAATGTGCATTTGTTTGGTTGGTCTTCCCCCAGTTGAAGGTGAACTCCCTGAGGGCAGAAATTTGTTATCAATGTATCCCCAGGCCTATGCAGAGCTTGGCACTCTTAACATTTGTTGGCAGAATGGATGGAAGGATGGATAATATATGTGGTTTATTCTAGCCCAGCAATTCATTGAAGACGGAGAGGTGTTTACCTAGAATTATGTCAGAATAACCTCATACCTTTGAAATGAATTACTGAGTTCCTTGACATAAGCATTTCCATGGCAGCAAATGTAATTTGCACTCACCACTGCTTAGTTTATTTTTGCTTATACAGCAGTATACAAAGTGAGAGGAGTTTTACTGAGAGGTTGATTGTGGGTTGGACTGGTATTTTAGAGGAATAAACGGTAGCTAGGGTTGAGAGAGCTTTGGTCTGGAGTACTTGAATGATTGCTTTTTTACTGGGTGTGTGTGTTTGTGAGGGTGAGGATGTGGAGGTGGCTTGAGGGCAGAATTTGATAGGTTGCAGGAGAGCAGAGATAGTGCCTGGAGAAGGGTATTATTCACGTCTGAGAAGTTTAGCCATTCACAAATCACCTATATATGCAGAAAAAGTTTTCATAGGTCTATGCCAATCCAAGCATTTATTGTAGGAAAGGTGGACAGAATTTGGCCATTCTGAAGACTTTTGGCTTCAGAATCCCTTTACACTCTTAAAAGTTCTTCAGGGTCCTCAAAAGTTTTTTTTTTATGTGGGTTATGCCTATTGATGTTTACCATATTCTGGTTTAAAACAGAATTTAAACTTTAATTCATGAGGAAAACCAAACCCACTACATGTTAATATAAATAACATATCTTTTCATGGTAGATAGCAAAATTTCCAAGGCAAAAGCATTTTATGAGAAGAATAGCATTGTTTCACTTTTTTGTCACCGTCACTAGTGTCTTATTGCCCCTGCATTCAGTCTTTGGGGACATCCCACACCATGTGGCCTCTGGAAAACTCCACTCGAGAGAGTGTGAAAATCAAATAATTTCCTGGTATTAGATCTTTTGACCCTTGGACCCCCTGAGGGGTCTTTTGGACCCATAGGTGGTCCCTGGACCACACTGTTAGGACTTTTGGAATAATACAGTTGACTGAGGGCTTTATAGAAGACAGAGGTGTTGCTCGACGCCTCCTGTATACTCCATTAAAAAACCCTGATTTTGCACAAAATAGCAAATACTGCATGATTCCACTTAGAATAGTCCAGTCCACAGAGACAGAAAGTAGAATGGTGGCTGCCAGGAGTGAGGGGTAGGAGAGGAACATGAAGAGTTTAACGGGGATAGAGTGTCAGTTTGGGAAGATGAAAATGTTCTGGAGATGGAGGGTGGTTATAGAAGCACAACAATGTAAATGTGCTTAACGCCACTGAGTTTTACACTTGAAAACGGTTAAAATGGTAAATTTTGTGTTATGTGTATTTTACCACAGTACAAAAACCCCATTAATTTAAAACTACAAGCACAATATGTCTTTATGAAGAAGCAAGCTTCGTGTAAATCTATAAAGTAGAAAATGAAACTTCCTCCTCTAAAATAACCACCTTTAGTAGTTCAGAATCCATGTCTTCTGATTTTTCGTTGAGCATTTACTTAATAGAAAAGCATGAAGGGACTTTACATGCATTATCTTTTTTTTTTTTTTTTTTTTTTTTCTTTTTGCGGTATGCGGGCCTCTCACTGTTGTGGCCTCTCCCGTTGCGGAGCACAGGCTCCGGATGCGCAGGCCCAGCGGCCATGGCTCACGGGCCCAGCCGCTCCGCGGCATATGGGATCCTCCCAGACCGGGGCACGAACCCGTATCCCCTGCATCGGCAGGCGGACTCTCAACCACTGCGCCACCAGGGAGGCCCTACATGCATTATCTTAAGGCAGAGAATTTATTCTCACCATTTGACAGATGAGGAAGCCGAGGCCCAGAGAATTTAAGTAACCTGTCCATGGCTGGTAAAGGAGTTGAGCTAGGTCTGTACTTTTAACATAGAGATGGGTAGCTGGCTATAGCTTCTACGTGAGTTTTTGTAAAGTGTGACTATTTCTGTGAATTAAGCTAAAGCAGTTACTGGGATTTGATTGCATTTGGGACCAAACCAGTCTCTAGTCATGAGGAAGGCGATGAGCACAATTCACTTGCGAAATTGCATTTGAGAGGTGCGTGCTTAAAGACAGTCAATAATCGAACACTTTGAATTAATTCAAGACTATTTTCCCCATGGAACTGACCAAGATCCCAGATATTTTAACCCTGGAAAGTGCTAAATAAACTACACCACCAGGTGGCGCTGTTGTAAACAAGCTTCGTTTACTCGTCCAACCAGCTTTGCTATTCAGCTATTTGGGACAAAATTTCCTAAGACAGAGCAATAGTGATTTGTGTTATTGCAAATGCTGCAGGGACTATGAGATTCTATTAATGTGATTTTATTGAAATATTTAACATTTTTGTAGTTCAACATCCCACGAGCTAGCCTTTATGTTCATTACTCAGTGACTGTAACTCGGCAGTAGAATGACACCACTTCTATGGTTTTTTTTTTTTTTTTTTTTTTTTTTTTTTTTGGTGGTGCGCAGGCCTCTCACTGTTGTGGCCTCCCCCGTCGCGGAGCACAGGCTCCGGACGCGCAGGCTCAGCGGCCATGGCTCACGGGCCCAGCCGCTCCGCGGCATGTGGGATCTTCCCGGACCGGGGCACGAACCCACGTCCTCTGCATCGGTAGGCGGACTCTCAACCACTGCGCCACCAGGGAAGCCCACCACTTCTATTTTGATGTTTGTTTCCAGGAATGCCCCAAACCCAGTTTAATTTAAAAAAAAAAAAAGAAGAAGAAACTGGTCACCATCGTCTTCTCCTCTTTGCCTCAGATGCTGGCTTCAGAGAGAGCCAGGGGCAGGATGGAGATGCCTCTGTCTTCTAGTTTACAGGGAGGATGTGGGGCAGGAAGGTACAGGTTCAAATCAGTGATCCTGGAGAGTGGGGGGAGGGTGTGGTGAAGTCCCAACATTAAAGGAAATCTAGTCCCGGAGGAAGGAGCCTCTCGGCTCCAGGGGGAGCGGATTGTGCCTGTGCCCTCCCGCCCTCTTCTCTTTCTCTACGAACCCATCCTGCTTTCCTGTCTCCCTGCTTCTCTTCCCTCCACCCCCTCCCCCCTTCTAAGGTGACTCCATCAAGAACTTCCGGAAGTAGATCTGGCTTAGTGTGGCTCGTGCAAAGGTCCTGGGTTACTCAAGGCCAGTGAGGAGGCACAGGTGGCCGGCTGGCCAGGTGGCTGAGGAGAGAGGAGATGGGGACCTGCTTGGCTGTTGGAAGGATTTGACTTTTGCTCTGAGCGTGATGGGGAGCTACTGAGGGCTTTGAGCAGAGGATTAACATGATTGGACTTCCAGCTCCATGCTGAGACATGGTCATTGAGTCACTGAGGCTACCTCCAAGTGGAGTTGAACTTCCATACAGTAGAGACCCTGTGGGGCTGCTTATCCCACCATGTTGAACTTGATTCCCATTCCTGGAAGACCCCACCTGTTGGTGCATCTGAACCCCATGAGGAAGGTCGGGAGGGCTTCCTGGAAGTGTCACCTAATCTGAGACTTGCACATGGATCTGAGAGGGTTTGCGCCTGCTGTTCCCTTTCAACTTCCCTCTGGAGGTTGAAGGCAGAAAGACCCACTTCAGGGATCATCCGTAGGTGGGATCCACTTGAGTAAGAGAATTTTCTGCCAGGGCAGGGTTTGAAGAGGCTGCAGAGGTGCTGGTTAGCCGGTTAAGGAGTTTCCATTATCATGTGGCCAACAGATGCAGGGTGCAAAGCTGCAGAACGACAAGATCTATGGTTTTATCGACCAGAAGCAGTAAGGCAATGTCAAAAATCAACAGCAAGACTTGAACTTTTGGTTGAACTTGTATTAACTCTCCCTCATTATTATCGGTTAGTTTTGAAGGTGAGCAGGCAAGTGTAGCAAATTGGAAAATGGAATCCTCTAATGACTTTTTATTGCCTTTTGCTGACCCTTAATATAAAGCAAATAATCGTAAATCACAGCCAGCTCGATGGCTTCCTTCCATCTACAATACAAACGACGCCTGGGGTTGAGAAATTTACAGATTTTCAGAAGTAGCATCTGCCTGACTGGACCCCAGCTGACACAGCGAGGTCTTACTGTATGCAAATTTGAAATTGTGAATTAGATACATGTTAGCCATTCCGTGGTACGTACCAAATTTGTAATAGTGTGAATGCTGCAAAATTAGAAATTCTCTGAGAATCTTCATTCAGGCAGTGTGGACTGAAGGTTGGGGACACATCATTGCCACATGGTGGCGCCCGTCGTCAGGTAAACAGAAACGTGGGTGCTCCTTTGTTGAGATGAGATGTGAATTATGTGGCTTCAAATGATGCATTTTCTTCCCTTGAAAAACAAGCAGCTGCTCTGTACTTCCAAGCTGGATTTGTCTTTGAAACCAAAGGGCACGTGACATAAGAAAACATTTAAAAATTCAAGTGAAATGTTGTAGCTGATAGCGTTTCCTTATGTCATAGCCCTTTCCATACTGTTGAAATGGCCATTTATGTAAAAATAAACAACATCACACATGCAAATGGTTAAAACAGCCAAATAGTGTTTATAGTGAAAAACGAGGGTCTTGCATTACCTCCCTACTCCCTCAGTGCTGCTCTTCTGATGCAAGACCGTTTTTCCAAGCTTCTACTGGCATTACCAGCGATACGGCGACTAGCTCTTGTCTCTCAAATCCTCTCCATTCCACTGGGCCAGGATTTTTAGCTTGCCCGTTGCAGTGTTTCTCAGTGGGGGCACTGTTGGCATTTTGGGGGGGACAAAGTGTGTTGCGTGGGACGGACCATTTATTGCAAGACAGAACGTCAGCATTCCTGCCCACACCCCTACCCAAAGTGGAGGATCTGCCTGTTACGTGAGAAGAATGTTTCTCAAGTGTCCTTGGGGTGGGCAGCACCTCCCTCAGTTGAGAACAGCAGCTCTACTGTGGACCTTCTGCCTCCCCTCTTGTGAAATGATGATAATGATGGTGTCTGCCCCGTCTCATCACATCTCTGCTTCCACTTCTCAATTTATGTTATTTGTACTTTTTCTGTTCCGTGTTCAAGACTGGTGACACTTGATCTGGGTTCTGTAACCATAAGAACCATAAGAACGTTGTCCATACTTATCTAGTTTGATTCTAAAAGCTGAAAAATCAGTAGTTATAACTATGCAAGTGTCTCTATGCCTTTACCTATTCTGGATATTTCATACAAATGGAATCATACAATATGGAACTTTTTGTGCCTGGCTTTTTCACTCAACATCATGTTTTGAAGGTTTACCGCTGTGACAGCAGGAATCAGTGCTTTGTTCCTTTTCATGGCTGAATAATATTCCATCGTATGGATACGGCACATTTGTTTATCTTCCATTTGTTGATAGGCGTTTGGGTTGTTTCTGCCTTTTGGCTGTTGGGAATAGTGCTGCTAGGAACTTGCACGTACACGTTTCTGTTTGAATATCTGTTTTCAGTTCTTTTGAGTATATACCTAGGAGTGGAATTGTTTAGTCATATGGGTTATTATATCACATACACTTTTTTTTCTTTTATTTTTCAATAGGAAAACCCATTCTTAGTGTGTTACTTTCCCCCAGACTTCTGGTCTAAACAATAGTAATTGCACTTTACGATTGAGTCTTGAATGCCTGGAACAGTGATAAACAGGGGTTGCTAAGGAAATATATTTTATTTTAAATATTGTTAAATATATATTTAATGAGTAAATGAATGAATGATAGTCACTGAGGCAACCCTTCATGGCAAAACCCACCAAGACTTCTGTTGTGCTAGTCAGTGAATTGGTACCCTATTAATTACAACATTTTAAAAATTGTTATATAATATGGGCATAAAATTCTCTATGAGAACTGATTATAGTGAATGTTTATTGACTCCTTATTCATGCCAAGGAGCATAGGCTGTATTCTGGTTTTAGTTTCTGTTTTTTCTATCTCAGTCTCACAAGTTATGTGTGGTGCCTGCGGGTCCATTTTATTGATTAGAAAACTTAGCCTGCAGCCATAAAAAGAAACGAGGTTGAGTTATTTGTAGTGAGGTGGATGGACCTAGAGTCTGTCATACAGAGTGAAGTAAGTCAGAAAGAGAAACAAATACCGTATGCTAACGCATATATATGGAATCTAAAAAAAGAAAAGAAAAAAAAAGGTCATGAAGGACCTAGGGGCAAGATGGGAATAAAGATGCAGACCTACTAGAGAATGGACTTGAGGATACGGGGAGGGGGAAGGTGTAAATGGGACAAAGTGAGAGAGTGGCATGGACATATATACACTACCACATGTAAAATAGATAGCTAGTGGGAAGCAGCCGCATAGCACAGGGAGATCAGCTCTGTGCTTTGTGACCACCTAGAGGGGTGGGATAGGGAGGGTGAGAGGGAGACGCAAGGGGGAGGAGATATGGGGATATATGTATACGTATAGCTGATTCACTTTGTTATAAAGCAGAAACTAATGCACCATTGTAAAGCAATTATACTCCAATAAAGATGTTAAAAAAAAAAAAAGAAAAAAAGGAAAACTGAACCTGGGAGGGGGTGTCCACTTAGCAGTGGAGCCTAAATTCACACCCTTATCTTAGAGCAGTCTCAACTTAATTGGACTACTTTCTCTGGAACACTCAGAACATAGACACGAGGACAGGTAGAGAGGGAACTTGAGTTTTATTAGGGAAAGCCCATTAGAGCCACTTCCTTAAACGGTGGCCCCCGGAAAGGTTATTTCCCAGGCAATGGTAATGCAGCCTCTGTCCACACGGGGGCAGTATTCGCTCAGAATAGCAATCGTAAGGGAACAAAGGCCGCAGTCACCAACAGTGGGCGGCTGCTGGGTTTCTAGGCCAACTTTAGGAAATTAATCAACGACTGTAGATCGCTGGGTCAACAAATATAAAACAGACCAGGCATCAGCTCCGAAAACCACAGCGAGGATTCTCACCTCTTCCATGGGAGGGAAAGGGCTCACAGCACACGCTCCCACTTGTCTGCCTGACGATTGCATCAGAGCTGCCCAAGCGTGGTACCTGGTTTACTCCCCCTGTGCTGGTTGTCACAGACAGATGAGGACCCAAAGAAAGGGCACTGCTTCCCCGAGGAAGAGCTTTCTAACTCGAGGGCAGCCAAGTGCACGACAAACATCTCAAAAGCAACTGAAAGCGACTGTCCAAGAAGACCTTCCATTGGGTTGGGGAGGCCAGAGTGCTCAGATTTTTGGAATTTCATTAACCAATAACACTGGAAAACTGGTGTCATCATAGGAGTGGATATCAAGTCTTGATCTTGCCAGTTAAGGAGATAAAAAAATACAGTTGGCATTTACTATTGCCATGATTTCATAAAAGACAGGGCAAGACAGTTGGAAAAATATGACTGAAGACTAAAGGGTAATCCTTTAAATTGGATAGAAAAGAAAATTTCATGAAAAACAAATCTGCGAAAACTTCATTAAGACTCGAGGAGGCATTCTTCTAAGGGTGTTAATTCTTTTGGCTTGAGAGAAACTTGTTAAGGAAATCAAGATTCGAAGGGAAAGTAACTCATCTGAATTTCCCTAAGTGCATTGCTTGTTTCTACCAGACTGGAGGAGAGTTCACCTTTCCTGAGCATTTGCAAAGGACTGTGCATTTTCTTTCTTTCCTTTCTTTCTTTCTTTCTTCCTTTCTTTCTTTCCTTTCTTTCTTCTTTCTTTTCAAATAGAAGTATAGTTGACACAGTATGATATTAGTTTTAGGTATACAACATGGTAATTCCATATTTTTGTTTTTTATGTAATTCCATATTTTTGTTTTTTATGTACTGACATTTAATTCTCGTGACTCCCCTTTGAGACAGGAACTTGATATCATTCCCATTTTACAGGGAAGGAAACTAGACCTTGAGGCGTTTATGTGACCGGCAGACAGCTGGTGAGGCGGAGGTGCTGAGATTTGAACCCAGAATATGGAACTAGCATCCCCTCCCCACCACCGCACCTAACCACTGGGCCACAGAGCTTTGCTGTTCTCTGGTTGCTCCAGGTTGCTCTGGAAAGAAAAGACGTGGGTTTCCTGATAAATTAAAAAACAACCACCACCCCAGTAGACCATCAAAAAGGAAAATCACCCATACTTTCCCAGTTTCGAGGCAGCTAATGTGTGACCATGATTCTTTTCATTATTTAAAAAAAAATTGCTATGTTTTGAGGTTGAACTTTATAAACGAATTTGCATCCTCCTTGGCTCACTTAAAAGTATAAAATAAAGCATTTTCCCCAGTTATCAATATCCTCCATACCATAATTTTTGAAGGTTGTAACATCTCCCATTGATGAATGAAATGTGTATTTTGATGCTACTGCCCTGTACTTAGTGTCTTGGTCTGTTTGTGCTGCTGTAACAAAACACCACAAACTGGGTGGCTTATAAACAACAGAACTTTATTTCCCACAGTTCTGGAGGCTGGAGGCCTGCGATCGGGGGTCAGCGTGGCAGGGTGAGGGCCCTCTCCTGGGTGGCAGACTTCTCGCTGTGTCCTCACATGGTGGAAGGGGCTAGGGTCTCCTTGATAAGGCACCCTCCCACTCTGGAAGTCTTCACCCACATGACAAATCACCTCCCAAAGGCCCCATCTTCTAAAATCATCACACTGGGCATTAGGATTTCCACATATGAATTTTGGAAGAACACAAACATACGGACCACAGCACTTACATTAAGTTAATCAAGTGTTCATTGCTTATAAAAAAGATTGCATTGGATATCTTTGTGCATTTAGCTTTTTTCACATTTCAGATTTCCTTCTGGCTAGATTTTTTGGAAGCAGAATTATTGGGTCAAAGGCTAGACTATTTATTAATTTTTTCCCCCAGTTTTATTGAGAAACAATTGACAGACATCACTGTATAAGTTTAAGGGCTACAGCATGATGGTTTCATTTGTACATATTGTGAAATGATTACACAACAGGTTCAGCTAACATCCATCTTCTCATCTAGTTGCAATAAAGTTTCAACAGAACACAATACTCTCACTTGTTTACATGTTGGTTTTTGTGTTACAATAGCAGAGCTGAGTAGTGGCAACGTGGACGGTTATAGCTGGCAAAGCCTAAAACATTTACTATCTGGACCTTCACAGAAATAGTTTGCTGATCCCAATCTAGCATCTCTTTAATTAATTAATTAATTAATTAATTAATTTTTCTTGATGTACAGTTGATTTATTATATTAGTTTCAGGTGTACAATATAGTGATTCAATGTTTTTATAGATTATACTCCATTTATAATTATAAAATACTAGCTATATTTCCTGTGCTGTATAATATACCCTTGTAGCTTATTTATGTTATACATAGTAGTTTGCACATCTTAATCCCCTCCCCCTACTTTGCCCCTTCCCTTCCCTTCCCTTCCCCTTCCCTCTTCCCACCGGTAACCTGTATCTGTGAGTCTGTTTCTGTTTCATATTATTCGTTCGTTCGTTTTATTTTTTAGATTCCACAGCTAAATGATAACATACATACAGTATTTGTCACCGGACTTATTTCACTAAGCATGATACCCTCCAGGTCCATCCACGTTGTTGCAAATGGCCAAATCTCATTCTTTTTTTTAAGTTTATGTATTTATTTAGGTATTTATTTATGGCTGTGTTGGGTCTTTGTTTCTGTGCGAGGTCTTTCTCTAGTTGCGGCGAGTGGGGGCCACCCTTCATCACGGTGCGCGGGCCTCTCACTGTCATGGCCTCTCTTGTTGCGGAGCACAGGCTCCAGATGCACAGGCTCAGTAGTTGTGGCTCATGGTCCCAGTTGCTCCGTGGCATGTGGTATCTTCCCAGACCAGGGCTCGAACCCGTGTCCCCTGCATTGGCAGGCAGATTCTCAACCACTGCATCGCCAGGGAAGCCCCTCATTCTTTTTTTATGGCCGAGTGGTGTTCCACTGTATATATATACCATGTCTTTATCCATTCATCTGTTGATGGACAGTTAAGTTGCTTCCCAATCTTGGCAATTGTAAATAATGCTGCTATGAACATTGAGGTGGGTGTAGCTTTCCAAATTAGTGTTTTTGTTTGCTTTAGATACGTCTGGCATCTCTTTAGACTGCCTGTGAGTTCCCCTAAAGATATAATTCTCCTAGAAACTTTTTGAATATTACAGTAACAAAGCAGAGTCTGAGTTAAATAATTATTTCCATAAAATATGTCCAACTTTCTGTTTTAACTCCTTTGTGAAATGAGGCAGAGTATAAATTTTTAAATGTCATAATAAAAGGCCATGTGATTTAATCTAATATACATCGAAATATCATCTCTAAATTGTCTTATGAGGGAAGAGAAAGTATCTCTTTCTATTTAGTCATTTCTGGAGTCTGTTTAATCAGAAACATCTTTTTAAAATTATATTTCATTTTTCAGGAAAAAAATCTGAATGTAAAGAGGAGGCTTATTTCTCAAGGTCCCAGCATCCTAAAATGGATTGTCCAGGTCCATTTGGGCCGCTATAACAAAAACACCATGGACTGGAGGGTATAGATGACAAATATTTATTTCTCACAGTCCTGGATGCTGGAAGCCCCACAGTTATAAATACCTTAGTGACAACAAGAAAGCTGAAAGTCAAGAGGCCTGGGGTCCAGTCCCAACTCCATTGCAACTTGCTGGGTGACTTCGGGTGGGCCACACAACCTCTCTGGTCATCCCCGGGGAGATGGAGGGATTGGATTAGAGCAGAGGTGACAAACTCCAAGGCCATTAAGGCCAGTAGGTGGCTCAGATGTAAGTGGACATGTGTACCTGTGAATTGGGGAGGGCGGCCTGGGGACCTGGACCCATTTAAAGGGAGCAGTGGCTACTTAGCTCTGGCTGACCGGTGCCAGGTGGGAATGCAAGTCCAATGTCACCAAATCTTCAGATTTTTAAAAAGAAGCCAGACACCAGGGTATTTACGTGACATTTCCCTTTATAAAAAATACTGGTTCACAATGTAAAAGACACACGTAGGACAGATGAAACAGATTTGCAAGCTTCCGACTTGTGTGTTCTGGTCTGTGCAGCTCAGATAATGATGACGATGATGATGATGATGGTGGTGATGGTGGTGGTGACAGACACACACGTGTGCGCACACACACAGCACACAGACACACACCGTCCACGCGCAGAGCTCCCTGTGCCCGTGGCCTTGCTTCCACTCTTCCTTTCAGGCCAGGAGCCCCAGCCCCATGCCGCCGAGGGGGGACTGGTGGGGCCTGTTTGCCAAGTGCAGGGTGGGGCCACGCTTGAAGGTGCTTCAGGAATTGATGAGTGACTAGTTAATGCTGGCTCAGAGCCGGCTAATCACGGGGCAACAACAATCATCATACTTAGAGACAGACTAGAAGCCTGAGGTCCCAGCCCGGCTGTCCTCCTCTGCCCCAGAGACCTGACTCTCTCCTTGACACTTCCTGGGCCTCGGGAACGGGATGGAGCAAAGGAATCACCCAGAAGGAGGAAGATTGCCTGGAAAGCTGGTCTGGGCCTTCCATGGAGCCAAAAACCTGGGTGTCCGAGGGTCCTGACATGTGAGTGGGGACCTGGAGGGGCATCACAGTCTTGCCAGATTTTCCAACTTTTCCAGAGACTCCAAAAATCCAGGTTTTTTTTTTTCCTTGGTGGTAAAATATACATAACATAAAATGTACAGTTTTACCCATTTTTAGGGCACACTTCTGTTACATTAAGTCCTTTCACATCATTGTGCAGCCATTGCCACCCTGCATCTCCAGAACTTTTCATCTTCCCATGCTGAAGTCCCGTGCCCGCTAAACGCTAACTCCCTGTCTCCCCTTCTCCAGCCCCTGGCAACCCAGCCCCCCATCGACTTTCTGTCCCTATGAGTTTGAGCAGGTGTTTTTGTTGTTGTTGTTTTTGGCCACACCGTGTGGCCTGTGGGATCTTAGTTCCCCGACCAGGGATTGAACCCAAGCCCTGGGCAGTGAGAGCTTGGAGTCCTAACCATTGGACATCCAGGGAATTCCCGAGCAGGTGTTTTTTCAAGAGTGAAATCTCCTCCTTTGAAAAAGTGGACTCGTTTACCACAGGCCACCGAAAGGTATCCGTGGATTTCCAACGTATTTCACCGAACTGAACTCTCAATTTTCCCAGCAAATCTTGCTCCATCTTTGACCTCTCTCTCTCTCTCTCACACCCCAAACCTCACGTGCTTTCATTAGATTGTGCGGGAGGGACGCAGCCAGCAGCCAACCCCATCAAGTCAACATTCCGCCTACATCTCTAACCTGCTGGCCAGCCCTTCAGTCCTAAACGTGCAAAACACCTTGACCTGGACCTGAGCCGGCACCATCGTATCTTCGAGGGGCTCCCTGCTTCCCTCGGGGCCCTACAGCCTGTTCTCTCCCCAACAGTTTTGGTGGCTTTGGAACCAGGTAGCTTGGGTTCACATTTGGACTCTGTTACTCCTGATTCATGAGATTTTGGACACGTCTCTTCATGTCTGTGTGTCTCAGTCTCCTCATCTGATGGATGGAAATAATAATGGGACCCAGACCCATCTTAGAGGATTAAACGGGTTCATCCATTTAAAGCCAATTCATGCTAAATAGTAGCATTGTAGTTATTATGATTTTGAAATGTATTGTCACCATTTGTTTTGTTTTTTTTTTTTTTTTGGCAGTACGCGGGCCTCTCACTGTTGTGGTCCCTCCCGCCGCGGAGCACAGGCTCCGGACGCGCAGACTCAGTGGCCATGGCTCACTGGCCCAGCCGCTCCGCGGCATGTGGGATCCTCCCAGACCAGGGCACGAACCCGCGTACCCCTGCATCGGCAGGCGGACTCTCAACCACTGCGCCACCAGGGAAGCCCTATTGTCACCATTTGCATGTCTATCTATTTCACACTGAAATGGTCCCTTGAGAATAGGGACCCAATCTAACCGATCTTTGTTTCCCCAGAGTCTGTCCCATGCTCTGTACTTATTTAGTAAGTGCTCAGTTAATGATTGGGAAAGGAACCAAGAGGGAAGGCAGGAAAGAGGGAAGGGAGGAAATTATTTCAGTGGAAGGTCAGGACACACTTTAAGATATCAGGTCTGATGGGAAGAACACTCCCAGGGTCCCTGGATAGCTGGGGTCCCCACTTTCACTCCAGATCATAGGAATGCATCCCCTTCGTGTTATTGCCAAGTAACAAATACCCCAAAACGTAGTGGCTTAAAGCCACAAGCAGTATGTTACGTCTCCTGATTTTGTGGGTCAGGCATGCGGGCAGGGCTCACCTGGGCAGTTTTCCTGTCCCCCATGGTGTTGAATGGGAGCCCCTGAAGGCTGGTGGATGGGCTGGTCTGGAAGTGAGAGTGGCTTCACTCTGTGTCTGGTGTTCTGGCAAAGATGGCTGCAAGGCTGGGCCCTGCTGGCACCATCTGTTCCCTGTGGCCTCTGCAGCCTGGTGATCTCGGGGAGCCCGAGTCCTTATATGGAGGCTGGATTCCCCCCGAGCGAGTGTCCCAAGGGCAGAGCTGCAAGCCAGGCCTCTTAGGAGTAGCCTCGGAGGTTCCAGGGCACCACTTCTGGTGCATCCTACTGGTCAAGCAAATCACTGAGGCCGCTCAGATTCCAGGTGGGGTAGAATCAGATCCCACCTCTCCAGGAAGGGGCAACAAAGGCCTCGTGGCACATTCGTCCACCATAAGCTTTCCCTTCATTGCAGGTCCGTTAAACCAGGGGTCACTAGGTCTCATGGACATTTTTTTCAGTGAACCCCCTGAATGAGGTTTTGTACAGATGTGCAAAATGTGCATTTTTTTTTTTTTTCCAGCGAGATGAGCTGTCAGGAAGATTGTGAATCACTGCATGGTGGTCTTCCTTTTTACTGAGCCTTATCTAATCCCCGTGCTCTGCAAAAATTTCCCAAGAAAGCATGCAGAGTCTTGTAAACTATTCAAATAATGCAGAAAAACCTAGTCACTCTTGAATTCTCTGCCCTCCCCCATCCACTCCTCCCCTCAGAGATAATCCCTGCCAGCAGTTGGATGTGTATCTTTCATGATGTTTTCCCATGCATTACATAGACGTGTAAGGTTTTTAAAAATGCAGATAGCTTTGTTCTCCTCTATTGTTTCTGTAATTTGCTTATTTTTCACTTTTAACATTACGTAGAGGAGATTGTTCATGTCAGTACCCTAGACTTATTCCGTGTTTACATCCAGCCTCGAAGCCGGCCAGTGGTTGCATTCATAACACGTGAGCCCTTCTTCCACGAAGGGATCTGGAGGTTGTTGCCAGCTTGCACCATGCTGCTGTAAACAGCCTCACTTTGTCCACTAGGGCACACATGACGGTGTTTCTTTTGGGTAGGTACCAAGAGGTGGAGTTGCCGGGTTATTGCATACGTGCATATCCCATTTGAATTTTTATTGCTGAATTCACTTCCAACATAGAGGCACAGATTTACATGCGCACCAGCAGGGTCTGACAATCCCACACTTTCCACACTCTTGCCAAAGTTGAATCTTCTTAGTCTTCTCAATTCTTTCCAGTCTGAGAGCTGAGCATCTGACCATTTTACGGAGCATTGCTATCCAGCTGACAATGAAAAACATGGCCTTTGGGGTCAGGGAGAACTGAGGTCCTGGGTCAGCCACTTGCCTCTAATGATGCTATTAAATCATGTGATCTCAATGAGGTCCGTTGCCTTCTTTTTTTTTTTTTTTTTGTGGTACGCGGGCCTCTCACTGTTGTGGCCTCACCCGTTGCGGAGCACAGGCTCCGGACGCGCAGGCTCAGCGGCCATGGCTCACGGGCCCAGCCGCTCCGCGGCATGTGGGATCTTCCCGGACCGGGGCACGAACCCGCGTCCCCTGCATCGGCAGGCGGACTCTCAACCACTGCGCCACCAGGGAAGCCCTACTGTTTATTTTTTAATAACTTGTTTTCATTTTTTTATGTTTATCACAGCCATACTTTAAAGACTCCAATCAATATACATGGTTTGTTAACTATATAAATTTTTTTCTTTTTCTTTAACTGGGTGGGAACAGAGGTGTTCGCTCTATTACTCTCCAACACCTTTTTATAAATCTGAAACGTCATTAAAAAGTACCCATTCATAAAATCATTATAAAAAATGAATCAACCATTATATTCAAATGAATCAAAGAATAGCTTTGTGTCTACAAATTTAGCGATCTTAAACTTTTCTAAAACGGGGACTCATCATCCGTCTCGCATCTCACTAGCTTCTTTGTTTTCTTGGAGTCGTGACTTTTCTTCCCCATTTCCCACCCATTGGATTCGAGTACCATCGTGAATTTTCCTTATCTCCACTGGGTATGGTGGTGGAGATAGTTTGAAAATTATGATCAATATTATAATGGTGGCTTGGATGACAGCTGGAGAACTGCCTTTGATATCTGGGTAAAAACGCCTTGAAATCCTCATTCTCTAAGCTTGTGCTATTCTGAAGCTTTCCCACAGATGTCTGCTGCTTCTTGTGGGGATTTAGGGAATGTGGGGTAGTCTCTCTCTCTCTCGGGGTCTGGTTGCTGAGTGTGATGCCTATTTCTCCTCCCTGCCTCCCTAAAATTCTGTCTCTCCTTTGTTTAAAACTATAAAAATCCACTCAGATCAATTATTTCATGGGTATCAAGGACACTCTTGACCAACTTCTTTGGACAGAGAAGGGTTTCACATCCCAAGGTGCAAATATCTTTTAAAGGGATCCGTTGGCATTGCTTTACTTGAAATGTCTATATGGGTGTCTGTTGGTTTTGTCTAGTTTCCTTCCTCTTTATCCTGGTGCTGCAATTTGTATTTTCTTTGGGAAACCAGCCTACCTCGCTTTCGGGTTTTTGGGTGGACCAAGGCTCCCTGGGGATAAGACTAGCTAGGTATTTTATAAAGAAGAAGAGTGTGACTGCAAGAGGTTTGCATACGGCCATCAAGGTCAAATAGCTAGTGAATGCATGATTCGGAATTTGAACTCAGATCTAACACCAAAGCTTGTGCTCATAACTGCTATGGCATAAGGATATAATAATAATGATAATGAACATTTATCAACTCCCAGGATGTATCTCCATTCCAGACCTCTCCACTGAGCTTCAGATTTGTATAACCAGCTGCATGTACAATATCTCCACTTGAATGTCTAATAGGCATTTGTGATGGTTTTAAAAAAATGTTCATGAATCTTTGATACAATGTCCTTAAGGAGTGAAGCTTAATTTCTCTCTCCTTGAGTGTGAGTTGAATTGATGACTTTCTTCTAACAGAATATTATGGGAATGACAACGTATGATTTCTGAGGCTAGGTCATAAAAGGCATGGTGACTTCTGCCTTGCTCTCTTGAATCACTCATTCTGGGGGCAGCCAGCTGCCATCGTGGGAACACACTCAACAAGTCCTATGGAGAGACCCATGTGGTGAGGAAGTGCAGCTTCCGGCCAACAGTCAATAAGGAACTGAAGCCTCCTGCCAACAGCCATGTTGAGTGTGCCATCTTGAAATCAGCTCTTCCAGCCCTAGTCAAGTCTTCAGATGAGCGCAGCCCTGGCTGATATTTTGACCCCTACCTCATGACAGATCCTGAGACAGAACCACCAGCTAAGGTGCTCCCAAATTCCTGACTCACAGAAACTGTGAGATAATAAATATTTGTTGTTTTAAGATGCTAAGTATTGGGAAAATTTATTATGTGGCAATAGATAATCAATACAGCATCTCAAACATGACACGTGAAAAACTGAACTCATAATCTTCATCCTGCAAACATAATTTTCCCTCTGTCTTCTCTATTCAGAAAATGGCAATGTCATGATTCTTGTTACTAAGGGTAAAACGTTGAAGATATCCTCAAAACCTGTCTTCATGTCACATCCCAAATCTAATGTAAGAGCAAATCCCCATTGTTCTAACTTTAAACTGTATCCCAAATCCAGTCATGTCTTCTCATATCCTCAGTTACCATCCTGGTCCACCACCATCATCTCTCACTAGGTTGGCTGCAATTGCCATCTACCTAAATTTTCTTTATCTCTCATACTCGTAGAGTCAGTTCTATATATAGTAGCCGGAAGGATCCTTTAAAACTATAAGCTGGACTATCAACTACTCTGCTCCAAAACCCTCACGATTACTCTTCCTCCATATCTGTGAATGGCTCCCTCCTTTCACTTTCTTTAGATCTTTCCCCCAAAAGCACCTTCTTACTTAATGAGGACTTTTCTGGCTCCTGAGCAGTTTCTATAGTGTATATATTTACATGTCTATTTACTTTCTCTCTCTCTTCTAAAATGACAGCTCTGTAAAGAAAGGGACTTTGCTGTCTAGTTTGTTGACTCTTGTGTCCCCAGCATCTAGAATGATTCTTGCACACAGTAGGTACCCTAAAATATTTATTGAATAAACACACCATTGTTTTCCTAAGAGCTATTGTCTTTGGTGTATATCAGAACTCCCTGGGAAGCCAGTGAAAAAAGAGAGTACCCATTTGGGTGCCCAGGGCATCCGACACAGTCCTAGGTACTCAGAGTCTGATGAAAACCAGGTGATTGTAAGATGCATCCCTGGAAATGTCTATTGCATTTGTCTCTGAATCTTTCAGCAAAATTTGTTATTTCTGCTTTAACAGAGGCAAGGAAAATAGTAAAATAAATTGAAATTGGTTTGTATTAAAAAAAACTCCTTTGTAGTTAGGGCAGTAAATTATAGACATAGGATTCAATATAAGCCATAAATTGAATATTTTACTGTGAGTAGAGTTGTATTGAGTCTTCCTTTGGGGATTAGAGTTTATTTCCTAAGCTTTTGTTCACTACATCGTGAGTCTTTTCAATAAAACCATCTCATTGCCTGACAGCCAGACAAGGCTTTCAGTGATGCAAGAGGAGTTTATTGGGTGTGGTTAACTCAGAAAATGGTTCTCTGAAGACACTTTATGACCAAATATTTACTAATGTCCCTTAGCAGGCCTGGTTAATTTCAGAATACCTAAGAAAGCCAATAAATGTGAACAAACTAGGATGTACACACACACACACACACTCACACACACACACATCCACTGTTGCCACTCTGCTTCAAGTAGATAAAAGCCAAGAAATGTAACTGAAATAGGAAACTTGATGTTATCATGACCTTGCTCTTAAATTTCTTGGGCAGATGAAAGTGATTAGGATTGGTGGGCATGTCACATAGAGATTCAAATCAATCCATCCATTCATCCGTCCATCCATCCATCCATTTGAGCAGGTGGGCATTTGCTTTACAATGGTTGGGCTCAAGGTTTATAATTCATTATTTTTGTAAATCAGGAAAATTTGTTCTACTCTTTATCCGTTAGAATTTGATGGATGCAAGAAACAAACTTGACTCTTCAGTTTTGAAATGGTACAGGGTAGCCGACAAACTACCAGCTGAAGGACTGGGCTTGGGGAGGGCAGGACACAGGGCAGCTCTGGGGTTCCAGGGACTAGGAGTGAATTGAGTCTCTCCTGGCTGAGAAAGAAAGTGATAGGCCTGCATGCCTGCCCATGCCTCGGCACAGTCTGGGAGAGCGTGGTAGGCCGCCTCTGAGACAGCCCCACTGATCCCCACCTCCTGGTATTCATGCCCTTGTGTGACCCCCTCCCCTTCAATTTGGCTGGATCTAATGACTTGCTTCTAATGGATAGAATGAGGCAAAAATGAGGGGATATCACACTGATGATTAGGTTACAAAAGAGTCTGACTTCTGTCTCATTGCACTGTCTTGCTTACTGTGGTGAAGCAGCTGCCATGTGTGGGTCACATAAAGAGAATCCCACATGGCAATGAACTGACTGAGGCCTCTGGCCAACAGCCAATGAAGAACTGAGGTCTTCAATCCCACAGCCCATGAGGAACTAATCCTGCCCACAGCCACTGATTTTACCTGGAAGCTGATCCTGCCCCAGTTGAACCTTGAGATGAGACCATAGCCCTGGCTGGTACCTTGATCGTAGCCTGTGAGAGATCCTAAACCAGAGGGACCCAGCTAAGCCACACCTGGATTCCTGGCCCACAGAAACTGTGAGGTCATACATGCCTGTGGTTTTCAGTTGCTAAATTTTGGGACAATTTGTTATGTGGTGTATTAATTTGCTAGGGCAGCCATCACAAAGTACCATGAACTGGGTCATTTAGAACCATAGAAATTAATTTTCTCGTGGTGCTGGAGACCAGAAGTCCAAAATCAAAATGTCAGCAGGTCCACACTCCCCCTGGAAGCCCTAGGGAAAGACCTGTTCTTGCCCCTCCTCCTGGCTTCTGGTCGCCTCAGGCATCCCTTGGCTTACGGATGACCATCTTCTTTCTGTGTCTCTTCACATAATCTTCCCTTTGTGCTTGTCTGTCTCTGTGTCCAAATTCCCCCTTTTATATGAGGGTACCAGTCATATTGCATTAGGGTCCACTTAATGACCTCATCTTAACTTGATTACATCGGCAGAGACACTATTTCCAAATAAGATCACATTTACAAGGACTGGGGATTAGAACTTTTCTTTCTTTCTTTTTTTTTTTTTTGCGGTACGCGGGCCTCTCACTGTTGTGGCCTCTCCCGTTGCGGAGCACAGGCTCTGGACGCGCAGGATCAGCAGCCATGGCTCACGGGCCCAGCCGCTCCACAGCATGTGGGATCTTCCCGGACCGGGGCACGAACCCGTGTCCCCTGCATCGGCAGGCGGACTCTCAACCACTGCGCCACCAGGGAAGCCCTCATATTTTTTTTTTTTGGTGGGGACACAATCCAACCAAACAATCAGCAATTAAATAACTAACATAGAGAGTTGTTTCCTAAAAAGGAACGTGGGCAGTATTATTAGAAGAAAGAGAAAAACAGATGCTACACTATAAAAAAGACCCAATATATATTAGAAATTCCCATCCAGTAACACTGAGGCATCTAATACAGTTGTCACCAGGCACATGTGGCCCTTAGGCACTTGAGATGTGACTGGTCCCAGCTGAGATGTGCTGTGAGTACAAAATATACACCAGAATTTGAAGACTTAGAATAAAAATATATATTTATCAATAAGCTTTTATATTGATTTTATGTTAAAATAATACTTTGGATATACTGTGTTAAATGAAATATATTATTAAATTTAATTCCACCTGTTTCTTTTATTTTTTTAAAATGTGGCTACTAGAAAATGTAACATTAGCATATACGGCTTGCATGATACATCTGTTAGGTGTTGTTTCCCTAGAGGTTGGGATATTTCTATTCTGTCCTATTTAAGGGGAATTCCTTCCCCCCTTAGAGTTAAACAAAGCTTCTGAGCTCTACAAAACTGGGGAAATGGGTCTCTCATCTTGATTGCATTGTGATTAAAAATGAGATATTCTCGGGGCCTCCCTGGTGGCGCAAGTGGTTGAGAGTCCGCCTGCCGATGCAGGGGATACGGGTTCGTGCCCCGGTCTGGGAGGATCCCATATGCCGCGGAGCGGCTGGGCCCGTGAGCCATGGCCGCTGAGCCTGCGCGTCCGGAGCCTGCGCGTCCGGAGCCTGTGCTCCGCAACGGGGGAGGCCACAACAGTGAGAGGCCCGCATACCGCAAAAAAAAAAAAAAAAGAGATATTCTCAAGGTAGCTTTACTCCTTCAAATCCAACTGGCTCACCATCCCGAGATTGAACACAGGGGCCCTTTCCTAAAGTCACCAAGACATGATGCCTTTCATCCTGCTGTAGGGAGCCCCAGGTTTCCATGCTGGCACCCTGACTAGATGATCAGCTCCTCTGGGAGTGATGGGGAAATGTTGCATCACTGCATCTCCTCCATCTGCTCTCCATTCCTTGGTCCTTAGGACTGGACCACTGAGGCCTCGTCTCCTTCCCCCCCAACCCCTCACGCACCTCCCTTGGAGCTCCTATTTCCTGGGACTCTCCAGATCCTTGTAGCATCTTCTATTTGGAAACAAAGCCCTACTCGTTCCCCCCGGGGAAAAGAAACACAAAGGTCCAGGCTGCTCTCAGAGCATGGGGGCAATGGAAATACCGTCCCCTATTTCTATATCTCAGGATGAATAAGACGAATTAATATTTCAATAAATAATCCTTCCACAAATTCATTTGCTCAACAGATATATTTATTGCTGTATTTCAAAGCTCTTTTCCTTGAATTATTTTCATTTATTCAACAAATGTAGGGAGCGGTTACTCTGCTAGGCCCTATGGGGATTAATTGGTGAATGGGCAGACACCACCCTCTTCCTGTGGAATTTACAGTTGAGTGGAGGAGACAGTGTGGAGCAGACATCCAAACAAAACATTATCACCTTCTGGATCAGTGCTACTGGGGACAGTAGAAGTGTTCTCAGAAGGTCCTCCAGTAGAAGCTCACCGTATGTGTGTGTGTGTGTGTGTGTATGTGTGTGTGTGTGTGTGTGTGTGTGTGTGTAGGTGAATCAAGGAAGGCTCATATAAGCTGAGAGATGAAGAATGGATGAAGCTGGAGGTAAGGAGGTTAGAGATGAGTAATGTCTTTTCTGAGCTCTTAGACTGAACCACTGTTCATCCATCCATCCATCCATCCATCCATCCATCCATCCATCCATCCATCCAACAAATAGTTTCTGAGCATCTACTGTGTGGCAGGCACTGTCCCTTACTGCATGGAGACAATCAGCATGTAAACCATGGTTCTCAACTTCAGCACTTCTGACACGTGAGGCTGGGTCATTCTCTGCTGGGGGCTGTCCTGTGCACTGCAGGAAGTTTAGCAGCCTCCCTGACCTCCACCCATCAGATGCCAGTAACAACACTCCCCAGTCCTGACAATCAAAAATATCTCTGGACATTACCCAGTGTTTTCTGGGGTTAAGGGAAGAATTGTCATTGATATAAACAGATACCTATATTATATCACATCAGGTGGCAATGTGTCCTGTGAAGAAACATGTAAAGTGGGTTAAGGGGATAGAGAGGGAAAGCATCACTGACAAGGTATCACTTAAGCAGAGATGTAAGTGATATATACGAATGAGCCATGCCCTGGGAAAGAGTGTTCTGGACAGAGGGAACAGTCAGTGCCAAGGTCCTGTGGTGAGGTGACTTGGGCATGAGGGAGGAAGGGCAGGGAGCCCGAATGGTTAGAGAGGGGAGGAGGGGTGTGGTGGGAGATGAGGTAGCAGCTGAGGGGTGGCTCAGGCAGCCCCTGGTAAGGTCTTAGGGTTTTCCTCTGAGTGAGATGGGGGCCACAGGAGGGTTTTGTTTTGTTTTGTTTTGTTTGTTTTCCTCCTTTTAATTTTTTTCTGTTTTAACTAACTGGGGTGGATTTTGTTCATTTTTTTTTGGCTACGCCCCAGGGCATGTGGGATCTTAGTTCCCCAAGCAGGGATTGAACCTGTGTCCCCTGCAGTGGAAGTGTGGAGCCCTAACCACTGGACCGCCAGGGAAGTCCCCACAGGATGGTTCTGAGCAGAGGTCTATGTGATCTGATTCTTTGTTTTGAAAGGATTACACAGGCTGCTTTGTCATGAAAGACTCCAAGGTGGTGAGGGGGGAGTGAAGCAACCAGTCATGAGTCAGAATGAGAGACGGACGTGGTGGTAATGATGGAGGAAAGCAGACTCACAGACATAGAAAACAAACTACGGTTACCAAAGGGGGCGGGGAAGGAATGTGGAGTTTGGGATTAGCAGACACACAACACTATATATAAAATAGGTAAAGAGCAAGGTCCTACTGTAGAGCACAGGGAACTATATTCAATATCCTATAATAAACCACAATGGAAAAGAATATGAAAAAGAATATATATATCTGAATCACTTTGCCATACAGCAGAAACTAACACAACATTGTAAATCAACTATATTTCCAAAAAAAAAAAAATGATGGAGGAAAGCTGAGGGGTTTCCACAAAGCTTATAACTGCCCCTCCTCTCTGCTCAGCGTACTCTGCATACATTGGTCTTAGGACTTAAAACGTGATCATAAATTATTTTATTGAAATGGTCTATTTATCTGGAGAAAAACTCCTCGAAGGCAGATATCAAACCTCGAACTGTCTTTATGCCTCTGAAAGTTGTCACAGGATCTAGTATCTTCCAGGTGCTGAAGGGGGCCCCTAAGAGCCCCTTGCATTTGAACCTGGGTCTTTGGAGGCCCTGCGTAGGACCCGGGCGGTGATCGTCGTGGTTAAGTTCTCGGACGACACGGTCGGACACAGGTTTCAACGCTGATGCAGCAACCTGTGAGTGTTGTGACTGCGTGCAGCCCTCTTCCCCACCCTGAGTTGCAGATTTCTCATCTGTAAAATGGGGAGGATGATCCCAATCACGTGGGGTTGTTGTGAAGATTAAATGAGGGGGTGTGATAAAGTGGTTGGCAGGGGGTCAGAGGAAATGTTCCACTGTGAATCCCAATGGTCTCCAACGAGGGTGGGCAAGAGCTCCCTGGCGGTGGGTAGAAAAATATGGAAATGATGTATAAGCATATGTATATTCATATTTATATATAAAACGCTGTAAGTGTTTTGGGGTGCTTCATAGTGTACACAAGAAATTAGTACAATAGGATGTGTATATTGTTTCTACATGACTAAGTGAAGATCTATTGGGGTGATAGGTATAAGCGCCATCACCCCAGTAGTTTGGAGAGCACCGTTTAGACCAGCAGTGCTGACTTTAGGAGACTTCTCCTCGATACTTAAAAATACAGTTTCCCTGGCCCTGTCTCTCAAATATCCTGAATATTTCCATCCAGAGTTGGCCCCGGGAATCTGCATTTAACAGATGATTCTGATGTGAAATTAAGTACAAACCAGTGCTTTTCAGAGTTTAATGTGCATCGTTACCACCCACGGATCTTGCTGAGACTCAGATTCGGTTCAGTAGCTGGGGTAGGTGTCAAGATTCTGCATTCCGAGCAAGCTCCTGGGTGACACCAAAGCTTCTGGTCTGAGGCCCACACCTGGGGTAGCGAAGGTTCAGACCTGCTTCTCAAAGAGTGGTCCTCAGGACAGTGGCCTCACCTGGGAGCTGGGAAGACATGCTTATTCTCAGGCTCCCATCCCCAAACTTCTGAGCCTGGGGCCGGCCAGGGTTTTGTCAAGCTCTGCAGGTGGTCAGATGCACGCTTGGGTTTGAAAACCCCTGGTTTGCGAGAGGTCCACTCTCCTCTGCACCAAAGGCCTCTCTCCCCCATGCCGTCAGCTTCACTGGACGGCCAGCCTCAAGCCATCCCATTCTTCTGCAGCCCTGGAGCAACCCCACTTCCACGACCCACCTTCAGAACCCTCTCCCCGTGCCCCCCCAGCTCGGCAGGCACGCAGAGTTCAACCAAGCTGACAGGTGGATTCTCCTGAGAAGAGCTGATGGGCCCTCTCGTCGAGGCGTGATTGACAGCCCCCTAATCAGCGGGAAGGGAATGGCACGCCTCTAGAATGATGTTTGCTCTGTAAATATTTGACATTATCTACCCTGCAAACCTGAAAGAGAACTTCATTTCTCTTTCTTTTCCGGGGAATACGGCAAGTCACAGAACACCCTTAAGTATAATTAGTCTGACAAGGGAGTTTCCGATCAGGACTGGGGACCTAGGATGCGAGAACAAGTGTAGGTAGGTGTCTTTGTCTCTCTGCTGTTCAAGGTGGATGAAGGTCGCTCCCTTGGGGCGTGGGAACCCCAGCTCCCTTAGCTTATGAACCTGCAGACTATCATCTGGGTGTGTCGTGAATTCTCAGCCCGCAGGGCTGGGCCAGGGCCTGAGGCTCTGCATTTCTCCATTTCTAACAAGTTCCCAGGTGATGCTGCAGCGGCCGGTTTGAGGACCACACGCTGAGTGGCTGGATTCGCAGGGCCTGCCTGCTGTTGCCTCTAACTTAGTGTCCAGAGACGGCTTTCAGAAGTCAGTTTTAGGGCATGGCTTCTGGTATCAGGCATGGGCTGGAATTCTTGATGTACATATCACGAGCTGTGTGACTTTGGGCAAGTTAGCTCACCTCTCTGAGCTGGTACCACGGGCTTAATGAGAACACTTACATTTTAGGGCAGTGTGACTCAACCTTTGAAAAGAAGTTGCCTCTTGGAGCAACTTTTTTAGACTCCCCTGCGTCAATTGCCTCCCTCTCCACGAAACTTTAATGCCACAGACACATAGTACATTTGTTTTTGTACTTTGTGGACGACCACAAAGCGTTGTAGCAGCTAAGATTTTTCCCCCGTTGGAAGTGATGTTACCCTGTTGAGAATGCTTCTTTTAGGGCGATGGTAAAGTCTAAGAGAGGTAATTTCTGTCAAGAACCCGATACAGGGTAAGTGCTCAATAATGGTTAAGTATTAGTGTGTATTATATAAACTATATTAAAGATAATATAGTATTATTAATACAATATACTGTTGACCCTTGAACAACACAGGTTTGAACTGCATGGATCCACTTATACACAGTTTTTTTCAACAGTGAATACTGTAGTATGGCAGAGTCCGTGGTTGGTTGAAGCCACAAACGCAGAACCTCGGATATGGAGGGCCAGCGCCCCAAAGTCCAGGGTTATTCAGGGGTCAACTGTATACTATATATTGTTATGTTATATTATGTTATGTTATAGTACATTACATTATATTATATTACATCATATTATATTTTCCTTCAGTCTAATACCTACAGATTAGGTAGGAGTGCAAGACAAAGATAGAAGAAGGCAAAGAAACAGAAGCAAGCTGAGGTGACCTCAAGCTGTAACACAGTAGTCCTGGATCTGAGATCAGGCCTGGGTCTCACCTCACACGGCGTGTGATCTCAGAGGCGTCGTTTAACCCCTGGGTCCCCGTGTCTTCATCTCTACCCTGGACATGACACACTTCTCCTCTCTCGAACGCTGTCAAGAGTCAATGCAAGAACAGAGGGAGGAGGACCATCACGGCCTTGGTGGGCTGTGCGGATCCACCGGCCTGGGGCCTGGGACTGGGGGTGCAGCAGAGCAGGGCGGCCAGGCGGGTGGCATCAGTCACCACGAGGGCAAAAGGGCCGCTCAGGGGTGACCACAGGGCAGGGGGCTTGTCCCAGCCTGAGGGTCAGAGGAGAAGGCAGGTCACGGCAAAGGCCGACACGGAGGTTGAGAGGACCCCATTTGGCTGGAGGGTGCGATGTGCTGGAGGATGTGCTGATGTGGGTGTCCTGGGTTGGCGGGGAGCTGGACCAGGCAGGGTCTCAGGCGGCTGAGGCCGGGGTCTGTCTCCAGGGCACAGGGAGCCGGGAGAAGGAATCAGTCAAAGGATGAGGGCGGGCAGGATGGCTGAGGGTGCAACTCACTTTTACATCTTAGAACCTCCTGTGTTTTCCCAAACTCTTTCCATTTTCCTTGGGAGGGGAGGAGCTTAGTTCTGGAGTCTGGAAAACAAAACCAAGAGGGGACTGGATAACCTAGGAGGATAATGAGACACCCGTTCATATTTCAAAGACCTTTGCTGTCACGTTTGCTTTTGTGGTGAACTGTCTCCTCTGTTACTCATCCTGCATCCCTCCAAGGCCTCCCTGCTGGCCCCGGGAAGCCCAGGGATGCTTACTGCTCGTACCCAGAACTTAGGCCCAGTGACCATTACGTGGTGACTAAACCATCATCTTTAAAGGACCTGCTGTCTGCCAAGCCCCGTGCTAGGAGCTTACACGAGTGTGGCTTTCCCACCACAGCTTAGGTCTGAATTCCAGGTCCATCGTGTCAAGAGGGATGCAATATGGGGCAGCTTGGGTCTTCTCAACTCTAAAACGGGGTACGGGTAGTGTGGGGTTGTTGTGAGGACTGGGACATTTCTTAGCTTCAGGTCTGGCTACTAGGTAAGCATCAGTACCTAGCACATGTTGAGGTATTAACTAGGACTCGTTCACACATTTGTTGGCTCTTTTAACAAATATTGTCTCGAGCATGTGTGATGTGAGAGGCATGATGGGCTGTCCTAGAACTTGGGGGCACAATGGTGAATCCAACGGGCTCTGGTCCCTACCCTTATGGAGTCTACGACCAGGTGACAGTGTAACAGGGGCCGGCAAATGTTTTTGGTAAAAGGCCGGATAGTACATGTTTTTGGTTTTGGGGGGCCCAAGAGCAAAATCAAGTTATAACCACGTCACTATGACTTGAAGGGCACGGCAGCAGTGTGGAATGAAGAGGGCCTCACAGACGTCTCTGTCCTAGCTACTGAACTTGGCTGTTTCAGTGTGAAAGCAGCCACACAGTAAGTACACAAATGGTTGTGGCTGTGTTCCAATAAAACTTTATTTTAAAAAAACCAAAACAGGTGATGGGGCTTCCCTGGTGGCGCAGTGGTTGAGAATCCGCCTGCCAATGTAGGGGACACGGGTTCGAGCCCTGGTCTGGGAAGATCCCACATGCTGCGGAGCAACTAAGCCCATGCGCCACAACTACTAAGTCTACACTCTAGAGCCCGCGAGCCACAACTAATGAGCCCATGTGCCACAACTACTGAAGCCCAAGTGCCTAGAACCCATGCTCTGCAACAAGAGAAGTCACTGCAGTGAGAAGCGTGTGCACTGCAATGAAGAGTAGCCCCTGCTCGCTGCAACTAGAGAAAGCCCATATGCAGCAATGAAGATCCAAAGCAGCCAAAAAAAAAAAAAACAACAACAACAGGTGAGGGCTGGATTTGCTCTGTGGGCTGCAATCTGCTGACCCCTTGGTAGAGAACATCCAAGAACATAGATGTTGGATCCAGTCAGCCTAGCTGAATCTCAGCTCTCCCACTTCCTAGCTGGTTGATCTTGAGCAACTTACTTATCCTCTCTGTTCTCAGTTTCTTCATCTGCAAAATTGGGGTGACAATTGTACTTACCTCTGAGGTTTGTTTATCAGGATTACATAAAATAATGTATGTAAAGTGCTTAGTACAGCATTTGAAATGTGGTGCCTCCCATTACAAATGCTAGCTATTAATTTTTATATAAGTGAGGAAGGTAGGCATTAATCAATTACGATCATTTAATGAGTAAAATTACAAGTGTTGTAAGTGTTGCTTGACCAGGTCCTGGGGGACTTTGGCTAATTGGGGTCAGTTGCTGAGCTGTGCCCTGAGAAATTTCCCCTACTCACCTGGGTAGAACACTTACTGTGGATACGTCATTTAAATGATTTTTATTTATTTATTTATTTATTTATTTTTGGCTGTGTTGGGTCTTCGTTTCTGTGCAAGGGCTTTCTCTAGTTGCGGCGAGCGGGGGCCACTCTTCATCGCCGTGCGCGGGCCTCTCACTGTCGCAGTCTCTCTTGTTGCAGAGCACAAGCTCCAGACGTGCAGGCTCAGTAGTTGTGGCTCACGGGCCCAGCTGCTCTGCGGCATGTGGGATCTTCCCAGACCAGGGCTCGAACCCATGTCCCCTGCATTGGCAGGCAGATTCTCAACCACTGTGCCACCAGGGAAGCCCTAAATGATTTTTTAAAAAATAAATTTATTTATTTATTTTTGTCTGTGTTGGATCTTTGTTTCTGTGCAAGGGCTTTCTCTAGTTGCAGCGAGTGGGGGCCCCTCTTCATTGCAGTGCACGGGCCTCTCTTGTTGTGGAGCATAGGCTCCAGACGCGCAGGCTCAGTAGTTGTGGCTCACGGGCCCAGTCGCTCCACAGCATGTGGGATCTTCCCAGACCAGGGCTCGAACCCATGTCCCCTGCACTGGCAGGCAGATTCTCAACCATTGCACAACCAGGGAAGCCCCCTAAATGATTTTTTTAAATCACTTTTTTGGTTTCTTTTACACATTGTGGTCATGCTACATTAAGATGTTTCTTTAAAAAAAAAAATAGCTCAGCCCATATAAGTGAGATCATGCAGTATTTCTCTTTCTGTGTTTGGTTTATTTCACTTAGCATGATTTTCTCAAGGTCCATCCAAGTTGTTGCAAATGGCAAGATTTCCTTCTTTTTTAAGGCTGAATAATATTCCATTGTACACGTGTACCACATTTTCTTTATCCACTCATCTGTTGATGGACATTTGGATTGTTTCCACATCTTGGCCATTAGAAATGATGCAGCAGTGAACATGGGAGGGTAGATGGCTTTTTGAGAGATTGATACTATTTCCTTTGGATATATACCCAGAAGTGGGATTGCTGGATAGGAAGGTAGTTCTATTTTTAATTTTTTGACGAACCTCCATACTGTTTTCTGTGATGGCTGTACCCATTTACATTCCTACCAAAGGTGTACAAAGATTTCCTTTTCTCCACATCATCACCAGCACGTATTTTTTGATAACTTTCTAACAAGTATGAGGTGATATCAGTCCTCTGTGCGCTGCATATTCATCTCAACCCCTAGCAAACACTGATCTTTTTGTTGTTTCCATTGTTTTGCTTGTTTTAGAATGCCATATAGTTTTTTGGGTTTTTTGGGGGGTCTTTGTTGCTGCACGTGGGCTCTCTCTAGTTGCGGTGAGCGGGGGTTACTCTTTGTTGCTGTGCATGGGCTTCTCATTGCAGTGACTTCCCTTGTTGTGGAGCACGGGCTCTAGGCACGTGGGCTTCAGTAGTTGTAGCACGCAGGCTCAGTAGTTGTGGCGCACGGGCTTAGTTGCTCCGTGGCATGTGGGATGTTCCTAGACCAGGGCTCGAACTTGTGTCCCCTGCATTGGCAGGTGGATTCGTAACCACTGCGCCACCATGGAAGTCCATAGAATGCCATATAGTTAGAATTTGGATTTTGTCAAAAGCTTTTCCTGCCTCTGTTGGTATGATTCTCTTCTTTCTTAGATCTGAGTTTCTGACTTATTTTCTTCTAAAGAACTTCTTTTAACATTTCTTACAAGGCAGGTCTACGGATAACAGATTTCCTCAATTTTGTTTGTCTGAGGAAGCCTTTATTTCCCCTTCACTTTTGAAGGATAATTTCTCATGGTAGGGAATTCTAGTTGTTTTTTTATTCTCTCAAGACTTTAAGTATTTCACTTTACTCCTTTCTTGCTTGCATGGTTTCTTGAGAGGAAGTTGGATGTAATTTTTATCTTTGTTCCTCTATAGGTAAAGCGTTAGGTAAGGTGTTTTTTTTCCTTTGTCTTCTTTCAGTATTTTTTCTTTATCTTTGATTTTCTGTGGTCTGAAGATGATATGCCTAGTTTTCTTTTGGGCATTTATCCTCTTTCTCAGACTTCCTGGATATGTGCTTTGGTGTCTGACAATAATTTGGGGGAAATTCTCAGTCATTATTGTTTCTGATATGTCCTCTGTTTCTTTCTCTTTCTTCTCTGGTATCCCCTTTACACGTATGTTACACATTTTGCAGTTGCCCTGCAGTCCTTGGATGTTCTATTCTGGGTTTTTTTTTTTCAGTCTTTGTTCTCTTTGCTTTTCAGTTTTTGAGGATTTTATTAGATACCCTCTGGCTCAGAGAAGATTTCCTCAGCCATATCCAGTCTACTGAAAAGCCCATCACTCTTCATTTCTGTTACAGGGCTTTTTTTTTTTCTTTTCTCTTTAAAATCTCTAGCATTTCTTTCTGGTTCTTTCTTAGGATTTTCCTCTCTCTGCTGACATTGTCCATGTGTTCCTACATGCTGTCTACTTCATCCTTTGGAGCCCTTAGCAATTAACTCGTTTTTTTTTTAAACCATAGATGTTTTAAGTCCCATGTCTGGTTCTGATACTAGCTCTATCTTTTCAAGGTATACTTTTTGCCCTTTGGTATGTCTTAATAGCTAGATATGATGTACCGGGTAAAACGAACTGCTGTAAATAGGGCTTTAGCAATGTGGTGGTGAGGAGTGGCGGGAGGGGAAGCCTTCTGTAGTCTTACGATTGTGTCTCAGTATCTTAGTAAGCCTGTGCCTTAGACTGTGAACTTCACAAGAGTTTCTTGGTTTTTTCTCCCCTCTTAGGTGAGATAGGAGGCTGGAACAGGCTGGATGGAGTTGGGTGTTTCCCTTCCCCAGATCAGTTAGGCTCTGGTTAACTAGTTTTTCCTAAAGCCAGGACTTGTTAAGAACAAGAATGCTCTGGTGTATTTCAAAAGGGTTCCCTTTTCCCTCCGCCTGGGGAAGCCAAGGAGATTTTTCTCTGATACTTACCGTGGGAACCTGGCTGTGCTCCTGGAGGTGATGCTCCTGAGTTTCCTCCCCGCTTAAGCCTCTACTCTCCGTGTTGGCCTGTCTGTCTCTCTAATCTTGGGGTAGAGTGTTGCCCTCTGTCCTCTCCTCACTTCTGGATCCCAGAGTTGTTGATTTTTCAGTCTGTTCAAGCTTTTTACTTATCGTTAGGACAGGCTGGTAACTTCCAAGCTTACCTGCTAAAGCAGCCTGTGGCTGTTTTTTAAGCACACACATTTTCGTGACTGTGTAGTATTCTACCCAATAGGTGTAGCATAATTTATTTAATCAGTCTCCTATTTTAGAACAATTTTGGTTCTTTACAACTTTTCACAATTACAACAATGTATGATTGGATATTCTTTTTTTTTTTTTTTTTTGTGGTACGTGGGCCTCTCACTGTTGTGGCCTCTCCCGTTGCGGAGCACAGGCTCTGGACGCGCAGGCTCAGCAGCCATGGCTCACGGCCTAGCCGCTCCACGACATGTGGGATCTTCCCGGACCGGGGCATGAACCTGTGTCCCCTGCATCGGCAGGCAGACTATCAACCACTGCACCACCAGGGAAGCCCTCTTTTCTTTTTTTTAACATCTTTATTGGAATATAATTGCTTTACAATGGTGTGTTAGTTTCTGCTTTATAACAAAGTGAATCAGCTATACGTATACAGATATCCCCACATCCCCTCCCTCTTGCATCTCCCTCTCACCCTCCCTATCCCACTCCTCTAGTGGACACAAAGCACTGAGTTGATCTCCCTGTGCTATGGGGCTGCTTCCCACTAGCTATCTATTTTACACTTGGTAGTGTATATATGTCCATGCCACTCTCTCACTTCGTCCCAGCTTACCCTTCTCCCTCCCCATGTGATTGGACATTCTTATCAAATACATCTCAGTGCACATCTTCAATTATTTTCCAAGGAAGACTCTTCAGAAGAGTAATTAATCAAAGAGCATGCACATTTTAGAGAAACTGATAAATACTGCTTAATCATTTTCTAGAAAGTTCCTATCCTTTTTTTCTTGCAGCAGCAATGTGTGTAGGTGTCTCTTCCCTGACCCTGCTCCAATAATGGAAACATTATGTTTTATTTTTGTCAATTTGATAAGAGAAAATGATTTCTCCCTGTTTTAATATATGTCTCTTTGGTTATTCCTGTCACTTGATACTGTCTTAAATCCTCACTAAGCTTTTGTATTTCTTTATATACATGCTGTCAGTTCATGAGTTTTGCCAAAATTTTCTTTTTGGATATTTATCTATTTTTCTTAGAGATATATAAACATTACATCATTAATTATGCTAGTCACCATTAACCATACATTAATGTAATTTCCCCCCAATTTGTGACTTTTCATCATACTTATGGTGGTTTTTTTTGACTCCTGGAATTTTAGTTTCTATGATTTCTTCCATAGTATTTACACCTGGAAATAACTGCCCTGCCTGATATCAGGTAACAATTGACTTACATTTTCCTCTAGTTGTTTTATGTTTTCATTTCTAGATTTAATTCTTTCATTCATCTGAAATATAATTTAATATATAGCATATTTAACTTACTTTTTTTCCTGAAAAATTTACCAGTCATCTGAGCACTATTTTATTGGTTATTAATGTACTTTTTCTCTACAAATTTAAAATTCTACTTTTATAATATGTTAAATTCTTTAAACAATTAACATATTCCTCGGCATTATTTTATTTATTTATTTTTTGCGGTACACGGGCCTCTCACTGTTGTGGCCTCTCCCGTTGCGGAGCACAGGCTCCGGACGCGCAGGCTCAGCGGCCGTGGCTCACGGGCCCAGCCGCTCCGTGGCATGTGGGATCTTCCCGGACTGGGGCACGAACCCGTGTCCCCTGCATCGACAGGCGGACTCTCAACCACTGCACCACCAGGGAAGCCCCATTATTTTGTTTTACATTAGGTTGTTTGCTTACTCTTGTGCCAGTTCAGCATTTAAAAATAATCTTAACTTTATAGCATATTTTCATACCTAATAGGGACATTCCTTTTATATATATATAATATATATGTACTCTATCATTTTTATTTATTCTTTAATTTTGAAAAGGCAATACATACACTTAGTAAAAAAATTTAATATGACTGTGGTGTCTTTAAATGTTCAATTTGTTGCATACAGATTCAGATTTGCAATGTGCAAGATGGGTAACAAATTGGATACATTTGGGGCTTGTTGATGGACTTCGGTTTGTCCAGACCGACCTTCTTATGTTTGGAGCTGTGTCTTGGCCTCCTCGGGGCTTGTCTCTGTCTGGCTTCGGTACTTGGACTTCTAAATTTCCACCCTGAGTCCACTGGCTTTAGAGCAAACACACTCTCTTGGGCTCTTAGCTCCGCCTTCTGCTGGGGGCAGGGTCTCACGCTCCTGACTTCTTCCTCTTCAAATTCTTCCCTGAGACCACACTCGGTAACTCAGGTGAAGCTCATTGAGGCCCCTGGCTGACCAGAAAGTTAAGATGGCTCACAAGTGTATTCCTAGATCTAGTCCATAGTGGTCATCGATCCCGTGAAATCCTTAAGAAATGCAGTGGGGGGGCTTCCCTGGTGGCGCGGTGGTTGAGAGTCTGCCTGCCAATGCGGGGGACGGGGGTTCGAGCCCTGGTCTGGGAAGATCCCGCATGCCGCGGAGCGGCTAGCCCCGTGAGCCACAAATACTGAGCCTGCGCGTCTGGAGCCTGTGCTCCGCAACGAGAGGCTGCGGTGGTGAGAGGCCCGTGCACCGCGATGAGGAGTGGCCCCCACTTGCCGCAACTGGAGAGAGCCCTCGCGCAGAAACGAAGAGCCAACACAGCCATAAATAAATAAATTAATTAAAATTAAAAAAAAAAATGCAGTGGGGGCTGGATGGAAGAGGGGGCTCTTGGAAGATGCAGGCAGTGGGTGGGCAGGGGTGAGGTCGGGAACCTACCTCTCCCAACCTTTGGGCACGTTGGAAGTGCTGGGGAGTTCAACCTCCTCGACCCCCAACCCAACACCCCTCAGCAGCTGTCCACTAATAACTGAGCAGAGGTGGTATATAAATATCCCAGCTCCCTACTCAGCAGGCAAAATAACTGAAGCATGTTCTGCCCTGTCTCCCAGAGTCCCCAGGGGGATTGGGTCCCATTGCCCACGGTGGTCACTCTTCTTAAAGCCCCTTTATTGGCCTCCTTCCCTCTCCCATTCCCTTCCCCATTCTCTAGACCTGTTTCCACAGGAAATCGATCTAAGACAAATGGAAACCTGAGTGCTGGAGGATCTTGAGCAGGGGTCAGAAAACTATGGTCCATGGGCCAAACCTGGGTTGTTGCTTGTTTTTGTAAATAAAGTTTCATTGGAACACAGTCTTGACCATTTGTTCACTATTGTCTATGGCTGCTTTTCACTACAAAGGCAGAGTGGAGTTGTTGGGTCAGAGACCAGATGGCCCATAAAGCTAAACATACTTACTGTCTGACCTTTCACAGAAGAGGTGTGCCTATCTTTGGTCTCGAGGAGCAAAATGGCATGATCTGATTTACTTTATTAAATTTCACTCCCACTGCTGTGTAGAGAATGGATTAGAGGTGGGAGCCCTTCAGGACCAGTTAGGAGGTCACCATAGACATCGAGGAAAGATAGAAAGTGAACAGATTTGAGTTGTATTTTGAAGTTAGAAACAACAGAGCTTGATGAATTGGATTGGAGGAAAGGGAGTGATTAAGGGTGTGTTCTCGTGTACTTCTGGTTCTTCTAACGCTCCTTTGAGAAGTTAACTTTATCTTTTTTTTTTTTTTTGGCCGTGTCACGCGGCTTGTGGGGTCTTAATTTCCTGACCAGGGATCGAACCTGGGCCCTGGCAGTGAAAGCACGGAGTCCTAACCACTGGACCGCCAGGGAATTCCCAGAAATTAACTTTATCTTCAAAATCACTTCCTTCAGGAATCCTTCCGTGACTTCCCAGGGTGGCTGGGGGCCTCCTCTCATAATGTTCTGTTCTTCCTTTAATCTTGCCTTAGGTCACAGAGATAACACACGCAAAGCCCATATTTTTAACACAGTTTGAGTCTAGTCCCTGTTCTCATCACCGTCATCACACTGACTCATCAGTGTAACCCTCAGAGCTCCCCTAGAGTAAGTGCTCAACAGTGACCAAGTGAATGAAGACCAAGAACTCTCTGTTTTGGTCCAAATGGCTTCACTGCCTTCACTGCCTTGGCTTTCCTTACTCATCTTGCTTTCTCTAGCCTGGCCCCTCGTGTCTTATGGCTTAGCCATGGGGCCATGGTGACGAAGAGGAGCTAACAGGTACCACCGTAGCATCATCATTTAATGAGCACAGGTCTCCTGCAGCCATGTGACACGGCAGCCGGGAGCTGGCTGTGCACGGACAGCAAATCATGGCTGATGGGGCATCGGCATCTGCTTGGGGAGCTTGTGTGTGAAACATGGTCTCATACTCCCGAGACATTAAAGGAAATGGAGGGGAGTAGATAGGGAAACTGAGTGTTAAGCAGGGCCATTGCTCTGAGGTGGAGGAGGCTGGACCTCTCAATCACGTCTGCCGTCTGCGATGCATCCTTGAATTTGTGAGACAGCCGCCCACTGCCTCTGCTGAAATTCCATTGTAAGTGACTCAGGCACATGCTGACCAGATCTGAGAGCATCATGCAAAGGCGGCCCAGAAACCACGCAAGGGTGCTGGCATTCGTTAAAAAAAAAAAAAAAATCTGCTGGAGACGAGCGGGGGAGATGCTAGAAGTGGGTCAGTGGATCTGAGCAACAGAGAGACCCACCAATAATTTCCTCGCTTGGCCTCCCTGGGGGTCAGTGCTGTTCCCCACGCCCTCCTTCCCCTCTCCCTTGCCTCTCTGCTCTCTTGCCATCTTTAAAAAACACACATAGGCAGAAATCAATCCATCAAATGTCATTACAGATTTATTAAGCCTGATGTAGAAAGACATTTAACAGTAACATCTTCAGAAAGCATAAAAAGAGCACTTCTATTCAGTCTTGTGCTTTGAAAATCTAAATATATTTTTATCATATAAATAATTCTTTTCATGTTTTAAGTGCATCTGTGTTTTTTTATTTCTTCTTCTCTCCTTTAATTTTCATTTTTCAATTGGCCAGAGCGGAAGTCGGTGTTGACGGAAATGAAGCCATTTGCAAAGCTAATGGTGTTGAGAGGCCAGTCTATGCTATACTGTATCAGCTGGGTTTCCGAAAGGTGGTTCAATGTCTGCAGCATTAAAATGAGGGACAGCTTCCAGCAAAATCATAATTGAACACACCCAGGTCCTTAATGTCGGCAGTTGGGTTACCTGATGCAAATTATGATAAGGTTTCAGATGGGAACAGCCTATTTCCAATAACTGCTGAGTGAGGAAAAAAAAAAGACTTTTTTTTTGTCACAAAGGAAAGAATTATCATGTTTAAGAATGTAAATAATACACTTACAGAAACCTTTTTGATGGAAATGAGGGGCTCTGTATAACCTCGATGAGGGTATTATTATTTTTTCATAATAGCTAAAAGAAGTAGTATCTATTATTTAGGGCTTTAATTACAGTTCTCAAAGTGGAATGATTTTTCCTTTAAAAAATTCTTTAGAGGTAAAAAATAATGGCTTCTATGATATAATTTAAGGGTTTTCTTCACCTCCACCATCAGAATTTATTTCTAGTGGTAAAATTGTATTAAAAAAAACAACCCTTTCCTTCTAGAGATAATTTCAATGCTGCAGCATCACACACACGTACCCCTCGAGTGCACCCAAACAAAGTCATTTTTTATTCAGCCAGGGGCTGCTCCAAATGTTTATTGTGACCTGATTTAAGTTATATGGGATATCAAGACCAGATTATTTAGAATTAGGAGGGATGACAGGAGGATGGCATTGGGGGACAAAAGCAGGAGCACCTTTTCTGAAAATCCCTGCGTTTTTTTTTCAAGCTGGAAAGCTATCATTTCCAGTGGGATTATTTGTCTTTGGGCAGTGACAATGCAGCCAAGCCTTTGGAATTTGCAAGTAGTGGCTGCATTGAACACTAGCATTCAGGATGGTCAGGAGCAAAGGAAAGTGTGGCCAGCCAAGGGAAGAATTTTCCAGATCCAGTGATGTGGGCATGGATGCCTCTCTGTGATGAATCTGTTTGGCCACAGGGTGGTATAATTTTCCTAGCAGAAAAGTTTTTTTTTTTTTTTTTTTTCATTGCAAGGACAATTTATACTCATCAAAAACAAGTGAAACATGGTTTTGATTAAAACAGCCTGTTGGCTCAATAATTTCTGTAATTTTAAAAACATCTTTAATGCAGAAGAAGAACATGCCGATGTCAGGAATGGCCTAGGGCCCCATTACAACAGCAACCGAATAAATAAGGAAAAGAATTGCAAGGTCATAAAAACAAAATTAAGCTAATGTTTCAAATTTTGACAATTATGAATTCTTCCTCTAAGAAGACATTAAAAAAATGTTCAGGCACTATTAGATAAAATACAAAGAGGATAATTCTACATGGATGAGTTTGCAGTTTTCCCAAGGGGTAAAGCATGCCTTTAAAGGAAAACCCTGAATTAGGATGTTGGTTCCTCCCTAGATCCAGCAATTGGATAGGACTCATGCAGACAGACAAACTTGGTTCTTATAATTTCTTTGTAAACTTAGATCTAATTCTTTCGTAAGCTATTGAAAGAGAATGATCAGGAAAGAAAATACAAGCATTTTTTTTTTTCTATACAAAAGAATCCCTATTGTGGGCCAGTTTGGTAGGAAACAGAAACAAGCAAATATAACAAAATCTGTGTTCATACATGGCGATATAGTTTGTATATACAAATATGTACAGTATAAAAATGTACGGAAGGCTGCCGTTCCCAGCCATCCAAGCTGCATTGTACACAAGGAAAACAGCCTGGATTTTCTTCTTAGTATACAGGCAAACGTAGTATATACAGCATGCAGGTTATAGAAAATTAGTGCGCTTGCATGGAAACATTCTACAGGTATGCTTGCCGTCATTTTTCTTTGAAAATGACTGGTCTGCTTTCCTAATATAAAAATGTGTTTTCCCTTTCTTGCTGGCAAATAAGCACTTTCCTTTGGAGCAAGGATGAATGGAATTCTCCTAACTCACTATGCCTTGCTTACCCCACTGCCGCTTCTAAAAGAAAAAAACAAAGTCTAGAATTAACACAAAGGGGACAAATATATAACAGAAACATGGTCGATGTCAATTTCTTAAAAACCTACAATTGCTCTGCAGAGTAAGAACTGGTTGACCAGTAAGAAGGCTGCATATGATCAACTACTGTCTTGATTTTAAAAGGGTTTGGAAGTTTCTGATTCACGCTGACAGTGCCTGGCTGTTAGGAATCAAAGTCAGAAGGGATTAGAAAGATACCAGCATATCAGAGACCAAAAAGTAGATTGTATCCCGAGATTTTATGACATTTAAGAACCCTGAGCCAAACAAGAATTGTTTTGTACGTCAGCTTTTTTTTGACTTGCATTGCATGTTCTAGCATCTGATGTGTTATAAGCCAAAACATTGTATTGCAAAACTGGAATGTTTCTGTAGCGTTTATCTTCCTGCAGGACAGGAACAGTTTTTATATCTTCTCCACAGATTGGTTGAGCTTTGTGTATTTAAAAAATATACATACACATTTATAATTCCTGAATGTTATCTGGGTCATTTAGAAAGTGAAAACATTATTGTACAACGTCTTCATATTTGAGATATAACCGTATGATTGTTCAAGTTCTGTAAATAGATGCCTTTGCCTGGGGACGGAGATCCAAACGTAGGTTTCACACTCAAGATAATTCAGTAAACACATTAAAATTTATTTTCTGGAGGGGTTGAAGGGAGTGGTAGGGTTTTTTATTTAAAAAAAATTTTTTTTTAAGTAATGCATTTGTTAGAATTTTTCAACTTCTCCCGGGGGTTCTCACAGAAGAGTTATTATTTGTACTTCCAAAAGCAGTCTTAAGCAAATAAACATTGTACAAAGGGCTGCATTTAATCTGTCTTTTTTCAAGCAGATTGCTTTTTAAAAGGCCTTAATGATAATCATATGGCTATTGGTAAAATCATTTGTATGCTGAGAGGTGTCAGACCAGGGTGCCATTACTTGGAAGAGCCATTTTACTTGGAATATATTTTTCCAACGGAAATGGACAGAGTTCTGTTGCAGAAATAACGTTCCACCTGGTACTAGCATTTTAAAACAGTCCTATTCTAATCCATAAAACATTTCTAGTTTTCCCTGAAGCTTTGGGCTGCCTCGCGCATGAATAATTTTTGGAGAAACACCCACGCCCCTTAGCCCATTGTTCGTAACTATTGGAAGAAGATTAACTAGAGCCTGGAAATTGTATATCTGCGTCTGCCTCTGAATCTGTGACAGGAAACCAAAGGAGATAAGTGGCTCTTACTTTGGATGAAGAGGTAAAATTCCCCTGTAGAAATTCTAAAGATGATTCACAAGTTTCAAAATGTTTAATGCTTCCCTACAATGGAAACATGTCTCTCTGTCTGGGGGGATGGAAATTTGTATCTCTTTCTCCTGCTCAGTCTTTGCCTAAACGTATTTCGTGGATATTTTGAGAAAGTGCCACATATAGGAAAGGAGAAAATGAAATTAGCATTTTAACATCTCACAGGGGAAAAAAATAAACCAAAAGTTCGGTTGTGATTTTTTTTTTTTTTTTTTGCCTAATGCATGTTCAAAATAGATACCACTTTTACTGCTCTTTAAAACTACATATGTATATTTGTATGTTTTAAAGCCTTCAATATATTTCCTTATTATTATTATTATTTCAGCATTCATCAGCACTCTTCTATTTTTGTTGCAGAGAATAGAAGATAATGTGAAAATGACATTTTTTTTATGTTTTTTTTTTTTTTTAACAAAAACATTTAACAAGCTTGAAAAATAAAACCCGATGAAAAAGGTTTGCACGCAGTCAAATAACCTGGGAAGTGACAGATGGGAAAGAAACAGAATGCAAGCACCTTTTAAGGCCTTGTAATCTTTGGATTTACTGTGAAAAGTTTCAGAAAATCGTAGACTCTTACTGTGGCACTGTCCATAGACCCTGGAAAATAACAGTGAAATTCACATATATACACGGATACACACACACACACACACACACACACACACACATGCACACACTCTCACACACACCTCCTCACTGCTTAGCCAGAATTATATAAATGCTTTCCCCAAATGTCATTTCATTTGTTTGTTTTCTGCATTTCAACTAAATTCAGTGGCTGTGTCTGTGACATTAATTATGAAAGACTCCAACAACTGAGCAGGCACATTTTTGGGGGGTGAGATTTAAGATATCTATTTGTGACCTTAAATTCTGTGGGGACCGTCTGGGTTATCCAATGTATTCTATGATTATAGTCTGCTTTTAGGTCTTGACCTATTTTTAAGCTATTTCCTCTCTGTATACTTTTCAGAAGGCGGATTCCCTATTCTGAAATATTATTATTTTGAAAAACAGGAATAAAATGCAAATAACATGAGGGGAGTTGGACCCTATGTCAGCTCCTCTCCCAGGTGTCTGGTATCAGCTACTTTAGGAGCTGCCATAAACATTGGAGGACCTGAATGTTGTGTGAATTGTTCACCTCATATCCCATAGCATCTAGAACAACGTCATGCATATGGTAGATGCCCGCTAATATTTGTTCCTGGGGGGAAGTCCATCTCCCCTTCCCACAGGCCCACGGCCCCGGTCCGAGTAAATTTCCTGAATAAATTGCATTTCCTCTTCTGCCTTGTGCCCCAGTGCTTTGTTACATGCTGTACATTTGGTGAATTTGCTGAACTACAAAATGGGGCCACATGCATAAATCTTAAGTATTCATATAACAGTTTCTCAGTGGACATTTCGGTTTGCAGCTTGTTGGTGGTCTTAGTTAGAAGGAGGGAAGGGAAAGAAAGGCAATCTCTCACCGTCACTGATACCAAGGGTTGGTAGCAGAATGGAGATCCTTGAGTGAAATTTGCATGATATTTGCATGTCATCTTCCTGTCCATCTAAAGTTTCAATTTATCAGAACTCTGTTTATTCAGAGAGAGGAAGAGAATTGTATGAAAGCAGATAAAAACATTCTCCTGAGTTCATGTTAGTTTTTCCCTCCAGAAAGAAGTTTCTAGAAGCCTCACAGGACTTGCCAAAAGAAGGCAGGCCTGATCTCTAGGAATATACTGAGCGCTGTGTGTATCTCACAGAGGGAGCCCAGATCTTGTTTCCTAAGGAGAACACTGGCAGCTGTCCCTCAGCAGCGACATTTTTGGTTACCAAGCAACGATTCATGAGTCTTACCAAATTTATCAATATTTTTGTCTCTTGCCTCCCACCCCGCCCCTCCATAGAAATTGCACTAACAAAATCATATAGATTATATGTTGAAGCAGATGATTTATTTTTTCTTTCTTAGAAGGGAAACAATTTCCATGGAGTTGAGAATCGCATTGTCTCCCCCTAGTTGGAGCAAGAGCTCCAGAATCTGCTTTGGGATGGTTTCGACAGAATCTGAATTATGTAACTTTATCTAATAACCCTGGGTTGGAGCAGGCAATTTTTAAGAGCTTCAAGAACCCCAATGCTAATGCATTGATTTTCCTTTAATAGAATTTCGTTGTCGAAGGACAGTGCTCAGTAGAGTCCACCCTTCAATCTTAACCCATCCGAAGACTGTTGCCTTCCAGTTGAGCGCCGTTCATTTCTGGTTGAATAGGTTAAGTAAAGACAGACCTCGCTGTTCTCAATTCACTTTATGATCCTCCCATCATAAAAAATAATATCAGCACCTTGCTTTTCATGTCAGAACTACATTTGAGCTGCTATTCCCTATGCCCATGAGTAAATCCCATAAAAGCCGCCCCGTTGTACTGTTGCTATTTTTCCTTGTGGGTGATTGATTGATGGATGAGTGCTGACACTTCAATGAAGCTATTTCGACTGCCATCTCAATCCGATGATGTGAGGGGTATATTTTCTGTCCATGCCTCATTACTTCAGAATGACATTCCTGGAACTTCATTTACTTTTTCCCTCCTTCCCCGAAGCGCCATATTTTTTCCCGTCTAGGTTATGCATGCCATAAAAAAAGCAATTTGCTATTATATGTGGCATAAGGGCAACACTTTCTCTAGGAGGTAAATAAGAATTTATTTTTTTTTTAATCCCAATGTTGAATTTAAGGATCATGTCAAAATTCCCAAAACAATTCCAACAGGCAGGCTCCATGAGAAAGGGTGCAGAGGATATATTTGGAAATATTTGACTTCATTTTTCTGGTGTTAAGATTTTTGACAGTGATAAGCTTGGTAATTAAAGAAACAACCAAAAATAACTATTTTGCTTCAGAATCATCTAGTTCCTAGTGTTGTGGCTAGAATAGTTGAAATATTTCACCTATAGCTGAGTAGCAGTTTACAACACAGTCCACACTTACTTGTCCTTTGAGAATGAGGATATTCATTGTTTAAATGCAATGATGGATTTATCTGTTATAGGTTGCTTTCAGTTGTATTGAAAATGCTCAACTAGAGTAAACAGATCTACCCCTGCATTTCCAAACTGTGCACTAGGTATGCAAGGGTTTTAATATTAAAGCATGCTTTTAGCTTTTCCAAGTTGACTTAGGACCTGATTTTAATCTGTGTAATACAGTATTCCCGTTAATAATAACGTATAATTAAGATATCCGTTAAAAATCCATAACGTTAATTTAATGGAGAAAATCTAATACAGTTGTATTGGAATTTTTACGTTAAATTAACTTTAACGGGCTTTTAATGGATGTCTTAATTAGATCTCATTATTAACGGGAATATTCCACAAATTAAAATTGGGCCCTCAAAGTTTTAATGAAAAAAGTTGCAGGAACACATTTAAAATGGACACCCTATTTCATGCTTTCTGTTACTTCTACAGCTAAGCTGTGTTTCACAGCCCATAAACAATAGGTCCTGCAGAAAGAAATTACCAGAAAAGGCTGCTGCTGAACTTTCTGCCCTGCAATGAGCTCATCTTCTTGCTTTCTGATTCTACATCTCACCAATTTCCTCAATTCTGCCAATTTGCAGGTCTCATGTGACAGCGGTGCATGCTGAAAACTACATATTTTTTAGCCAATGAAGATAATGATGATAATAAAGATGCCCACCACTGCATGGGAAAAAGTCATTGGCAGCAACATGGTTAAGCCTGACTATTTGAACAACTTTCCCAGAAGATGAACATTGTTCAGAGGTTTTCTTGGCTCAAACTCTGGTTTAACTTAATAACTCTTCCACTTTGCAGTGATTAATGGCTCCCAAGTGCAGGGGCAGGACTGGACAATCCAGGTGCAACCGTAATTGTTGCACTGAACAGAAACATTTCCTTTAGACAAATGTTCCCAGAGGGGTTATAAATAGGAAATGGACATTACCATGGAAAGTAAGCTTCCAAGCGTCTACATCTAGTGCAGCCCACTTGGACATTAAACTATGAACTTATCCTCCCCCGCACCCACCCCCCGCCCCCCCAGCCCTTTCCTGTCAAGTGTTACAAACTGACAAAATAAGTACATCAATGTTCTCAGTCATTACTTTTCTTCGGTGGCACTTCGTTTTCTTGTGACAGTGGAACGGGGGCTGTAGAGACGAGAGAGCCCCGTTGCAGTTTACTAATGAAAATCTAATGTTGTCCATAAGCAGAGAAGTGGAAATCAATACTTCACTACCAAATTGTTAGTGAGGATGAAGAGAAATGGCCGGGGTGATTTCTTTTCTTTTCTTTTCTTTTTTTTTTTTTTTTAAGCAGTCTTCTTAGAACAGGGTGTCAGGAGGAGTCAATGACAGGAGCAGGGTGGTGCACCAAGGAAGGGCTCAGTGTGAGGGAACCAGGCTGGAAAGTTGAAACTAAGGCATTTGTCCTGTAATGGGAATCAAAACAACAGAAAAAAATGCATTATTTTTTGAGGAGTAGTTCAGGTGGTTATTTCCCCCAGGGAGTCAAATTGCTCACCTGTTTCATTGGTATTGATATTCTGCATAGGGTCTTAATTAAGTCTAGTCTAGGGTATGATATAATCAGTTGATGGGACATAGAAAGGAAGGGCTAATTTAGGAAAAAATTCTTTAAAATATAATGTATGGGGCTTCCCTGGTGGCGCAGCGGTTAAGAATCTGCCTGCCGATGCAGGGGACACGGGTTCGCCTTGGTCCGGGAAGATCCCCAATGCCGTGGAGCAACTAAGTCCGTGCGCCACAACTACTGAGCCTGTGCTCTAGAGCCTGTGAGCCACAACTACTGAAGCCCGCATGCCTAGAGCCCGTGCTCCGCAACAAGAGAAGCCACCGCAATGAGAAGCCCATGCACTGCAACGAAGAGTAGCCCTGCTCGCTGCAACTACAGAAAGCCCGTGCACAGCAACAGAGACCCAACTCAGCCAAAAATTAAAAAAATAAATAAAATTTAAAAATATATAATGTATGGAAGAGATATTTGAACACCCATATTCATAGCAGCGTTATTAACAATAGCCAAAATGTGGAAGCAACACAAATGTCCATCTGTGGATGAATGGATAAACAGAATGTGGTACATCCACATCCACTCTCGTACATTCTACAATATGGATGACTCTTGAAGACATTATTGCTAAGTGATAATAAGCCAGTCATAAAATGATAAATAACTTACCTTACATGAGGTACCTAGAGTAGTCAAGCTCATAGAAACATAAAGCAGAATCGTGGTTGCCAGGGGCAACCTTTGCAAGATGAAAAAGTCCTGGAGATGGATGGTGGTGATGTTTGCACAACAATGTGAATGGAATGTACTTAATGCCACTAAACTGTACACTTAAAAATGGTTAATGGATATATTATTATAAAAAGGGATGGAACCAAATAAAACATAAACCATAAAAAATGGTTAAGATGGTAATTTTATGTTATGCATATTTTACCATAATTAAAAGTAAAATATATATATAATATATATATATATATATATATATATATATGATTTTTCTATTGTGAAGCATTTAAAAAAATTAACCCATGGCCCCACCATCAGGAGAAAGCTCCTATTTACATTCTGTAGTACTACCTTCTAGTATTTTCTTTCCCACCATTTTGTTAGGTTTACATAGTTGTAAGTGCCCACTGTGTAATGTTTTTCTCTGTATTCTTTCACTTGGAAATCCCATTGTAAACAGTGGGATGTATTCTGTCACTTACATTATCAGGGTTTACTAAACCATTCTTGTGATGTTGGACATTTAATTTGCTTCCAATTTTATTCAATAATATACAACACTGTGATGAACATCTATCTTTGTATTTAAAGCCTTTCAGTATGTTGGGATATTTTAATAGGCTTAAATTTCGGAGTCAAAAGATAGCAACATTTTTGTGGTGGGGAAATGCTTAAAACTACCTAATGGGGTGAATTTTTTTCAGATATGTACTATTTGTTTGTTTGTTTTGTCCATGCTGCGTAGCATGCAGGATCTTAGTTCCCCAAATAGGGATTGAACCCGTGCCCCCTGCAGTGGAAGCACAGAGTCCTAACCACTGGACCGCCAGGGAAGTCCCAGATATGTGCTATTTGGATTACTGTAGAAATGCATATGATTTCCATCAGTCCAATCTGGGTGGCAGTCCTTGTTTCCACATTATTTAGTGGTAGTGCTCATTTTAATGAGAAAAAACCACTTTGGACCTATATTTAATTTGTCTTTTGGAAAAGGAAGATTTCCAAGTTTCTAGTAGAAGAACATAGACAAGTTGAAAATTGTGTGACATTTGATGTGTGCAGAGAAATTACGTGCAAAATAATCATAACAGACATTATAAAGGATACCTCGGTAAAGTATGACTGCAATACTAGCAACCAGTTATTCTATACCTACCAAACGCCAGGTGCTTTACCTCTATTACCATTAACTCTTCAAACAACTTTGTTTTAAAAATGAGAGAGAGAAAAAGTCTCAAAGAGGTTAGTGACTTGTCCAAAGTCCCACAGCTAATAAAAAGCAGTGGATGGCTTTAAATTGAGACTTTCCCACTCAGAAGCTTCCATGCTCACTCAGGCACCACCGTCAGGGGAAGGCACCATTTCCCTTTGTCACTGAGTTTGTATTTCAGATACGAAGGGCCCCAGCAGTCTTTGCTCTGACTTGGTTGGAACCTCCTACCCCGCCCCCTGGCAGGTCTGGAAACTTGAAGGAGGATGGTCACGTGATCACTTGATGGAAGAAGAGAAACAGGTTAAAGAAAAATAAAGTAGAGGCTAGAAATTGCAACAGCATAACGAGAAGGTAGGGGGAGGGAGAGAGGGAAAGAGAGGAAGGAAAAAGAATGACAAGGCCTGTCTTCCCTAAAGAGTGAATGTGCCTTACACTGTAAGTCAGGACGACGTCCTGGTGGGGGGCAGTTTCACACACAGTCTATTCATGGCCCTCATTTTCTCCTCCTTGCCCTTGATGCGAATGTGATACCAGTTCTAGAGAACCTTATTTCATCTATCACTTGAACCTGCTCCAGATTTGATCAACACCCAGACTTCTCTGGCTGGGTTTCTCTTAGGTCAAAATTTGTTCTGGGAAGGCGAGCAGGGAGAAAGGAAAAAATAATTTTATTAGAGTCCCCTTTTGGAAATTCACAGTACATATTAGCGTATTAAAGGCTCTGAGAAGGCCTGCAATTAAAACCCAATGCAATCCAACACAATATACCTTTCTTTAACCCAGTGTTTCCCAAATTCATTTGATAACCCTTCTCTTCCCTACAGAACACTCACAGGTTTACTTGAGTGTCATTTTCTGGAAAATACTTTCATGACAGACTCTTGTGCAGAAACAAATGAAGTTGTTTAGTTCCTGAGATCTCAGTCCTGACCTCATTATTGACTTTCTGCAATTCTTCTCTCAGCTTACTTGGCTTTTGGGGGTCTCAGCATGAAAGGATCCTGCTGTCTTGATCACTTGACATTTTTTGCGTGTTTGGTCTATACTACCCTTTCGAGATCCGTGCCTGACCTCACGTCAACTTCACCGTGCTGTAACACAGGAGGTACTAGTGTCTACCCTTTCCAGCCTAGGAAATGGGGATTTAGAGAGGTGAAGCCACTGACCTGCAGCCACCTGGCTGGTAAGAGGAGAAATGGTATCCAGATTCAGGTTCTTCTGGTCTCTTAAGCCCTGCTTCTTATATTGTCTGTGATCGCTTGGTAATGTCTTAAAATGTGAAACACTAGCATGATTAATAATTTAGAGGCATTTTCCCAAGAGTATCTGTACAGTTACTCAGTTAAATTCCAGATACGAGTGTCTTCTGTTAAAACCCGGCTAGGATGCTATTTCTTTCTGAGCGATCTCATAGCCCACCAGGATTGGTGGAAGTGGTGGATTCTTCTGGAAAGGCAGTGGTTCTGCACTAGAAGAGAATGGTAAAGAGGAGACCTGAATCTTGGGCCACTTTGGGACAATATACCCTTAAAAAAATGATTTCTTATCTTAAAAGAAGAAGAGAAATTTTTTTTCCTCTAGGTCTAAAATCAGACCTGGCAGAAAATTAAAACTAGAAAATGAAGGGAAGGGGAATGAGAATGGATGCTATTACTTTTTACTGTTCAGAAAAAATTGTGTAGAATGATTTAAGAAAAAAAAAGCAAACACTCCTGATTGCCTTTCAAATGGTAGTTGAGGCCAAGCTCTGCTGCTGCATGAGTTTTCCCCCTAATATGTTGAGCGAATACTATAAAAATAAACCAGAAATAAATAAAAAATTTAATTACATATCAAAAAAGTCATTGGCAGTGTTCGTTAAGTAGAGTTTGTGAGGGAGAGCCAGGCAAAAAGATGCAGTTATTTTTGTATTAATTACAGTCACCAACAGACGCGTAGAATTCTATATACTGTATTTTAATTTGGTCACGCTGGGATCCTTCATCCCTTGGGCAAGTCACTCTGGTTGGCTCTTCTTTTTCTCTGTGCCCTTGCACCATCCCGCCTGCCTTCTTCTTTCTCCACTCACTACTGTTCTTCTCAGAGCTGCATTATCATCCCCGGAGGGTGTTTTGGGTTTGCTACCATGATGGAGGCACTGCAGGAATGTTAGGCGTCTTGCAGTGTGTGCAAGGTCTCTCTGTAGGCTGGGATTTTTGAAGGTCTCTCTGTAGGTTGGGATTTCTTATCCTTGGCACTATTGATATTTTGGGCCAGATCATTCTCTCTTTTGGGGGGCTGTCCTGTGCATTGTAGGATTTTTAGCAGCATCCTTGGCCTCTGCCCACCAGATTTCAGTAGCAGTCCCCTTACCTTCGAGTTGTGACAACCAAAAATATCTCTAGCCTTTGCCAAATGTCCTTTTGGAGCAGGGCAAAATTACCACTGGTTCAGAACATCCGAACTAGCAGAAAACATTTTTGTTATTTGAGCCTAGAACCTAAGTCCATTTTACATATAAACACAAAGTCTCTTATGCACAGTTTCATATACACTGCATTTTCCAGAAATAAAGCTATCTTGCAAAGAAAGAGAAACTGTGCTTTGTTTTGTTCGGAATGTTCATGGGAGTTATTTGCTGTTTTAAAAAACAGGTCACCATTGGCATTTGTGCTTATATTTGAGATGCCCATTCAACCCACACATATTTATCTGCATTGATCACTGACATGTTCACTAAACTCTACATACAGGAGCATGCATTGGGCTACCTCACCAAGTCTTCGAGGACCTAGTTACTCTGAGTGTGGTCCATGAAACAGCAGCCCTGGCATCACCTGGGAGCTTGCTGGAAATGCAGAAGGCTGGGTCCACCCCAGAGCTGCTGATTCAGAATTTGCATTTTAACAGGACGCCCAGCTGATTTGTATCCAGGTTCAACTTTGAGAAGTCTGGTTCTAGTGAATTTTTGTGCCCAAATGTTTTCCTTTTCTTTCATGTTATATGGTTATGGCATTAGATGATTTCTTTTTGAAATTATGTGTGTAGGCTGGTCATTTGATCTATGAATTCTTTTTCAGGAAGTAAAGGGGAAATTATGGAATGTTTGGCCAGAAACGTCCACACTGGGCCTTTGAAGGGCGAGGACCCCTGCTCTACAGGAGCCCTTTCTAGGCAGCAGCACCCTGTTCCGTAATGTTAAATCTCACCCGTATGCTGAGGACTGAGTTCCAGATCCGTGCATCCAGCTGGCTTCTGGACATCTCTACGTGAATATCTCACAAGTGCCTCAAAACATAACTTTTCCAATAGCCGACGTTTGAATCCCCCGTCCCCATCCTGTTTCCTTTCTAACATTTCTATTCATGGGAAATGGAACCTCAAACAGCTCAATTGCTCCTGCTAGAAAGTTGGGTCATCCTTGACACCTGGTCATAAAATTCCTCGCCAAAGTTGATTTCCAACTTCACTCCGTGTCCCGGTTCAAGCCTGTGCACATCTTTCCCGGATGACTGTGGGTCCCTCTTACCGGGCTCCTTTAGTCCACTCTGTGTCCTGTGGATCATGTCCCATATCCAAACGTGAGCTTATGAAAATTGAGATTAGATTGAAGCAGTCACTTCCCATTCTTCCGAGCTTAGACTCCTTCAGTGACCTCTACTGCACTTAGAAAAAAAACCTGTTTTTCTAAGACTTTCTGCCTGATCTGCTTTGCCATTTCTCTGACCGCTCCTGGGTCCGTACTGCTTAGTGATATGTCCTGAGAACACTGGCCTTCTGACAGTTTCTGAAACATGTCTCCAGGTATTTGAAGATGCTGTTCCCTCTGTCTAGAATGTGCTTCCTCCTATTCTTTGTTTGACTAGCACCTTCTCATCCTTGAGGTCTTAATTTAAATGTCATTTCTTCAGAGAAGTTTTTTCTTACACATTGAACTTGATTAAATTATTTTGTTATAATATTGCACCTTTTATGTTGTCGTTCTAGGACTTGTTGTGGTTTATTAACATAATCATATATGTAATTTTTAGTTCAGTGTCTGCCTCGTACTCTGGCTTATTATAAAGCCCAGGAAGGCATGGGATCTGTGCATTACACTCACATCAGTATCCCAAGCATATAAGCCAATATCTGGCACATAGTAAGTACTTGATAAATATTGGTTGAGTGAATGAAGTTCTAAAGAAAATAATTTGAAGTCTATCTCTTCAAAGATGAAAACGGAATTTTAAAATATTTATTACTAAAACAGTACAAAAGAAAAAATATAGATTTATCTGGAATCCTTCTTCTCTAATTCTATGAAAGAGAACGTGCAAAGAAAAAAAGAGGGGCTTCCCTGGTGGCACAGTGGTTAAGAATCTGGCTGCCAGTGCAGGGGACACGGCTTCGAGCCCCGGTCTGGGAAGATCCCACATGCCGTGGAGCAACTAAGCCCGTGCGCCACAACTACTGAGCCTGTGCTCTAGAGCCTGCGAGCCACAACTACTGAGCCCGCAAGCCACAACTACTGAAGCCCACACACCTAGAGCACGTGCTCCACAGCAAGAGAAGCCACCACAATGAGAAGCCCGCACACCGCAACGAAGAGTAGCCCCTGTTCGTCGCAACTAGAGAAAGCCTGCATGCAGCAACGAAGACCAAATGCAGCCAAAAAAATAAATAAGAAAAAATAAAAAATAAAAAAAAAGAAAAGAAAAAGAAAAAAAGAACAGACTAGAAAAATTAGTCTAAGGAAACGGACATCAAGAAGCTTTGCCATCTAAATGGTGCTTTCAACTGCAAAGAATAATTTATTCTGCCATTCTGAAGTAACTTATATTTTTCAAAGCACATTCATATATATATTCTCTTCTGAAATATATTGGCTAAATATTAGTAGCCCCAAAGATAAAGAGTTTAAATAATTTGCTGAGGGAGTTTAAATAATTTGCTCCCATGGTGATTGTGATGGGTCAGGACACCTGACTCCTAATTCAGGGCTTCTTGAAACTGTTTGGTTGAAAATGAAAAAAAAGAGTAAAATACAACTGCTGAATAAATATAAAATGTATTATTAAAAAAAGACTGTGACAAGGAAGCCAGGTGGAAATGGAGACAGGTGATTTTTAACCCTGTAATCCTGGGAGAAACCTGCAGTTAATATTTTTTTCAAATTGATTTTACAATTTGAAAATCCAAATTGGCTTACCTACATTGATGAATTTCATCATTAGTGCTTCATCTAACTTTTCCTAAGAGAAATCTCTGTCTGCAGAAACCCTTAAACTTTGGTGGACCAATTTCAAGTCTTTGAATGAATAAAATAATTGCTTAAATGTATTGAACACTTTTTATACGCTAGACATAGCTTCATGTGAGTAGGTGGATAACATTTTAAAATACTGTTTGATATAGTTTTGCCTTTTCTTAATTCCTTTCTTCCATGCAGTTTTCTCACCATTGAAAACAGAGACCCAGACTGGTTGCCAAAGGGAAGGCTACAAAATAAACCAGATAGGAGGAAGGGTCTGAGTTTATGAATGGCAAGAAGGACTTTTTCTTTCTTATGTCAAACCTCAAAGAGGTGAATCAGAAAAAAAAAAACCCTAAAAATTATATATCAGTAACGTCTGTGTAGTGACTATTAATTTTAGACCCACCACTTATGCATTATTTTCGTTAATCATCTCAACAACTCAACGGGGTATCCGGTATTACAGAGGAAAAACTGAAGTTTAGATAACTGAAGTGACTTATCCAAGGTGACATGACAATCAGTGGAACTGGATATTCCAATATTCAATAGGAATATATACTTTCTGGATTTCAGAGTCTTTACCTTTAACCATGAGACTAATTGTTCCTGAGGTTGAATCTGTGCCCATGAAACAACACTTCTTTTTTTGTATATTTGTTTAAGGAGAGCTTGATTAGACCCTTGAAGAACAGGAGGCAATGCTATTATTGATCTTGATAGTCTTCTCCTTGGGACATCTAAATTGCAGACGGCATGCAGGTCATAATTGACACACTGGAAAATCTCAACTTTTGAACTTCCTCTTTTAAAGTACAACTTGTGATAAATCAACCATGTGTCTCAAATGCATGATATATGCTTCATGACACAAACCAGACTGTCAACTGTCTACAGCCCTAAAGCTGGAGGAGACTTTTCCATGTCTTTTTTTTTTTTTTAAATCAGGGCCAGAGCAAACATCTAGGTTGACCTCCATCCTGTATCACCAACCTCCAGTGTCTAATGGAGTGGGCCAGTTGGAAATACTTTTAAAAATAAGTTCCCTTTGGGTCTACTTCATGGGCAGCCCTCGAAATGCTTTAAAATCTGTTCACCATGGTGTGCGAAATGGCTGTTCAAGAAACTGGCAGAAACATGGTGACGTCTTGGAGAACAACAACAACAAAAATGTCAGGCGAGAAGATGCGGGGCTTCCTGAGAGTGGCACAAATGCTGTCACTAGGTGTCATTTGTGTCCTTGCTTGTGTGTCAGCTTAGAAGATTTCAATGGCAGCAGAAAATCTGTTCCTTAAAGCACACTCTTCAACTTCAGGCTACCCAAGTAGTTAAGAAACAGAAATGAAAGAAATGGCATGAGGGTTTGCCCTCTGAAAATCTCTTGACAACTAATGATGGGATTATGGAGTCTTAACTGCCGTACAGTTATCCCTAATTATAACCAAAGGTACGTCAATCTAAATAAAAATGATAAGGCAGAGAGAGGCAGGTTCCTCTCCCTCCTCCCAACTTGCTTTTTAACATGAATCTCTTCACAGTATGATGCTTTGACAAAGCTTGGATTGAATAATTATTAAAAAGAGATGGAGCCCAGTGTTAAGCAAAGCATATTTTTGCAGAAAGGAATAGTTGAACTTTTAAAAAAAAAATTTACAGAAAGGAATGGCTTCAGTTTTAAATATTTGGTTTAACATGGGAAACTCCAATTGTCTTTTTTGTACTCTATCACAAAGTTATGCAAGAAGTTTCTGCCAGACATTAGGTATCAGAAAAGGCATGGCTTATTCTTAAATCCGGATATAGATTTTCCTTATGGGAAAGGTCAGTCTTGGGATGGATCTTGTTTCCATTTTGGCTTTCACTGCTAGGGAGCTCAGAGTCAATTTGGTGACCCAACTTCAGCAACTGTATAATCTCTGAAGGCTACAGTCTACGTCCATTAACTTCTCTTCATATTCTCTCTCCATTTTCCTTTGGCATTTTTGTTAATAGTTTGACACTTCCATTTATTAGCTGGGTGACACTGGGGGAAATGACTTACCCTTTTTCTACCTAAGTTTCCACATCTGCAAAATCAGGATGATAATAGTGCCTTTCACAAATGGTTCCTGGCACACAGTAAGTGCTCAATAAAATGTAGATTTAAAAAATGATTTTCTTTTCTCTTCTGATTTTATTGCATTGCATACAATATGGTACCTTAAAAGTGCTGTTGAATAATGTGTAGAATACATTTTAAAGAATACATACATAAAATTCTGCTTACGTGTTAAAAATAAGTAATCATCAGGTCTTGGAAAATGAATTGTTCTTACCTTCTGGAAATTTAAAAAACTAAGTAGAAGAGAGCCTCTTTATCTCAGGCATTAAACAAATGGTGAAAAGAAATCAGTTGTCAATTCAGACGTGAAGCTAAGAAAAGTTTTCCTCTTTTATAAAAAAAGTATAAAATAGCATTTCCACACATTTGATGTGGATATTAAGAAGAAGAGAGTAGAAAGCAGTCATAATACCTACCATTTTATCAAGTGCTCATTATAAGCTCTACACTTTACAATAATACCTGACTGTAGATCTCATTGTCCCTATTTATTGATGAGAAAACAGAGGTTTGGGCTGGTTAAGAACATCAAGTTCAGTTAGTGAGCAGTAGAGCAGCATTTGGACTTAGGTCTGTCTGACTTCAGAAGCCTGTTCTTCAGCCAGTATTTATTGCTGTCAGTGGAACTAACTAGAATCTTCTAAAGGCATGTTGCTCGGTAAAGCTATATAATGAAAAATGATAAGGACTGAAAAACTGTCCAGCTGTTATCGTCCTTTCAAGAGATAAATTAAAAGGGTGGCAAAGATCAGAACATCCTGACAATGGAAAGGGAAAATGTCCCTGGTGGTTTCCCTGTTGATTATAATTTCGTGTTTGGCAATTACGTATTTAACATTTGACAATTCTCACGTATGCTTGCTTTTGGTGCATGGTCATACAGGAGAGAAAGGAAGCAATTTCCCTGTACCCATTTTTATTGAGCCACATTCATACACTCCAAAAGGGCACTTAAATTGTTTGAAAGAGGTCTAGATGCTGGCAAACACCACTATAAACAACCCGGACAGCTTGAAGTCCAGCATGATTCACAGTGGAGCTCATCTTCTCTAAGTGGAGCACAGAGGCAAGGGTTATTTACGACAACTAACTTACAACCCGACGAGATTCACTGCGTGGACCCAGCTAGGGGACTTTACTGCTGCCTAAATGTGAGTTGTCAGCATTTTAGGAAGAACGGCTTGCCCTCCAAGTATGGAAAATGAACGGCGGAATATTTTTACCTCTGTGATTATGTGTCTAAACCCATTGCAGCAGTGTTTGTGATGAGTCTACACTGGACAAGGGGGTTGGTGGATTGGAAACAGTGTTTAGATAATTCAGGCAAACCCTCCCATTTTCCAAGAAGAGTCTCCCTTCCTTGAATGATCGTTTCATTCACGCCTACTCTCTGCCTGAAGCTTGACTGCACTTGTTTTATTTAACTCTTATAATAATCCCTAAATGTAGCTGTTATGAACCCCCTTTATCAGAGATCAGAAAACTGAGGGACAGAGATTTAAGTAATGGGACCAAGATTACATGTCTGGGAAATGGCAAAACTGGGATTTGAACCAGGTTTCTCTGTCCCCAAAGGGCCATGGTTCTTCGTAATAATAACCCTTACCCTTTACCAATTTGAAAGTGACCAATAGTTACCCACCCTCATGAAAGATTGGGAAGATATGAGTTGTAATTTCCTGTTTACAAATGAAGAAGTGAAGGTTCAGGAGGTTAAGTTGCCCCCCCGCCCCCATCAGGCCATGCACGTATTTCCTAGAGAATCTGGAGCGAAATCAAGACTTGTCTGGAGCTCAAACCTAGTATCTCAACGGACTCCACCAGTGTTTCCCAAAGTACGTTATGGAGAGTCTGGGTGCCTGGAGATGCTCTGAGAAAAAACAGATGTTCTTTTATTCATTTATTTATGATTTAAACAGAATCTCCTAAAAAATGTCAAGCTCCATCCCTCCCCACAGCCTTTGCACCCTGTGTCCCCTTGGCTGGAGTGTCCCTCCCAGGATTCTGCCTGGATAATTCCTGCTCCACGCTCACCCACTGGCTTAAACATCACGGCCTCAGAAGGACCTTTCCTTCTTCCAGAATCCAGGTTCCCAGATTTCCTCTCTCTTGCTCTCCACTTATTAACAATACCTCGGTTTGTGTGAATACGGTTTAATGCTTGCCCCTCCCGCTAGCCTTCAGGGTCTAGGAGGACAGGAGGGGTGACTGCCTTGTTCTCAAGACTCCAAGGTACCAGCCCAGGGCCTGGCCCCTGCGTGTCACTCCATAAAGAAATATGAGCTTTTCTACGTACTTTGCCCACTGCTCTATCTTTGTAGAGTCATAGATACGAGACTAAATGACCTCAGGGATACTCCCTGCCTCTGCCATTTTGCAGACAGTGACATGGTGGCCCCTGCCTTCACGTCCACTGGGTGACGGTGAGAATAGTAACCTGGTATTTACTAAGCCAGTGTGTTCTTGGTCTGGAGCCCAAGTGTTAAACCAATTGCATCCGATTTAACCTTCCAGACCGACGAGGAAGTCGAGGCTCAGAGATGCTCAGCAGCTCGCCCCAGTTCACAGCTAGTAAGTGGCCCAGAGTTACATAATTGCACCCCATGCCTCTGGGCGAGTTCTCCACTCTGGCCCCATTGCCACATGGGGGTTGCCTGGGAGCCTTTCAACACCGGATGTCCGGGCCCCACTGATGCCCAGAATCTCCCAGATTCTGCCTTAGTTGGTCCAGGGTATGGCCTGGGTGCCGATGTTTTTAAAAGTTCTCCAGGGAATTCTAATGTGCTCCTGAGACTGAGAGCTTCTGCCCTAATGTACAACTGATTGATTGGTTGATTACTGCCATGTAATCAATAAACTGTTCTTGCAGAGACTGGGTAGAATCTGTGACTTGTACAATTCGACTACAGCATTCCTTGCTTCCTTCTCTCTCTCTCTCCTCCTCCCTCTCTCTTTCCCCTCCCCAATCCAAAATCTGCATTTCTATTTAGATTAAATCCCTTCACAGGGCTTCCCTGGTGGCGCAGTGGTTGAGAGTCCGCCTGCTGATGCAGGGGACATGGGTTCGTGCCCTGGTCTGGGAAGATCCCACATGCCACGGAGCAGCTGGGCCCGTGAGCCATGGCCGCTGAGCCTGCGCGTCCAGAGCCTGTGCTCCGCAACAGGAGAGGCCACAACAGTGAGAGGCCCGCGTACTGCAAAAAAAAAAAAAATCCCTTCACAACACATGCAAAAATGAAAAAAAAAAAAAAAAAACCAACAATGAAAAAACCCCACGAACAACGCAAAGCACCAGTGTTTGTGAGATCAGTGACCCTTATTGACAAGTCCCAGCTCAAATGGTCTAGTTTACAAGACTGAGCAACCAAATTTCCTTCCGAAGGAAGAGTTCACAGGAGACCTTCACGTTCCTGGGTGCCAGGCGCTGTGAGGCTGGTGAGGGACCGAGAGGCTCCCACAACAAAACGGAAGTGCGCATCATCAGTAGTGCTTTCACAAAGGGTCAGCTGACTCCGGGGAATGTGCAGTGATCGGTCACCGCGACCATAAGAGGTGCAGCCAGGATTTGAGCCCCTGCCCCCGCTCCTTTCCCACTAGTCCACACTGCCAGGAGACCCTTCAGACTCGACCCTGGATCCTGTTTGTGCACTGAAAAGACACTGAACCCGGTTTTCTTTCTCAGAGGAATTCAAGGCTTTCCTCTGCCCCCAAATCAGCTGTTGAGATGCAGTGATATGTATTTTAAATGTCTCACTTATAAAATTTACTAGAAAACGTTCTCCCTTTCCAAGCGTAGCTATAAATGAAGTATGGGGTGAGGCTCTCATCTTTTTTTTTTTTTTCTCTAAACCATTGAATTGTCCACTTTTTTTTTTCCTTTACTATCTATTTACTTCTTTGGCTGGGCTGGGTCTTTGTTTCGGCATATGGGATCTAGTTCCCTGACCAGGGATTGAACCCAGGTCCCATGCTTTGGGAGCCTGGAGTCTTAGCCACTGGACTACCAGGGAAGTCCTGAAGCTCTCATCTATTGTGGAAAGGAAGTTGATGAAAAGCTTGTGTGGAGGGTTTCCATAGCTACAAGCTGCTCCCTCTGAGGCCAGGGGCGGGGAGAAGCAACAATTGATGTTAAAGTAATAATGACAAAAGCTTTATTGACAAGCATCTTGGAAGCCAGTGTATGGACTGAATTGTGTCTCCCTCCCTCCACCCCCAAATTCATCTTGATGACCTAACCCCGGTATGCAGGATGTGACTAGATTTGGAGCTAGGGTCTTTAAAGAGGTGATCAAATTAAGATGAGGCTATTAGGGTGGGCCCTAATCCAATCTGACTGGTGTTCTTATAAAATAACAAGACACCTGGCGGGAGTGGGGTGGGTGGGGTGGGGTGGGGGGCGCTGTGCCTGGAGGAAAAGCCTTGTGAAGAGGCAGCAAGAGGGCGGTCCTCTGCAAGCCAAGGAGAGAGGCCTGGGGAGAACCAACCCTACCAGCACCTGGATCTTGGACTTCCGGTCTCTAGAACTGTGAGAGAATACATTTCTGTTGTTTAAGCCTCCCGGTCTGTGGTATTTTGCTAGAGCAGATGCGGGACCGCATCAGGTAAGTGCTATGAAGAAGATAAAGCAGGTGATGAAAAAGTGAGTGGCTGTAGGTGTGACCATCAGTGTGGCTAATGCTGAGAAGGGGCCAGGGAAGACCCCTCGAGATGTGACATTTGAGTTAAGCCCTGAAAGATGAGAAAGGGTCAGCCATGGGGGGCCCTGGAAGCTCACGTGTCCAGTGAAGCATCCCTAAGTGCAAGTCCCCAAGGGTGGGAAAGGGCTTGGGCCATAGAAGGGAGCATAACAATGGCGGCGTAGATGGAGGCTTGGCCCAGACTGGCAAATACCAACCCACCAACAACCAAGAGCAAAACCAGAGCCCAGCTTCTATTCCACGGCCCTCGGGTCAGGTCCCAACGGTCGCCTATTTTAATACGACCTATGAGCTAAGAATGGCTTTTACTTTTTTTTTTTTTTTTTTTTGCGGTACACGGGCCTCTCACTCTTGTGGCCTCTCCCATTGCGGAGCACAGGCTCCGGACACGCAGGCTCAGTGGCCATGGCTCACGGGCCCAGCCGCTCCACAGCATGTGGGATCTTCCGGGACCAGGGCTTGAACCTGTGTCCCCTGCATTGGCAGACGGATTCTTAACCACTGCGCCACCAGGGGCACGAACCCGTGTCCCCTGCATTGGCAGGCGGACTCTCAACCACTGCGCCACCAGGGAAGCCCTACATTTTTAAAGAAATGAAAAATATCCACAGAAGAAGAATATTCCAGGACACATCAAAATTATATGAAATCCCAGCTTCAGAGTCCGTTGATGAAGTTTTATTGGCACACAGACCCACATTTGTTTACGGATTATTGATGGCTGTCTTCATGCTGCAATGGCAGAGCTGAGTGGTTGTGACAGAGACTGTATAGTCTGAAAAGTCTAGAATATTTGCTATCTGGCTTTTTATAGAAAAAGTTTCCCATCCTCTGTTCTTTGGAAATAGTTCTTTTTGAACACCTGTGAGAATACCTATAGAGGGGGGGAGACTTCTCTCCACTTAACTTAAATGGGTCCATTTTCCTCAGAAGATCTCCAGACAGAGACATCCATAGAATGCCAGCCCCTTGGATTAAACAGTCCAGGAAGGTCTGGACTGGAAGGTCTCCCTGATTCTTTGCTAACTGACTGCTGATGTTTACTCCTTAATTGAATCAGTACGTGTTGAGAGATTTTCCTGTGCCTGGCACTGGGTTAGGTGCTGGAATGTTCAACCTGGAACAAGATAGTTTGGTCCTTGCCTTCTGGAAGCTTAAGTTCTAGGTTAAACAGGTTTCCCACAGACAGTCCTTTCTTCCTCTGCACTTTGCTGCCTCTGCCCCTAGGAATGGGGCATATTTGAAACAGAGCTTCAGAGTCAAGCCAGTCAGATGTACGCCATATTCCCATCATTGTGCTTTTAGTTAGGAGATGTTTCGGTCAATAATAATGAGAAAATAAGATGATGTGAGTCTGGCTTGAGGTCAAAGTGAGAGGGGAGGCATCACGTGCCTAAGGTCATTTCCACACCATGAGGAAAACCAGGGAAGGAAACCTTCACCCGACACCCACGCACAGAATTCAGGGGACCCATGAATTTGCATGGGGAAGAAAATTACATCTTTAATTTCACTAACCTTTAACTGAAATTCAGCATTTCCTTCATTTATGAATGTAGACATCAAATCACAATAGTAGTAGCAGCATTATGATTTTTATCACCAATATTTTCACCAAAATGTCACAGATATTTTCATGTCACATTGTAAATGTGAATATCTTGCAAATATCTTGCGGTATCATGTACACTCATCATTACTTTGAAATTACAGTGGTTATTAGCCTTAGTTATGGTCATGCTATTTAATGCATATAAAAAATTCATTTGTTACTATATCACAAATCAGTTTCTTTAATATTTGATAACTGTATTTCCATGAATTTTTTTAACCCTAGGTATTTTATCTTACATCTTTAAAAGCATTAGTTTTGAGAAGGGTTCCACGGGCTACACCAGATGGCCAAAGAAGTATGTAGCCTGAAATGATTAAGAATTTTGTGACCTACGGAAACCAAGGCCTCTTTATTAATTTAGTTATTTTAAATATTTATTTATTTATTTGGCTGCATTGGGTCTTAGTTGAGGCACGCGGATCTTCGTTGCTGTGTGTGGGATCTTCGTTGGGGCGTGCGGGACCTTTTATCTGCGGCATGTGAATTCTTAGTTGCCACAAGTGGGAACTAGTTCCCTGACCAGGGATTGAACCCGGGCCCCCTGCATTGGGAGAGTGGAGTCTTAGCCACTTGACCATCAGGGAAGTCTCACCAAGGGCTCTTTAAATCAAGTGATTCTTAACCTTGGATGAGCATTGTAGGAAAGCTGGTGATGCCTTGAATTTTGAGTAGAAATTCTTACTCAAATTGTTCAAGCTTATGGCAAAGGAAAGACATGACACCATAAGCAAATTTTGCAATTCTGTGTATGTGTGTGTATGCATTTGTAAATATACACTTGTTTATTTTTTCTGGAGAGAGGATCAGTAGCTCTCATCAGATTCTCAAAAAACTTCTTGATCCAAATATGCGTTTAGAATCATCATTCTCGAAGGAGGAGTTCTAGGACAGGGACTCCTTCTGAACCAGGCTGTGATTCAGGAATAGAGAATCTCATTTCTCTGAGCAACCGTCTCCACCCTGGTCTATTGTCATCCAAGTCCAAAGCCTCAAGTCTATCCAAGACCAAGAAACTTTCTTACAAGGCGCAAATAAGTGGTCCCCAAAGTGTTTGTATGAAGGATTCCCTCAATATCTGCCTTTATGTGAGGAGGGAGCCCCAGCATCAGCCTAAGTTAATCTTCATTATCACATAAGTGGCTTCTCCCCTCCTGATCTTAAATTAAGATGCACTGGACACTCTCCTTTCTTTCCTGTACTCCACACACACAATCAGCCAGCAAGGCATTTTAATTAGACCTCTTCTATTATTAGAGTGCAGGGAAAAAAAAAATTCATAGCTGATCCGAAGGACCCCAAGCTAAGAAATCGTTTAATTTGTTGTTGTTTCCATAAATCAGGGCCCAGTCATCAATTTCACCACATATTTGAGAGCACATGTTATTGACAATGTGTTCGTGGAGAAAAATGGAGTTTGCTGGCAAAGTTGTTCCATTTTCTAAAGATTAAATTGTTCATTGTACAGGCTGCCATCTGCCCTCCCTGGAAGAGATTTAGTTGTTGGCAGAGGCATTCAAAAATCTTGAAGACAAAGTTAAATTTCTTTTTCTTTATTGCCATGCATAACGAAAGGCAAATTCATTCATTCATTCATCTATTCATTCAATATGTATCAAGTGTTTCTTTTGTGACATCAGCTAGCTTCCAAGCCATGGATCCCTGGGGAAGGATCACATGTAGCCTTAGAGCTGATCGATAATTCCACAGTCTTCATTCCTGCCTAGGACCTCTGAATAGTTAGCTTTTCTGTCCCCCACCCAACCTGTGTGCTACCGGGAGTCTAACAGAATTATGGTGAGTAGCACGTTTCCTCCTCCAAGAAGCTTCCAGTCTATAAAGGATGGATAAGGCAGACACATCAAACAGTGATACAACCCATGCCTTGAGAAAAACATGGAGGAGAGACAGGACCCATTGCTGAGTCAAAACTTCTTGGAAGACCTGAGTAGAAGAACGTGCAAGAACCATGGCATGAACCTTCACATACATAATATTCTTTTATACAAACACTGTCCTATTGTAGAAGTGGGTGTTAATATCCCCATTTTGCAGGTGAAGTTATTGAGGCTCAGAGAGATGATGTAATTGGCTCAAGTTCACAAAGCTAATAACGGTTGATGTGAGAGCTCAAACTCTCCATTGAACACTGTCTGACCCCTGTGTCACATAAAGCAGGGCCTCCAAGTCCCTCAGACTTTCCAGTTTAACTCCTAAACCACTTACCTTGACCCACTGCACGAATTGCATGTGAAGCCTGTCCTATCCCCTTCATTACTCCTCTGGGGCTATGAACTTCCCTTTGTTCTTCATACTTGATGAAGCACTCTTGTTTTGGTCATGACCTTGGCTATTCTTCTTGACTATAATTTGGATCTTTATTTTTCAGACTACACTCCCTTGAGCAAACCTAAGTCTATCCATCATCAGGTTTGACCTGTTTCCTAGGCTCTCTTCACCTAGGTTTTCCCAGACCCTACTAGCAAACCCAATCATGTATTCATTAATTCAACCCAATAATGAATCTACTCAATTAATTATGGAGTCTCTACTGTGTGCTTACTGTACTATGTGATGGTCAAGACTAAAATGATCCCCACCTCTATGGTCTAGGAAGGAAAATGTCTGGGGCAGACACTCACACAAATGATAAAAACATTAACTACAGTGGAGACAAACATCATGCAGAAAAGCATGTGGATTTATGAGGGAGAATAAGAGGGGCTTCTAACTTAGGCTGCATGTGTGCTTGGGTGTATCTTGGAGAAGAGAGAGGATGCTACAATAGACTTTGTAAAAAAGTTTTATTTATTTATTTATGTTTATTTTTGGCTGCATTGGGTCTTCGTTGCTGCATGCGGGCTTTCTCTAACTGTGGTGAGCAGGGGCTACTCTTCATTGAGGTGCATGGGCTTCTCATTGCAGTGGCTTCTCTTGTGTGGAGCATGGGCTCTAGGCATATGGGCTTCAGTAGTTGTGGCATGGGGACTCAGTAGTTGTGGCTTGCAGGCTCTAGAGCACAGGCTCAGTAGTTGTGGCGCATGGGTTTAGTTGCTCCGTGGCATGTGGGATCTTCCCGGACCAGGGCTTGAACCTGTGTCTCCTGCATTGGCAGACGGATTCTTAACCACTGCGCCACCAGGGAAGTCTGCTACAATAGACTTTTATAAAGAGGGTGTTTTATGCCAGGATGTGAAGAATTGGTTAAAACTAAGCCAGCCAGATAAAGAATTGAGAAAAAAGAATTCTTAGAGAAATCCCAAAATATTTGGCCCTTAAGCAGGAAGGAGTCTGACTTGTTCAAGGACCTAAAAGAAAGCCAGTGAGGTTGGGGCACAGAGGTAAGATATCCCAACTCCCTGAGCTTAGCACAGACATTTTCAAGAAAATAATTCTTACTTTGGTCTAGTGTATGGAGTACCCAATAGATATGATTTCCAAAACAAGTTTGAAATGTATGGTTTATAAAAATATGAATGCTTTATTCCCTATTGCACATTTGAGTGTTTTAATTGGTCAACTTTTAGATCTAGATGGTTATGAACCAGAAATTGAGAAAATTACACTCCATCCTAAAGAAGAGCCATCCCTGATGAACCCGCCTCCTATGCCTATGCTGTGTAAAAATTTGAGACTGTTCTTTATCTAGAAGAGCTTCATAAAATTTTTTGTGAGTGACATAAACAATACAGTGTATTGGTTTGGAATTTCAGTCAATTTTTTCCAGAAAGATTTTCCAATCTGTTTCCCAAGATGTGTACTTTAGGCTGGGGAAGAAAGATTCATTGTTTTCTTCTTCTTCATTTTCTTTTTTTCTTCTGAGACTGGAGAGTAATGTTGAAGGGGAGAGAAAAGAAGGATATTGTAGAGAAGGGATAAACACTTAAAGCCACAACTTGGCACTTTTTTTTTTCTTTTCCTGGCAGTCCACATGAGTACTAGAGAGAAAAATGTGGTCTTGCAAGTCTCCTTTTCAGTAAAATTAGTAATAATTTCTTATTAAATCATCAACAATAATAGGAGAAGGGCAGATGTGTTTTGCATAAGTTCAGGAAAAGTCAGGGACTAGCTGCTGGCAACAAGAAGCAATCTCTGTGCTTTCTGAAGCACTTATTGTCAAGGCAACCAAAATGCTTTACTTGTATTCTTTCTTTTTACCTTCACATAACCCTTGCAATATAGTGAAAAACACTCCAAGGAGAGAGGCATGTATCTTAAAGAGGGTGAGATGGTGACACGGAAAGAGAGACCAGGTCAAAACCTCAAGCAAAATAATTGGTAGACCAAATATGTCCAGTATTGCTAAGTCTCAGTTCATGGCAACCAATATTAAATGACTGAGGCAAAGCCACTGCCTTCTGAGAATCACAATTCAGCAAGAGGGTGAAGACATGGCCATTTACTGATGTATTTGTTCAATCAACAAACATTTGCATACCTACTCATGTCAGGCCCTGATCTCAAGAAGAGGGTCTCAGCAAGTGTATTATGCAGGCGTGGCTTCTGCTCGCAGGGAAAAAAATTATAATCTAGTGAAGATGGTCAAACACAGACCATGTAACCAAAAAATAGATCAGTGTTGCCAAAGGGAGGCAAAGGCTACTCTGGAGGCTTCTAGGGGGTGGTGATGAATATGTACATAGGTAACAGCATTACAGAACAGACTCTGGGAGCCTCTTAATGGGAGAGAGCACAGGAAGTCATCCTATCTAATTAAAGAATCAGGAAACAAAAAATGAAATAGAGGAAAGCTGAGTTAGGCCTTGAAGACAGGAGTAGGACTGTAGTTTGTGAAAATGGGGCAGGTAGTATTTCACGTTGAGGGAACAACTCGGCTAAGGACAAAAGCTTGTCTAGGGGAAGCGTTGGTAAGTTCATTTAACCAACACGTTGCTTAAGAGATGTTACACTACTTATTTCCTTGTTTTTTGTCTGTCTTACCTATTGTAATATAAACTCAACAAGGCCAGGGACATATTTTGTCTCGTTCAGTGGCTATTGCCAGAGCTTTCAACAGTGCCGGACACGTAGTGGGTGCCTCATATATATTTGTTGAATGAGTAATTGGAAATGATAGCTAATTAGATACTGATTCTGTGCTTACTATGGGCTGTGCAGGATGCTGAGAGCTTTTATTTATTCCTTTACTTAATCCTCACAACAGCCCTATGAGTTAGGTCCTTTGGGGAGGAGGACACAGAGGCAGAGAGAATCTGAGCAGCTTGCCCAAAGGATCCCAGCTAGCATTTGAACTGAGAGCATCCCGATTCTGGGGATCAAATATTTAACTGCCGGGTGATCCTGCTTTGCAATATTGACCAATGGTTAGGACTGGTTACTAATATCAGAAGGGCAGTCTGGGTGTATCTGGGGAGGACCACAGGAAAGTGTTCCGGGGATGGGGTGATGAGTTGTGGGAGGCTGACAGAGAGGAATGACATGAAAAAGTCACTTCATATCCCCAAGTTCCAGGCTTCTGCTCTGTAAATAGGTGATGATGACATACATCACGTTTCGTGAGGGCTGGTAATAATGGGTGCAAATTGCCCAAGGTGTTTTCAGAGGTGTCTCCTTTTGAGGGCCTACTGGGACGTCTACTTTGCCTATATGATCATTAATGTTTCCAGTGGTCTTGAAGGGTGATTGGTGTTATTTTCTTTTTCCAGGTGGGGAAAATGTGGTTCACAGAAACATTAAATTCTGTGTCCAAAATCACAGAGCTAGTGTAACAGGATACTGAATGGAATGTTTTCACTTCATGATATTTTGGCCCACACCACAAAGTTACAGACTATAGGAGCTGCACACCTCATATTTTAAAGGAAACTGCCACGTTCCACCTTACCCATGTGATCAAAGTGGACCTCCCCAGTAATGGGACATATTAACTCATGAAATCCCTGATACGATGCACTGGGAAGGGAACCCGATTTCTATGGTATTCTTGCCCAAAATGCGGAACCTCCATCTAATCATGAGAAGACATCAGACAAACCTAAACTGGAAAGAATCTACAAAATAACTGACCAGTATTTGACTAAAGTGTTAACATCATAAAAGACAAGGAAAGATCGCAGGATTTTCAAAGATGGGAGGAAAAGGATGCACAACAACTAAATCCAATGTGAGATCCTAAATTAGATCTTGGAGCAGCAAAAGAAAATTTAGACAATATTCAGATAAGGTCTAGGGCTGCCCTGGTGGCGCAAGTGGTTGACAGTCCGCCTGCCGATGCAGGGGACACAGGTTCGTGCCCCGGTCTGGGAAGATCCCACATGCCGCGGAGCGGCTGGGCCCGTGAGCCATGGCCACTGAGCCTGCGCATCCGGAGCCTGTGCTCCGCAGCGGGAGAGGCCACAACAGTGAGAGGCCCGCGTACTGCAAAAAACAAAACAAAACAAAAAACAAATAAGATCTATAGTTTAGTGAATAGTGTTAAGCCAATGTTGATTTCCTGGTTTTGATAATTGTACCATGGTTGGGTAATATGTTAACATTAGGGAAGGCTGGGTGAAGCATTTCTCTACCATTTTTGCAACTAAGTCTAAAAGTATTTAAAAATAGGACTTCCCTGGTGGTGCAGTGGTTAAGAATCCACCTGCTAATGCAGGGGACATGGGTTAGAGCCCTGGTCTGGGAAGGTCCCACGTGCCGCAGAGCAACTAAGCCCGTGAGCCACAGCTACTGAGCCCGGGCACCTAGAGCCCGTGCTCCGCAACAAGAGAAGCCACTGCAATGAGAAGGCTGAGCACCGCAACGAAGAGTAGCTCCTGCTCGCTGCAACTAGAGAGAGCCCGCGTGCAGCAACGAAGACCCAATGCAGCCAAAAATAAATAAATTAATTAAAAAAAACTTTAAAAATAAAATATAAAAAAGAAGTGCGCAGGGGTTGGGGGGAGCTGTTAGACACATTCCCATGAGATTTATTAAGTGGCAGAAGAACCGATCATCAATCACCATTTTTTCTACCTACCACCAGCATATCTAGGAAAAGTTTGATCTTTCTCCAGGCTCAGCTGGCTCCCTTGTACAGTTGGGTTAAGTCTTAAATGACCAAGGCATGAGTTCTAAGTAGGATGGCATGACATATGGTTAACACGAAGTCCAAAGTCATCAAAGTTTCTCTTTGGGCTTCATTTCCTGAGTGCATTAATATCCTTGCTGCTTTGGCAGAGAGTTGAGTTGATTCTTGGGATCAGACTTCTGGAAGCTGGCCAATTTGCAATTCATCAGCCCCGGCACCAGCTGGACCAGGGCGGTGGCATCAGGCACAAGACTTTACTGGACATCCTCTCCTTGGCTAATTTTCATCGCCAATGAGAAGAGTGCTCAAAGAAGTCAGTTAAATTAGGCTTGGTAAAGGGACACTGTGTCTTTGAGTAATGAGGCTGGGAAACAAGGAAAACATTTTCCACTAGCTCATGCCTCACTGTGTGGCAATCCGGTTTCATGACACTTTATAATAAATCATTGCTTATCACTCACATGGGAACGTAACATGGCTCCAGTTAAGATTCGTTAGTGGTTGTAAAGGAGAAACAGGAATTGCTGTATATCAGGGCTTCTGGATAATCTTCCTGACCACTGTAGGCACTTTTTTATCATTGTATTTACTGTGGCTGTTGTTTAAAGCATAAATAAGTGGAAGGAAAGAGCACCAAATATAAATAATGAAAATAAATTTGTCTTATTTATGTGTTTACACAAGCCTCTGACAATTATTCTGCACTGTAGTTTGCATCCAGGGTTGGTAGCTGCTACATTCAGAGAAGTTCCTTACACTTCACGTGTCTCCCTCTCTTCTATCCCCCTTTGTATGTTACTTCTCGAAATGCCAGCACATTCACATTCAAGGATGGAGTCCCATGGCTTGCGTGCTATTCCACTTTGAAGTTTAGGTTCTGAACCATGTCGGTCTCCATGCTCACGACAGAGGCCCACCGGCAGATGCATGCATTATGGCGATTCATTCAGGTCCAAGGAAGCAAGGGAGAGTGATTAAAAAAAGAAAAAGAGCTCAGGGCTGGGTTTTGGGGGAGTTGCAAAATAAGACCTTTAATTTAAAGATGATCCAGCTGGTTTGCTGTTGGGATGAGTGAAGACTTTCGTGAGAAAGTCCTGGCTGTCAAACCAGACCACCCTGGGAGGTTTGTGATAAAATCACCAGAGGTTATAGGGCTTGTGGACCCTTCAATGTATTCTAGACACTTCCTCGGCTAGGATGTCCTCAGAGGAAAGATTCGGTAGGTTTGGACCGTTGAGGGGGCTCCCAGTGTTTACTTATGGATGATAGCAAACCATAAGCCTGTCTTTGAACTGCTGATGGGGCTCTCTGATTAAGTCCTGCCAAACTGGCTTCTTCAGAGCCCCCTCCCAGGCATGGTGACCTCTCTCAACTGCTTCCTGCTGATTCCCAGCAGAACGCTGCGATGCTGGCCCTGCAGACTCACCCTTACCTTTTCCTGCCCGTTCCCACCATTTCCCCCCCAACATCGAACAAGAGACACAGATGATAAGAGCAGCCATCAGTAGCTCTGTCACTGGTACCCACAGACGCTTCTGGAGGAGCTGAGATGGAACCCTCTGTGGAGGGATAGCATTGCCTAGCACCCCTTTCTATGTCTTGTGAGGACCTGGAACATTGTAGATTGTTCTACAGAGAAACACAGCTAATCTGCAAACAGAGTTAGAAATGGAAGAGAAGGTTTTCTGGGAACTTGGGGCTTTAGAAAACCACGGCCTGCCGAGGGCTTGTGCTTGAGGCTAAAAGAGGAGATTTGTTTGAACTTAGGGTGAACTACTCATCCCAGTTTGCCTGGGCTGTACTGGTTTTGGTTCCTCATTCTGGGAAACCCCTCACTCCCAGGCAAACTGGGATGGTTGGTCCCCTGATTTAAACTCCAGAGTGCAGATTCCCGGGGAAGCTTTTCTTCACTCCATCCTTCCCCGGTCCTCACACTGCTGGCCTCCCTGCTTTAACGTTTTCCCCAGCAGCTGTGAAAGCCGACATGAAGGTCAAGTGTGGAGACTGCAGAAGTGGGCAAAACAGGGGCAACCGTGCCTTAAATGGCGATGGTGTCTGTGGTTCCTCCATTCACTCTGTGAATTTTGACTGAGTGCTCTTTGAGCTAGGCCTGGCTCTCCCGGGGTTTCAATGAGTCTGAGCCACCATCGGTGGAGGAACTGCTGGGTGTCAAACTCACCCTGTGTACTTTCGATTCATTATCTCTCCTCCTCAGACCTACCCTACGAAGTTTGTATTATCTGGCCCACTTTACAGATTCAGAAACTGTGGCTCAGGAGGGGTTAAATGATTTGTCCACGTTCTTGCAGCCAGTATGTGGCAGAGCTACTTAGGTCTGATTGCAAAGCCCTTTCCATGTATTATGTACATTCATATCCATTAATTTGTTGTAAGCCTGAAAACTACATTTGCGGAGGGTGGGGAGATAGATGGGAAACCTGAAGCTTAGTGAGCTGAGAAGTGTAATCAAGGCCACACAGAGCTGGCGAGAGGGAGAGCTGAGCCTGAAGGCTTCTGAATCTGTGCTGCCTTTGCACCTAAGTCTCTCTCTTCCTCCACGTGGGAAAAATGGAGACCAGAGTTTCTTAAATTTCTCTGCTCTTTGGAATTGACAAAGATGCACTCTGAACTGTACTATTTCATATTTGAATACTTTAAAAGTGTGTTGATTATATATTAAAATACTATTTCCCATGTTTTCTAAATATTTAAAAGAGCCCTCTTAAACATCATGACAGACACATTAAACTCACCAGATTTATAAGGGCTTTAAAAAGAAATTTCATAGCATTTCAAACAATTCATCACCCAGTTTGGTTGGGGGAGACAAAAGGATAGCTACTTGCGTGCAGGAAAAATGACTGGCAAGAAAACATAGCAAATGGTTCCAGTAAAGGTGCCCATTTGGAATTTAATGGTGACGGATGTTTAGAAACCAGTCTCGATGCAAAACTGTAATCTTTGCAAATGGTTGTGTCTGAAGATGGCATTAACGTACTCAATGTGATTTTCAGAACCGAGGACATGCTCTTAAGGAAGGCATCCTGTTCCTGTACACAAACCGAAGTTTTACCCTAAGCGGGATGAGAAATTACGGTAAATTGGTTTTTACTTCAAAAACGGCTTAATAGCCATCACACAGAGCTCCAGTCCACACAATGCATCACTTAATTTCATCATGAACTTCTGTTGGCTTAAAAACAGATATCGAAACAGGTATAGAAACATCCTTGACAATGCTGTTAAGGCAACTTTGCTAAAGATTTTTGAGCAAGCTCCAACTGAGGCCTAAATGCCGACAATATTCATAAACAACTCTATACCGGCCAATTAGGGAGACAGAGACACAGCGTCCTGTCAGGGAGATTTGCATGGCTAAGAGTTTGAGATCAGAGAGTGATGAGAGATGGCTCAGAGTGACGGGGGGCTGCCCAGACGGATGACTATCATTACGATATTACGGGGACTCACACCTTCCCAATTACTGGCAAGATTCATTAATTACCACCGCATTTCCCTAATAGAATCCGTGCTCCGGCTTATCAGCGGCTTCCCTCTGTCTACCTAAACCCGCACTCAGCAGTCGATCACCTATGAAAAATTAGACAGCGCGGCTTCGAGTGGCCTATTTAAAGGGAAAGACAAATGATCATGGGAAGAGGAGGGGAGAGCACAGTAACGGAAAAGTCGAAAACAACAGACACAGCTCTCTTTTCACACGAGGTTTGTTTTTCCTTCCCTTCCTGGAACTGCCATGAAAGGAGATTAGTGGAAGTTGCTGGGAGATATACTGTGGTGACTGGGGGAACGTAAGTGTCTCTTTTACACACACGCAAACACATACTTATTCATCCCCTGCTTAAAATCTTCCAGTGCCTTTTCATCATTTATAAAATAAAATCTAAATTTCTGCCCACATTTTAAAATTCTAGCCTCCTCTCCTGCTTAACCTACTAAGCCCCACTGACTCAAGCCTTCTTCCTGCTGGTCTAATGCATTAAACTCACACCTGCCCCAGGGCCTTTGCACTTGTGGACCCCTTTTTTCCCCTCTAGAACTTGGTTTGAGTGAGACAAATTTGGTTGGTAGCTTGTTTTTGTACAGCACTTGAGCTAAGAAAGCTTTTACATTGTTAAAGGGTTAAAAATGCCAATAAATAAATAACTTAATAAGTAGATAAAAGAGAAGAAGAAGGAGAAGAAGGAGGAGAAGAAGAAGAAGTAGTAGTTTGGCTGGTGGCTGAGTTCTAACAACATTCCCCCAGATCTTCTCAGGGCTGGCTCCTTTCTACCATTTGGGTCTCCTCCCAGGTCACTGCTCAGAGGCGTTTCCCCTGCACATTCACTCGAGTCACCTTCTACCCTCCCTTGCTTCGTTTTCATCACAGCATGCGTCACCAAAGAATGCTCATTTATTAGTTGATCACAGTGGTTCTCAACTCTGATGCATATTAGAATCACCTGGAAAGCTGTTAAAAATACGGATGCCCATACCTGATTCTCAGAGAATTTGGTTTGGTTCATTGGGGATTGGGACCCAGACGTTGACATACATGTATATTTAAAGCTTCCCCTGTGATTTTATTAACAGCCAAGCGTGAGAACCCCTGGCTATTGTCTGTCTCTTTCCACTGGAATGTTGGCTCCCTAAGATCAAGGATATGGTCGGTTTTGCCCACTGCTGTGGTCCTGGCACTTGGAACAGTGCTTGAGACAGAGGAGGTGCTGGGTCAATGTTCGACGAATGAATTAAAGAATATTTATCATATATATGTACAAGGAATTGAGGACAACAGCCATGTGACAATGGCATAAGGTCTCCCGAGCTGAAATCATGCATCAAAAATGGGTGACAATTCCAGGAACCCTGTGCAGCTGCAGGAGACTCAGCCCCCATTAAGGATAATGGAATGTGAGTCTCCCAGGCTGTCATCTTGTTTCTATCAACAGCATTATCAGTTATCAACTGCTTTTACAATTATGCACAATGATTCTCTCTGCACAAAGACTCAGCACCCACCAAACTTGCTTCCTCTTTTAAATTAAATATAGTGAAAAGAGCAGAGATTTCAATCCTTCATCTGTTCACAGATGAAAAATCATTTCCAAATCGTCAGCGATCGCGTTTTTTTTTTTTTATTCTAAGGACGGCCAACTGTTCCCAGTGATTTCGATTACATTTCCTACCTATTATTTCATGTAATGGCATCCCTTAAATTTTAAATTAGCTTTGAAGAATAAAAATAATTGAATTCCTGCTGTTTTGTGTACATAGAGGGTGACAGGAGCTAATGTGATAATTTAAACTGTAAATGAGTCTTCACTTTGTGTTCATTAATTACAGCTAATTACTGAATTACAAACCTTCTTGGTTAGGCACTGTTATGTATTCATGTAGCATGTTGAATCTCCAGCTGGTATAAAACTGTTTTATAGACTTACAAGCTGACACACCAAGCTACCACTGAAACAATTCAGTTTGAAAACAAGGGGGGCTGGGAACACGTGACTGCAAATGCTTCTTGGAATTAAAAGAACAGACACTGTGCCTCCAACTCATATCTTTGGGGATAGAGGATCTTGCACGTATAATTAGAACAATTTATGCCACAGGAAAGAAAAAGGACGCAAGGCTGTTCTCCACTCTGGGTGAAAATCTATACTATAGCATGTAATTTGTGAGACTCAAGTGTTCCTGCCCTTATCTTCTCGTTCTCTAGAAACTGAGCATCATAATTATTTATTAACTGATCCTGCTTTTAATAACAAAGAAGCATAAAGGATGCCAGAAATCCTGTCCTTTTTTCATGACCAGAAATGGCTGGAAAGAAAAGATTCAAACAGATGGGTCAAGGACTAGGTCATGGTGAATTCTCTCTTATTAGGTTAAAGACATTTTAAAAAATAGAGAGTTAGGCATTTTGGATTATTAAATGTTAGTATCTTCTACATCATTTCTGACTCCAGACGGAAGGTCTGTGATGTCTGGTTTACTAAGATTTTCCCTAAAAGAGTTAGCTAGAGAAATATTCAGATGTGTGACCTCTTCTTGGCCAGTATAACTGTGTCAAAAGAGGAAACATGTAAATCCAATAGGTAAGTACTTTATTTCATCCCTTCCTGCCTTTTTTTCACCCATTCAATGATTTTATTGAACATCTACTTTATGAGGAACAAAAGACTAGGCTCCATGAGGTACCGAAAGATGAAACTGCAGGGATTTTAGACCTAAGCTGTTGCTTCTTCTGGGTACCAACCCTGATCTTCCTTTGGGGAACCACCTCTCTTTCTCAGGCCAATGGCTTGGATGGGGCTTACCCCGCTTGCTAGCTACAGAGCTGGGCACGTGCCTCCAGTCTGGCCAATCCCTGTGTTCTGTTCTCCTGGCCATGGTGATTGGTCCAGGCATGGACACAGGACCCAAGTCAGTCCAATGAAAAGCATTTGCTAGAACACTTTTCTTTGGAGAGGCTCAACTTGGGGCTTCCGAGCCCCCACGTGGTGGGGACCGTGCCCGAGGACTGTGCTGCTGCAGAGCAAATGAGATTTGAGAGGCTAAGGCCAGATTTCCAATGACTCCACTTAAACACTGGATCCAGGTTTGTCTGAACTAGTTACACCCTTGACCTTCACAGGAGCTGATAAATTCCCTCTGTGCTTAAACTGGTTTAAGTGTATTTTCTGTCATGTGCAATCCATAGTCCTGACTAACACGTACATGCTTATAAACCAAGATACGGATTGACACAGGTCACACAAGAACATTCTGAGGATACTGAGAGGCAGGGAGGATTTCTTTTCTAGTTTGGGAAAAGAAAGAAGATCCAGGGAGGCTTTCTGGAGGAGGTGGTGCTTCAGCAGGACTTTGACATACAGGAAGGCTTTCTGTGGGAGGAGTAGAGGCGGAGAAAGGAAGCAAAGAGGTGGAATTCCGAGGAAACTGTAGGGCTTGTCGCAGGAGCGCAGAGTTTCTAGGTCACAATACATGAAGGAAGGAAAAGCCATTGAAATGAAACATGAGGCCAGACCCTTTGCATCTTTTATCTAGTTGAGTCATACATGGTGTCAAGCATAGAAGCATAACTACACCATTTGGTAGCATGTGGCCTATGTAGGGCAGTCTGGCTTTTACATTTATGATGACTTTGGAAGGATCAGGTGGCTAGGGTACTTTCTTTCTTTCTTTCTTTCTTTTTTTTTTTTTTTTTTTTGCGGTACGCGGGCCTCTCACTGTGTGGCCTCTCCCGTTGCGGAGCACAGGCTCCGGACGCGCAGGCTCAGCGGCCATGGCTCACGGGCCTAGCCGCTCTGCGGCATGTGGGATCCTCCCGGACCGGGGCACGAACCTGTGTCCCCTGCATCGGCAGGCAGACTCTCAACCACTGTGCCACCAGGGAAGCCCTAGGGTACTTTTTTGGAGGTGAAAGAAAAGAAGCACATTACCTCCCATGGTTAATCATGGGTAAGGATTCCAGAGGGTCAGTCTCCCAGAGATTCTCCCACAGGGAGGGAGTCACGCTGACTCATTCAGGCTCTAGAAGGATCATCACTGTGCTCGTTGAGGGGTTATGTTTTGCCAGACACCAGTGCTAAATACTTTAACAGCAGCAGCAACAATAATAGCCATAACAAACCATAACTGAATGCTTCCTAAACTCCAGACACTGCACTAAGTCCAGGAAGATCCCACATGTCGCGGAGCGGCTGGGCCCGTGAGCCATGGCCGCTGAGCCTGCGCGTCCGTAGCCTGTGCTCCGCAACGGGAGAGGCCACAACAGTGAGAGGCCTGCGTACCACAAAAAAAAAAGAAAAAAAAATTAATGGAGAGCTTACTGTGTACCAGGTAGTGTGCTAAGTGCATTTCTTGCATGATCTCCATAAATTTTCACAGCAGCCCTGTGAGGTAGAGAGTATTACCAAGCCCATCTTATAGTTGAGGGAACTGCGTCTCAGAGAGGTAAAGTGACTCATTCAAACAAGTGAACAAGTAGGGGATCTGGGCCTAGATCTTAGGAAAATCTTATTCTCAGTCCATCGTAGCATATTCCATATCACCTCCTGTCCTCTCTCAGTGAGGTCTTTTTGTTTTGTTTTGTTTTGTTTTTTTACATCTTTATTGGAGTATAATTGCTTTACAATGTTGTGTTAGTTTCTGCTGTATAACAAAGTGAATCAGCTATACGTATACATATATCCCCATATCCCCTCCCTCTTGTATCTCCCTCCCACCCTCCCTATCCCACCCCACTAGGTGGTCACAAAGCACTGAGCTAATCTCCCTGTGCTATGTGGCTGCTTCCCACTAGCTATCTATTTTACGTTTGGTAGTGTATATATGTCCATGCCACTCTCTCACTTCGTCCCAGCTTCCCCTTCCCCCTTCCCTGTGTCCTCAAGTGCATTCTCTACGTCTGTATCTTTATTCCTGTCCTGCCCCTGGGTCCATCAAAACCTTTTTTTTTTTTTTTTTAAGATTCCATATGTATGTGTTAGCATACGGTATTTGTTTTTCTCTTTCTGACTTACTTCACTCTGTATGACAGACTCTAGGTCCATCCACCTCACTACAAATAACTCAATTTCATTTCTTTTTATGGTCCCAGTGAGGTCTTTATGGCTTCCTCTGCCATAAGGATCCCTCTTGGTCTTACTTGTCTTTGCATCCACTAACATGTTACACTAGAATCTCGCACAGAGCCTGGCACACAGTAAGTCCTCAGAAATTGTCAAACTGAGCTGCATCAAATTAAAATTGTTCCTTTTCAAAGTTTTTAAAGGGCCTGTATGGTATCCAAACCAGCAGGGAAATCCCTTTAGAAAGGACCGGATTTCTCATTCCGAAAACTTCCTGTCTTTCGTGTGGTTTGGGAATATCATGTATCCTGGTCTTTTTTGGGTTCTATTTTCTTTCTTTTACATTCATGGGCATTCAGAAACGCTATGTGACATGTCAGCACACTTTCTCCTTTCTCAGCTTGGAGGAATGCTGGATGGGGTTTAGGCAGACTAGTCTGAACAAACCTGCTCAAGAAGCAGAGAGAGCCCCCGACATGCCCTCAGCAGCTGTGTCTCCAGATCTGCCTGGTCTCAGCTTGGCCAAAGCACGGATAACAACTGAAGCCCTTGGTGTAGGCAGATGGTCACAGGACTGGCAGCGGACCCTAAGAAACCTCAAAAATGCCCCCAGACTCCAAATAGATCTACACTGGGTATAATGGTCTCTGCTTGCTTTGTGGCCATCCAGATTTCCTAAGCTCTGTTTGTGTTTCTGTTTTTATTGTAGCTGGGAGGCCAGCACTGATACTAATAACCACTACATATGAAAACCAAGTCAAATATCTCTTAAGGGACAACTCAAGTGTCTTTCTTGACTACATCTGGCCCTCATGAAAACTATCTTCCTTGTTATCCTTCCAAAACCTATTTCTAGGACCACATGTCTTAACACTTACTCTATTTTGCCCTGCAGTGCTGGTAAACTACTTCCCACCATAGTTAAACTTGACTCCCCGGTTGTATTGTTAGTACTTTGAAGGTGAAGACAGTGGGCTTTGGGGTTCCTCAGGCTTGGGTTCCAACCCAGATCTGCCACTTCTAAACTGAGCTAGCATACACGAACCACTTGCCTTTTGCAAACGTACTTTCCTCTTCTGTTGAATGTGAAGGATGATAACACCTAGGTCACTGTGATGATTACATGAGATAGTGTGTGTGAAAGAGCACTCAGGTAAGTGCTCAGGGGGTCATTTTTGTCGTAGAGGTGGTGGTGGTGACAGCGCCTCGTACTGTCCATTGCACTCGGGACATTTCTGGTCAACATATTTCCTTAGGCCACATTTGTCGGTTAATTAATGTTAACTCAGAGTGGAAAAAAGATCTCCAGCCAATTGCCAGCCACTGGATAAGAAGGGACATGGGAGGAAAGGAGAATAGGCTTCACAGAGCATCCTTGCTACCGGGATAGTTCTTGGGACAGATGCTATTGGTTGTCTACTCAGTATCCAGTTCCCTCTTCTTGCTGATAAAATCCTGGCTTTGTTCTCTGTGGCAATGCGCCCAACTAAACACTCACGTCACAGGATCTTGCTTCTAGGGATGACAAAAAGTGACACAGCTCTGGCTGAGGAAGTTTAAGTGGAATTCGACTTGGCTTGTGGGAAAGATGTGCCCCCCTAAGAAGAGGGGACACAGGTGACTGGTCCCGCCTTGGATGTGGACATCCTGTCTCATGGCAGCAGCCACCCTGCGACTGAGACAACAGTGAAGAGACTCACAGAGACACCTTCTAACATCATTAACCCATTGATGCAACGCCATAGTTATCTACTTCTGGGGGCCATGATAGTGAGAATAGAAAATCTCAATTTATTTAAATCACTCTAAGTAAAGTTGTCTTTTATTTGCAGCTGAAAGCATTTCTTTTTTTTTTTTTTTTTTTTTTTTTGCAGTACGCGGGCCTCTCACTGTTGTGGCCTCTCCCGTTGTGGAGCACAGGCTCCAGACGCGCAGGCTCAGCGACCATGGCTCACGTGCCCAGCTGCTCCGCGGCATGTGGCATCTTCCCGGACCGGGGCACGAACCCGTGTCCCCTGCATCGGCAGGTGGACTCTCAACCACTGCGCCACCAGGGAAGCCCAGCATTTCTAATTTATAGCCTTCCTGCTTTTCTTCTTTTTTTTTTTTTGGCATTTTATTTTATTTTTAATTTTATTATTTATTTTATTTATTTATTTTTTTGGTTGCATTGGGTCTTCGCTGTGGTGCACGGGCTTCTCATTGCAGTGGGTTCTCTTGTTGCGGAGCATGGGCTCTAGGCGCGCAGGCTCAGTAGTTGCGGCGCACGGGCTTAGTTGCTCCGCGGCATGTGGGATCTTCCCGATCCAGGGCTTGAACCCGTGTCCCCTGCATTGGCTGGTGGATTCTTAACCACTGCGCCACCACGGAAGTCCCTTCCTGCTTTTCTTTGACAGGAAAAAACCTCTGGAAGCCGAACTGAAGAAACAAGTTCTCCAGTTTGGCAGGGAGAATATGCAGAAATGGCAGCTACAGGCTGTCTCTACTAATGCAGTAACAGCACACAAAGCCATGGAAATAATAACTAATCATAGCTGTTAGGAGTTGAGTACTTATTCTGGGTCACATGTGGCGTGTTACTTGGCACATAGTAGGCATTAAGAGAAGTATTCTATTTTATTTTTTTGGCCGCACAGCACGGCTTGTGGGATCTTAGCTCCCCATGGAACGGTGGGATGGAACCTGGGCCCTCAGCAGTGAAAGCACGGAGTCCTAACCACTGGACTGCCAGGGAATTCCCAAGAGAAATATTTTAAACAATGGCATGAAAGTATAAATGATAAATCGCATACTCCCTTCCACAGCTCCACCACATGGCTTATTATCTTCGTCTTCCCAACATGGACTTGTGTCACACATTTCCTTATCTCTTCCTGTATATGGGAATGATAATAATTCCTACCTCACAGGGCTGTTTGTAAATATTAAATGAGTTACTACATGTAAAAAGCTGTCACATAGCAGGTGCTCAATATATGTTAGGGGTTATTATAATTGCTATGTGCTATGCACTGTGTTAAGTGCTTTTCTTGCATTATTTTGGTGAGATTAACACAGGGACAAATAGCTGGGTGATTTTGGTCAAACCCATTCCATGTTCTGGATGTCAATTATCCCCATTTGTAAAATGTGAATTTAATGCCAAATTGGTGCTTCCTAAACTTCTTTTGTCACATACAACCCTTTTGATTTCTGCCACATCATGATCACCTGTATCATCTCTACTATTTGTTTTAACCTAATATTCTTCTTTAATTTGACTCACATTTTTCTTCTTTAGTTTTATCCTAAGCACTAGTATCCATGGAATTATATATATATATCAGTGCTTCTCAACTGGGGATGACTTTGACCCCCAGAGAACATTTGGACATGCCTGGAAACATTTAGGGTAGTGAAGGTACTGTTATCTAGTAGGTAGAAGCCAGGGGTGCTGCTAGATATCCTACAATGCACAGGACAGTCCTCACAACAAAGAGTGAACAGGATCACAAAGTCCATAGTGCTGATGTTGAGAAATCCTGACACATACACACATTTGAATATGCTTGAAAACAAATATATAGCCATCCAAAAAAAAAAAAAAGATGATCCGATCCAAGTGCCATGTAAATCACTGTGTGTGTGTTCAGGGGCAGGGGTGCTGATGCTGGACATCCCCTGATGAACTTAAGTCCCTTCCTCTGAAACTCAGAGAAGTCTAATTGGAGACTGTAGGTTATTTCTCGTATTACTCAGGGCTAAGAAAGGAATTTCTTCAGAAACACTACATTGTCTCTGGGAAGAAAACAATCCTCGTTTCCAAGGAGCTGTGTTTACCTGTAGAAACAGCCTGGCTTTCCAGAGACCATAAATCAAAGGACCTTGAGCTTCATCTGCCTGGAGCAATGTGCCCCCCACTGGCTGGTCACTCAGAGCACTTACTAAGAAAGAGACCTCACGTTTCCTGGTAGAACAGTGATTCCCCACGTTTCCCTCACCCTGACCTATGAACATGTTCACACACACAAGAGTCCCATAGGCACAGCAGGGTGAAGATCACAATTTCCCTTCCGTTTCTAACATTCAGAAAATTCCAGTGTAATGCCAGTGAGTTCACTGGCCACCTTCAACCTTCAACAACGATTGGGAATGAATTATGTGCAATTGATTGTAATTGATCCAGAATCCCAAGACCCCAGTTGAAAACTGTTTGTTCAGGGAGTTCCTCCACCGGGAGTTTCCTAAACTGGAGCCACTTATACATGAAGGTGAGAAACTGTGATGAGGAAGACTGGAGCCAGAGCCAGAAAAGTGACTTAGAATTAATGCCATGTTTTTTTGACACTGACCTATAGTAATGACACGGGATGTCTTTCTGGCACTTTTAAGTGCACAGTTCAGACTCCATTCTCAGCACAATGGTGGGAGGGTGTTAGGGAAGGAGGCTTACGCCCCATTAACTGACAAGAAGGCTGGGTTTGGGGAAGGACCTCAAAGCAAATTCTGTAACTCCACTTCCCCCTAATTTGCTGACTTTCCACATGACTCTGGGCCAGCCTAACAGACACTCCTCCTCTGTATCATGACCCCAGAGCCTTCACATTCCTGGGACTGGTGCTGGGGGAATAATCTATATGGAGTCACTTAGAAGTAGAGACATTAATTGGTACAGCTTATACAAGGCTTTTCTCAGCCAAGTTCATATCCTATTGATGATTTGCATAAATCTCAGACCCACATACCTTCTTATGTGCATTGTTAAAACTGTCCCCTCCTTGTTGAGGTCCTCGGTATAAGTGATTTTTGCTTAATTGGACACAAGTGCTGGGTCAGGTGTCTAGGCCTCCCATCTCTCTCTTAATATACGTGGAACTCATGGGAGTCACAATGTAGCTGAGATGCACTGGAGAAGAGTGTGGACATGTAGGGACATGTTGGGGAAGGTTGTATCAGGGACATTCCTAGGAGGGGAGCTTCTACGGCGATTGATAGAGCTATTCAATGCAGATGCTCAACATAAACAACCCTCATTCAAACTTAGCTATTCATAGTCTCTCTTTTGGATTTGGAAACCTGTATCATTGTGAGCCTCTTAGCTTTCACACCCAACCACCGATGGCTTGTCGCTTTCTCCGACGTTGAAGGGAGGAAAACTAGCCAGGATTCCTTGTCTATGTACACCTGCTTGCACACGCTAAAGACGAACTTCCCCACAGATTCTGGTGTTTAAGTAGATGGGGGTGGAGGTGGTGGTGGGGATCTGGCACGCAACCCAGGAGGGCAGAGGAAACTGAAATCACACCTCGCATCTCTTCACAGAGGTTTGATTCTCTTTCTGAGTATGATCCGCCAATCTGTAATCAAGGGTTAATTTCACAGCTCACTGCTTCATCCAGCATAATATCCATTCAGACTAATTAAATCTGTCTAATAATGTGAGTGTCTTTGTCTTTGTTCTTCCCCTTCTTTGTTTTACACCCTTCACATCTCATCTCCAGAACCACACGCCATCACACTCTACTTGACAAGCAGAATCCATCCCTAAAATTAAAACATTCCTGACCTATCTGCAATGACAAGGCAGGCGAGCTTCACGGCGCTCCGGCCCATGAAGGGAGCTGACACATTTGTTTTTAATTTCAAAAGAGTAGAAAGTGAAGATCTGACCCCGTCAATCAAGCCCCATGACAAGTTTAATCATTGGTGCCCCACAAAAATCACGGCTAAATAGGAATGCAAATACTGTATCACAGGGCTCTTATAAATGCTAATCAAGGAGAAGTAATCAACTGACAATTTCACTGATCTCTTTTCTGAAGAAGTCACTCAAGGCTCTGTCTCTGGGCCACAAAGAAGAGAAAAAGACAAAAGGGATGTATGAGTTTTCCCCCAACCTTCCTTTTATTTTTCCTTCCAAGACATTTCTTTTTAAAGAGAGGATTCGCTCTTTTGATCCATCGTTGAACTTGAAAGCAAAGAACTTACACAGTTATATGTCAAGTGTACTTTATTATCAGTACCCGGGCCGGGCAGAAAACGCACCGAAACTTCCGCTAAAATAAAAATCATCATTTGTCTTTGTCATTAATCTGTTCTCAAATTCTCTTATATCTAAAAAGTGATTGACCTTCTCTGTGAGAGAAGGAGGGGAAGAAAAAGTTTTATAAGTAGTTGAAAATCTGAAAATTGTGACCATGTTAACTTAAAAAAAAAAGTAGAAGCATCCCTTTTAGAAACTTAATCCAGGGTTGATGAAGAATTTATCACCACCAAGAAGTTCTAAGCTAAGCGTCTCTTCTCTCGGCTTGGATGTTTGTCTGTGCTTTTTACAGAGAGACAGACGTTGGAGGCACATTTTTTTGAGTCCCCTTTTACACGGGACCTGAAATCTGTGTATTTTATACAGTTTAGAACCCAAGGCTTTCTTCTTTCTTCTTCTCTATTTTATTTTTTAACTGGGAGGTCCTAAGGAAATCCAGTTCATTGGTTACTTTCTACTGTAGACCCCTATTTCATGGAATCATAGCAGGAAAAGGCAAAAGCCAGCATTAAGTTACTCCAAGTTTGTCCTACAATGTTTATCCAATCCTATAAAAACAGATCATTCCAGAAATGCAGGTACTGGCAAGATTAACTCCTGTAGTGCTAACCAAACCAAGTTCCAAATGTCCAGGGTGGTCTCCTTCATCTAAAGGACAGATAAGTGGGAATATACGAGGTTTTTTTTTTGGGAGATGGTAGGGTGTCCCTCTTTTGTCGTGTTTCATGTAAGAGGTGGATGACCAAACCCAGCTGCTGCCTGTTCTCCTACGGCTCAGGAGCGAGGAATGTTTTTTTCCATTTTTAAGTGGGTGAGAATAAATGAAAGGAAGATTATCTCCTGATCTGAGAATTACACTAAATTCAGATTTCAGATTCCATAAAGGAAGTTTTAGTGGAACATGGCCCATCATTTACATCCCTTCTATGGCTGTGTTGCACATTGCAGAACTGAACAGCTGCAACAGAGGTTGTAGGACCTGAAAAATAGAAAATATTTACTCCCCGGCTCATTACAGAAAACATTTGCTGACCCCTGATTTATATCATCATGGGAAGTTTGCTAGATCTTAGCTGTGCCTCAATTTCCCCAGCCATGGAAATTCTTTTTTTCCAACCACTCTATTGAGGTATAATTAACAAATAAAACTGTATATATTGGGCTTCCCTGGTGGTGCAGTGGTTGAGAGTCCGCCTGCCGATGCAGGGGACACAGGTTCATGCCCCGGTCTGGGAAGATCCCACATGCCACGGAGCGGCTAGGCCCGTGAGCCTTGGCCGTTGAGCCTGCGCGTCTGGAGCCTGTGCTCCGCAACGGGAGAGGCCACAACAGTGAGAGGCCCACGTACTGCAAAAAAATAAAAAACTGTATATATTTAAAATGTACAATGTGATGATTTGAGAAACATACTCACTGTGAAATGATTACCACAATCAGGTTAATTAACACATCCATCACCTCACATAGTTTCCTTTTTCGTGTGTGTGGTGAGACTGCTTAAGATCTATCCTAGCAAATTCCAAATATGCGATGCTGCATTATTAACGATAGTCAGTATGCTGTGCATTAGACTCCCAGAACTTATTCATTTATAACTAAAAGCTTGTCCCCTTTGACCAGCATCTCCTCATTTCCCCCATCTCTCAGCCCCTGGTAACCACCCCTCTACTCTGTTTCTATGAGTTTGCCTTTTTTTTTTTTAGATTCCACATCTCAGTGAGATCATGCAGTGTTTGTCTTTCTCTGTCTGGTTCACTTCACTTCGCAGAATGTCCTTCAGGTTCATCCATCTTGTTGCAAACAGAATTTCCTTCTTTCTCATGGAATGATATCCTGCTGTATGAATGTTATTTTTTTGTTTTTTGTTTTTTGTTTTTTGCAGTACGCGGGCCTCTCACTGTTGTGGCCTCTCCCGTTGCAGAGCACAGGCTCCGGACGCGCAGGTTCAGCGGCCATGGCTCACGGGCCCAGCCGCTCCGCGGCATGTGGGATCCTCCCGGACCGGGGCACGAACATGCGTCCCCTGCATCGGCAGGCGGACTCCCAACCACTGCGCCACCAGGGAAGCCCTGTATGAACGTTTTTAATAGAAGATCACCAGTGAAGATCCCTCGGGTTTTTCAGATGTACATTTTTAGTTTACTGGAGAAGGATAAGCTTCCTGCCAGGGAAATGAGCGCCTTATTCACGTGGTACCAGACCTCGGAGCTTGTCTGGTTTTCACCTGCCTCTTCTGTGGCCCAGTGTCTGAGGACAGGCAGCTTCTCTAAGGGAGAGAGATTTGCAGTCTCCCCTTGTGGGGTCAATCACGGGGCCTCCAGGGCAGCTTGCTGCTCTTCTTGCAACATTGCTTCAAATTAAGATCTAATTCATTCTGGAATAATAATGGGGCTCCAAAAATAGAACATTGTCCACAACAATGGGACAAAAGGGAACACCGCTCTATATTTCTATTCTGCTGTATAGTCTCTGAAACCCAATGTGACGGAAGTGATAAAGCAGAGCTGGGAAATAAAGAGGTTGGCCAATCTGTTGCCCCAACAATACTAGGGCAGGAAATCATAAAAGAGAGTATTTCTTTCTGCCAGACGTGCCCAGGTATTTAACATATCTTCACACACACACACATATCCACCTACATTTTTTTTACATATTTAAATTATGGTTATCCAGAATGTTCTCTTAATATTTTCTTTTTCTTTTTTTTGATAAACCAATTTTTTAACATCTTTATTGGAGTATGATTCCTTTACAATGGTGTGTTAGTTTCTGCTTTATAACAAAGTGAATCAGCTATACATATACATATGTTTCCATATGTCTTCCCTCTTGTATCTCCCTCCCTCCCACCCTCCCTATCCCACCCCTCTAGGTGGTCACAAAGCACCGAGCTGATCTCCCTGTGCTATGCGGCTGCTTCCCACTAGCTATCTATTTTACGTTTGGTAGTGTATATATGTCCATGCCACTCTCTCGCTTCGTCCCAGCTTACCCTTCCCCCTCCCCATATCCTCAAGTCCATTCTCTAGTAGGTCCGTGTCTTTATTCCTGTCCTGCCCCTAGGTTCTTCATGACCTTTTTTTCCCCTTAGATTCCATATATATGTGTTAGCATACAGTATTTCTTTCTCTCTTTCTGACTTACTTCACTCTGTATGACAGACTCTAGGTCCATCCACCTCACTACAAATAACTCAATTTTGTTTCTTTTTGTGGTGATAAGCCAATTTTTAAAAAATTAATGAATGAATGAATTTTGAGCTGTGTTGGGTCTTGGTTGCTGTGCGTGGGCTTTCTCTAGTTGTGGCGAGCAGGGGCTACTCTATGTTGCGGTGCGTGGTCTTCTCATTGCGGTGGCTTCTCTTGTTGCGGAGCACGGGCTCTAGGCACGCGGGCTTCAGTAGTTGTGGCACTCATGCTCAGTAGTTGTGGCGCGCGGGCTCTAGAGCGCAGGCTCAGTTGTTGTGGTGCACTGGCTTAGTTGCTCCGCGGCATGTGGGATCTTCATGGACCAGGGCTCGAACCCGTGTCCCCTGCATTGGCAGGAAGATTCTTAACCACTGCCACCGGGGAAGTCCCTCTTACTATTTTCCAGGGCCAATTTGGTAGGCTTACTTCATAGCTAAACTGATCTTCTTTGGGTTGGGGCAGTGGTTCTCAACTGGGGGTGACTCCCCCCACCACCCGCCCAGGGAAAGGAGAGGGAGTCCTGGGTTACGAGCAGGGTGCTGGGGACATTTTGCGACCTCTGGAGACAGTTTTGGTTGTCATGACTCAGGGAGGGGGCAGAGCTGCTGGTCTCTAACGGGTAGAAGCCAGGGACGCTGTGAAAATCCTGCACGTGTTCTACAGGACACCCTCCACATCACACACATATTTAGCTCCAAATGTCAATACTGCTGAGGTTTAGAAACCCTAAGGGAAGCAAAATAGTGCAAGGTTATCAACGTTGGTGCTACATAAACCTGAGCCAACCAAGGCTGTTCAGCCTTGCCACTACTGCCCTCTGGATTGGGTAATTATTTGTAGTGGGATGGGGGAGCTGCCCTGTGCATTGTACAGGGTGTGGCAGCGCCTCTGGCCTCCACCCACTACACGCCAGCAGTACCACCAGCCCCAGTCATGACAACCCAGTATATCTCCAGATAATGCAATGTCCTTTGGTGGGCAAACTTGCCCTGGGTGAGAACTGCTGGCTTAAGGTGTGAACTGGTTACTTGGTAGCTTGGTTATTTGGGACCAGTTTTGGATGGTCTTGAAGCATCAGTTGCCTAACTGGCCAAAGTCGGGGGAAACCAATGGACCTTTCAATATTGCAGTGTGGATGAAGAGGGAGGCATGAGGTGATGTGTGTGAGTTCTCAGAGCGTCTGAAGAACACAGTGATGTTGGCAGGTTTTCCTAAAGATGCCCTTGCAGGAAATTCAAGCACACCAAGATCCAGATATATACTTCTCATAAGGAGGCAACTCAAGGCCGGTGTCTAATCTGGCTGTGTGTCTTTCTGTGTGGCCTTGGGTAAACTACTGCACTTTTAAAGCCTCTGTTTTCTCATCTGTAAAATGGGGCTAAGAATGCAGCACGGAGTTAAATAGGTAACGTCCTTCATAGCAGCTGGCCCAAAGCAGGAGCTTAAATTACTGCTCGTAAGTGTAGCTGTTATCATGTGTGTTCTATGCTCTTAACACTGTCCCATTGCTCCTGACGTCTTGACTGTTCACTGAATGAGACTTAGTATTTTGAACTGAACGTGAGTATATTCAGGGGTGATTAAAATAAGTATATTTTACAAGTCAATAAAGAAGGTTTTTTCCTTCCCCTCCCCCAGCATTGTTTCCTGTTCTTGGACTCTAGATCATTATGAGGAAAGCCCGGCCTTTGAAAATGAATCCTATGCAGGTGGTAAATGAGAGCCCTGACCCGCTGGTGTGTAGGAGGTGGCGGAAGTCGGTTCATTCTAACTCAGAGACCACTTAGGGCTGAGGTGTTTTATGTGGGTGTTGGTTTGAAATTGGGTCTGCAGGGGGTGGTCCTGAAGTTCGCAATGCCCTTCCTCTTGAGAAGGGCTGGAGGAGGTACAAATTGTGGAGCGATTTTCCCTTCTGTCTTATCTCTAAGTAACCACTACTTCTTTCCTTTAAAAGCACCCAGATTTGGTAAGGATCATCTTTGTGCCCTCCTAGTATGGATGAGTCCAGGAAACATCACAAGAGACAAGAGCAGGGATTTGGAATAGGTCTGTTCCATTTGGTCCCCAAAACCGTCCACTGGAAAGTTTGGGTCATTGAATTCCCAGGGAAGTGTCAGCAGCCACGCGCTTTTCTCTTCCCGGGCCTACGTTTGCTTGTGTCGTGGACGTGATTTTTTTTTTTTTTTTTTTTTTTGCGGTACGCGGGCCTCTCACTGCTGTGGCCTCCCCCGCTGCAGAGCACAGGCTCCGGACGTGCAGGCCCAGCGGCCGTGGCTCACGGGCCCAGCAGCTCCGCGGCATGTGGGATCCTCCCAGACCGGGGCACGAACCCGTATCCCCTGCATCGGCAGGTGGACTCCCAACCACTGCGCCACCAGGGAAGCCCGTGGACGTGATTTTTTAAGAGGAGATAGCGGGTCTTGTCCCTGCTCTGTGTCCAGCTGGGTCTGGCTCAGTGACTGACCCTTGGCAAAGAGGCGCTCAACGGGTGTTTGTTGAATGATCCCGCGTGGGACAGAGAGTCAAGAAACTGTGCATCATTGTAGAGGAAGGGCCCTTAGTTTAAACCAGAGTTCCCCCAGTTGGTTTCCATGGAGATGTAGCTCTGTGGGATGCCAACAGGTGTTCCGGGAAGAGATGGCCGTGTAGTCACATATGCTGGCCTGAGGCTAGGTTGAACAAGGCTCCAACTCAGGACCTCACTGTCTGTCTTTCTTTATGCTAACGGGCAATACAAACTCCAAACATCGGGTGTGCGGTATTTGCAAAAGTTATTGGACCCCAGAGGCTTTTCCAAATGAGCATCTTGTGGGGTTGGTGTTCTGAGGAATGCAGTCAGTGAGACTTTCCTCTAACTGTCAACTCGCCACTGGGCCATTGGTTCCTCTCGCAGTTTTTCTCTGCCTGGAACGTTTTCTCCCAGCTTTCTGGCCAGCTCACTCTCACCTGGCCCCCTTCTCTAACCCGGATTTCATCCTGAGCATCTTCCTGCACCTGACTCTCCCTCTCTTCCCTTCCTACTGATGCAGATTCCTGATTCTTCCTGCGTGGCCCTGCACATGGTACATGTTTTACTCTCTGGATTCTCTTCCTCTGCAGAGCGTGAGCTCTCTGAGGACAGGATTTATGTCCATCTTACGCACTTCTCTACAGAGCAGTGCCGGGCATTGAGGGGTGGAGGGCATTTAATAAATAAATGTTAGGTGACTAAATGAATGAATGAACTTATGAATCCCGGCTTTATGCCCAGGGCAGAGACACAGAGAGGGGCGGAGTGCACATATGATCCAGGCGTGATTACACCAGCCATGGGGCTCAGCAGGGTGTATTGGGAAACCAGCAGCGTGGTGTCCTCCGGCCCTAGGACAGTGTGCCTTCTAGTAACAGCTGCTCTAGCTCAGAGTGAAATGTTCCTTCGGCCCGAGCAGCTTGCTCACATTGCCCACGTTTGTGGGGAGCGAGGGCAGATTTCTGTCCATCCACGCACACGCTTATTCCCCCGGGGATAAGAACCATGGCACATGATGCAGTACTTTTTATGGACTGCCCACAGCAGACGGGGACCTGTGGTAAGAACCCAGGATTTGGGTTCATATACTAGCTTTGCTCCTTACAAAGTGCGTAAACATGGGCATGTTCTTTAACATCTCTAAGCCTCACTTTTCTCATCCATAAAATGGGTCCTTCACTTAGGGCTGATGTGAAGATTAAATATTTATGAAAAGAATTTAGCTCAGTGCCTAGTACACAGCAGAAACTCAATAATAATAATAAACTAATTATTATTACCATATACCTATCTCTCATCATCATAACAACCCTCCAGAGTAGACCTTACATTTTGCAGACAAAGAAACGAAGGGTCAAAGAGTTTGCTCAAGCCTTCCTCAAGGTCTGGCAGTTGGTAAGTGCAGCCCAGGTTTGCACTCACATCTGCAGGACCCCAGAGCCCACTCTCCTGTCTGCTGTGTGTCTGAGGAGGCGGGGTCACAGGCAGAACAGGACAGCCTGTCCATAAAGCTGCCCAAATCCCCGAACAATTGATGTTTCCCTCCTGGCTCCCTCCAGCAACTAGCTACAACTTTCCAACCTGTCTGAATTTTTCTCATGTTATCACTCACTTCTGGGATCTGGTTTATTGTACGAGGCGACTCATACTTTGGGAGAAAGAACGGAACTGACTGGAGGGGCTGGAGGAGAGAGGAAGGTGACGCCAGACTTTTATATTCTGGTCTAGTGGAGGTGGTCAGAGGCCTCCCTGACTTGACTGAACATCCTCTTAGCCATCCTAACCTCACTCACTCCCTTCCAGGTGACTGTCTTGCTGTTGGTGCCTGTGGGGATTGGCTGGGCTGGGAGGCGTGGGGAGGAGAAGACCTCAGTTTCTGGTCAATCTCCTGGAGAACCTGAGGGTCCCTTACCTTTGGCGCGGACCACAGTCACTGAGGAAATCCGCATGAGAGCCTCCGGCAGAGCCAGGCTAATCGAGAGGACTGTTTCATGAAGCTGCTCAGAGAGTCCAGGACTACTTGGAGGCTTCTCCCCTCACATCAGAAGGAAGGGAACACGGGGGGAACATCAGGAAAGAGGCCTCCGCGTACCCACGTCAGAACACAAACTCCAAAAGGGTAACGCATGGAAATCAGGCATTTCTGCCCACTTCTATCTCTCTGATCCTTAGTGTTATTTAGGCCTCTGTTTAAATACCTTCTCCACAGTAAGGGCTTTCCTTGCCATCCTAGCTAAGGGTCCACCTACTCTTTTTCTCTCCAGCTTTATTGAGATATAATTGACTCACTCTTATGGCATCAAACACTCAACAATAACTGAGGTTGTCTTGATTATTTGTTTGCTAATTTGTTGCTCTCACCAAAAGAGTAACTAAAAGATCTCATGCAGCTCCATGAGATCCGAAACCTGGTCAGTCTTGTTCCTTGTTCTATTTCAGCATCTAAAGCAGTGCTGGGTAGAGGAGCTACTCAGTAGTGTTTGTTGAATGACTGACTGATTGCATTATGCATTTACCAACTTTCTCTGTAAAGAGACCGTCATGGGAGAGGGTTAATATGGAGAGCATAAGCACCGATTCTATTTTTTAATTTTCATTAATGAGAGAGTAAGAAAAAAGAGGGGCAAAGGCAGCATATGGGACTTAGGTTAGACATCAGAAATTTCCTGTCTAAGGTTGAATTGGGTAATTAGACTACACTACAGAGGAAGGCTGTGTAAACTCCTGTCAAGTATTTTTTTTTTGGCCACGTCGCATGGCATGCAGGATCTTAGTTCTCCGACCAGGGATCGAACCTGTGCCCCCTGCAGTGGAAAGCGCAGAGTCTTAACCACTGGACCACCAGGGAAGTCCCCTGTCAAGTATTTTTTTTAATGTGGGGAATATCCTCAGGGACATTTACAAGTGACCCCGGTACTTAGTTCTTATCTGCTATCTCTCTCTAGAGCCATGGTTCTCAGCTGGGAGATTTCTGCCTCCTGGGAGACGTTTTGAAGGTCATGCACAGGAGCACAGCCTTACTGCCGTCCAGGGGGTGGAGGCCAGGGATGCTGCTCAACATCCTGTAACGCGCAAAACAGCCCCACAAGAGAATTGTCCTGCCCAAGACGCTGTTAGTGCCAAGGTTGAGAGAACATCTGTTCGAGATGCTTCAGTTTGCTGTCTTCAAGGGTCCCACTGAATCCAGCTCTGTTCAGGGATTCCCCAAAGGACTGGACAATTAGGAGAATGAGTGTGACACAGAAAAAAGTTTCACATTTGGGGATGCAGTTCAAGGGGTGTGTCGGCCGAAAAGGAATCAGTGGAAGTCCTACTATGATTAGTATTCACACTTATGCATTGAATAAATATATGTTCTCTGCATGATGCTAGATCAGGGGCTGGTCAACTTTCTTAGAGAGCCGGATATTTTAGAGTTCATAAGCTATAGAGTCTCTGTATCAGGTCCTCAACCTTGACATTGTAGAGCTAAGGCAAACATGTTAATGAATGGGTGTGGCTGTGTCCCTAAAGCTTTATTTACACCAACAGGTAATAGGCAGGATTTGGTCCCCAGACCTGGTATCCTAATCCCTGATGCCACAGAGATGAAAAGAGCAAAGACTGGGCTCTCAAGGAACTCAGCGTCTAGGGGAAATTGACAGGTAAATAAAGCCCAACCGCTGTATGAAGAAAGGAGGCCTGATTAGCAGATTTTCTGAATATTGTTATTAGGTCCAGTTCCCTTGGTCAACTTGGTCAACGATGTCAGTGAAGCCTGACCTGTGTTCTTTCCATATCTGAAGGCTCTTCTACCCACCACCATCATTCTGATGACCACTGAGAATTCCAACAATGTCCAAAGCACCAGCTGGGCTCAGTGCTGGGGTCACCAAGGGTCTTTGCTCTTTTCTCTCCCTTTGAGCCCTTTGTAACTAACAGTGAGCATGATGATTATGATGTACCTAGATGGCCTCCTGCCTCTGCCTTTCACACGGGCACCAGGGTAACCCTCTTACATTGCAAATCCGACTGTGTGAACCCTGCTTGAACCTTTCCCTGACTCCATTGTCCTTGTGGTAGTTGTTGGCTTCACGATGATGTATACACACACACACATGCATGCACGCACGCACACACACACGTGTTATTTAGCTTTTATTTCAAAATATCAATATAAAAAGTGCAAATAACTGTCGGTTAAATATGGTCTTACTCCTCTAAAATCCAGACTTTTGCTTATGTGCCCTAATGCAGTGGTGCCTGAGTGTGTGTGTATACATGTACACATATATAATATATGTACACATGTAATATGTACATACATGCATATATAATATATCACGTTGTTTTCTTATAATGTACTATTGCTTCGCTTATTATTTATATTATGGGGTTAAGAGATTATGTGGATTTCAGGGGAGCTGTAGAAGCAGGTATAGATAGGTGCATTATCTGAAAACCAGTTTTAGGGTAACAAAGGTTGCATTATTCAGGAAGCCTGTGTGGAGAAGGTTGTGTGTGTCGGGGGGTTGCATGGGTGATGGGGATGGATGGAGAGCAGAGGAATGAGCAGAAAACGTGGAAGGAGGGGCCCTGAGCTAGGGTAGAGGGCACCCCAATCTGAGCTGCAATGCCTGCTTCTCTAGAATCAACAATATCATTGCATATTTAAATTTTTCCCCCAACAGGCATTTCCCAAGCTGTGCACTGGACTAAAAAGATGAATCTTAGACAATAGCCTACCTGGCATTTTGCTGATTTTAATGTGTTTATTGTGTAAGTTATCAACAGAAGCCTTAAGGGATTTTGGAAATGGGGCATGTTAAAGACGAAAGAAAAAGAAAAAGAGAGAGAGACAGGAAAGATATTTTCTTCCCTAGGTGTTGTCTTCTTAATTTGCATAAATGACAATAGTGAACATCTTGATTCACTGCCACCTTTGTAAAGCTGGTAGCTGGAAATCAGCCACCATATATAATAATAACCCCTATTTATATATGACAGGCCCTGTCCCTGGCGCGTCACAAACCTTCTCTCAGTCAGTCCTCTAAAAATCCTTAAGGAGCTGTTCGTGCTCATTGAAAAAAAAGCAAAGGAGGCACAGAGAGGTGACATTTCTTGTGTCAGTTCACCCAGCCAAAAGGGCTGGAATCAGGGCTTCCCACAGACCAGCCCCACTCGGGAGCCAGGGTTACTTCACTGTGGGTGGTGGCAGCTTTATCAACAAGGAAGATCAGAAAGATCCACATGGAAATATGAGTTCATGAGCCCTGGGCTAAAGTCCACTGCTATTAGCCACTGAGCTTAGCCCTGGCTTTTCCTTTTAAATAAGACTTTTCTTGGATAAAAAAATAGCACAAGAACTTGGTAAAAAATATCAAACACTGCAAAAATAAAAAGTGCCCCATCCAACCCTAGTGCTCCTTTCTGGTCAGTGCAGAAATATTCTCTCCATAGATAAACTTAAGTGTATGTATACGCACACACATTAAATCTTATTTAAATAAGTTTTTTTTTTTTTTTTTTTTTTTTTTTTTTCTGTATGCGGGCCTCTCACTGTTGTGGCCTCCCCCGTTGCGGAGCACAGGCTCCGGACGCGCAGGCTCAGCGGCCATGGCTCACGGGCCCAGCCGCTCCGCGGCATATGGGATCCTCCCAGACCGGGGCACGAACCCGTATCCCCTGCATCGGCAGGCGGACTCTCAACCACTTGCGCCACCAGGGAGGCCCTAAATAAGTTTTTAAGTAAAAGTTTTATATAAAAGGAAAACCAGGACTAAGCTCAGTGGCTAATAACAGGTTCTTTGTTGGGAATGATTTATATATTATTTTTAACACAAAGGTGAATGCTATAGACACTTGGTATTTCCATTAAATAATAGATCTTTGGGATTGTTCTCTATCAACACATAGAGATTCACTTCATTCTTTTAAAGGGCTCTATTCAATCTTCTGGTATGGAAAACTGAAAAATGCTTGTGCAATTCCAACGGGTAGAAAATACCACACATTTAAATAGTGCTGTACCTGTATTAACTCATTTAATCTCCTACGTACCATTTGAAATAGGTATTTTAATAGTCCTAGTTTTCAGATGAGGAGACTGAGGCATAGGGAAGTGAAGAGGCTTACCCAAGAGGACACATCTTGTAAGTGGAAGGGCTAAGATTCAAGCTAGTGGGTCTGGCACCAAAGTCCATGGTTTTAACCATTACCCTCTAGAGGGCAATATCCTTATGCACACATCTTCGTACACATGCCCAGATAGATGTAAAAGATAAATTTCCAGCCATAAACTTACAGGTTGAAGAGAATACATGCTTCGAATTTTGTCAGCTATTGCCAACTTCCTCCTTAAAAAAGTAAAACCATTTCTGCTGCCAACAACAGTGCATGGTCCCATCTGTGGAGTGTCAGTTCTTTATTATGGCAGGGGGATAAATGGAGTGGGCTCCTGTCTTAACAATGAGTGTGCCTCCCCTTTGGACAGAACAGAAGCCACCTGAGTTCATCTTGTGTGACTCAGCTGTCTTGATTTCATCATCCTCTGGCAGAATAAGCTTATCCCACAAGCCTCTCTCCTGTGTTGCCCCAGCGGAGAAGTCACCTTTGCTAGCTGCCTAGCAACCATACCAGCACACACGGAACTACTCATACAGTGCTTAGCACCGGCAGACACCTGAGCTTCTTATTACCGTTGAGTCACATTAATTAGCTGATGGCGAAAGCAGATCAAGGAGGCAGGGGATGATGTGGAGAGAGGAAGGCTGCTGGCAAAGGGGCTTCATGTGCCTAGACACCAAGAGAGCTAGTGGAATATCAGCTGAGGGCATCACATTCTTCCACCTGCCTCTTGGTGGCCAGACCGATTTGTGCAATGAATATGGAATGCTCTGGCTTTTATCAATGGAGATAAAGTAGAAGATGATAGGGAAAGAGAAATACTCTTTATCTCAAATGTTGCTTGACACCAGAGGCCTTAAACTGTTGGCTGGAGAGCTGTGTTTGGCCTGAAGATACTTTTTTTTTCTTTTGAACTGCACAGGGTATTTGAAAAATCTGGAGTGATTGCCAACAAGTTAAAAATCAGAAACTCTCACATAATAGCTTCTTCTAAAAAAAAATTAGAAACTGGCAACTCTGGGTCCAAATTTCTACACGGACATGACTAGCTCCTTACCTCCTTTGGACTAAGCAAGTGTTCTGTAGTTTGCCATGATCCCCACCACTCCCTACTGTCTTCCATACTGGCTCTCTTGCTTATTCCTGCCTGGCTCCTAGAGGCATGTGACTTCAGAGTGGCGGCTCTGGGTTCGTGACAAGCAGCGTTCAAGTGTGCGTATGCATGCCTGGCATAATGCGAGGGCTCCATAAATGACAGTTGCAATAATATTTGACTCGAGCAATGGGAGTTGAGGGACATTGAATTACAGCTCATATTAATGTGTTTTCAAAACTATACCAATGATCAACATATCACATTTAAAATTCTCACAAATACAGCAGAGATGATATTATGATTACTACTACTACTACAGTGATGATGATAATGGAATATTATTATTATTATTAGAATAATAAAAGCTCAGCAGCTCAAAACATCTTAAGGGTGTCACGAACAGCAAGTCCAGAAAAGGATGCGTTTTGTAAGTTGATTGAATTCAAATGAGATACCTCCTCCTCCAGTAATTTTGTTTTCCTATTGAGACTTTTTTCAAAATCCTAGATCTGACTTGGTGTGATTTAGAGATGGCTCAGTTTGTTTTGTTTTTTCTTGCATCAGGGACTTCTGTGTGGATCCTGCTCAGGGAAGTGCCTGGAAAAGGGAAGTTTGGTGGACAGGCATCCCAGTGATTTCAAGGCAGAGTGAAAGCAGGGAAGGATCCGTGGCCTGATCAGAGTCAGCAACGGCAGACTTAGCACTTCCTGGAGTCAGCCTTACCCTGCGATGCATGGGCTGATTCTCAGAGTGAACCTTAAAATTTGCATATGAAGACATGAAATTCTTTGGGCTCTTTTCAAATGGGCCCATCAAAGCCTCACCTCTTCCTCAGCAAACCCCAAGTGCTAAATGATATTCATTGAACCATCAAAGGTTCTATTTTTCTCAATAAATAAAGAGCTTCCATCCTCAACTCCAAAAGCAAAGGGCCCATCTCAACTCCGTGAAAGAATTCCTAAGCAACCTATATTAACAAGTTGTCATATACCAACATTCCTTATCAAATACCATCCTAAAAACATGGTCTGCATCATTATTACTTTTTCTTGGTATTTAAGCTGATTAGAAAGTTGGTTCTGTATTTGATTAAGTTCTGCAGAAACTGGACCTGTGATGAATCATTAAACAGAGACACTTTTTTTTTTTTTTGGTACAGCAATAAAGCCTCCAATGATTAATTAAGGGAACAATGCCAAAACAAGTGTCTTTGTTTAAAGCGCAGTGGACAAGACAGCCTTGGGAAAGTTGATGTCTTAAGTAGACACCACAACATGTTTTTAATTATGTTCGGGAAGACGAACAAGAATAGGAATCGCCAACTGTTTAGAAAGATAATTTTCTTTTTTGAAGAAAGATTAGACTTAAAAAAAACAAACAGAGCATTATTGATTTAACACAAATGCCATTTGTTGGGCCTTTTGTAATTTCCTTATTAGTGTCATCATTCTAGAGTTCACATCTCCCCTTGTGTTATAGCGTTTGGCATCCGTTCAGCTCTCAGCAATACGATACAGTAAACATGCAGTGACTGCTCATATTAAAATGTTTTATTTTTTGTAACTGTACAGATGATCATGCAGTGCAAGTCCTAAATTATCCCAATCGTTACCCAAGCTAATCGGAAGAGAGGGAACCGGGGTCCTGTCTCTGTGAGATGAACAGGCAGGCCGAGGGTGCTGGGTGAGGCTGTCAATCGGAAAAGAAGCAACTGCAGAAAAGTTCATGCGACATCAGTTCCCCATCGCACCATCATGAGAACAGCCCACCGCTCGGTTGAAACAGACATCAGCTGGCCTGGATGATGTACAGAGTGAAAGGTGCATTGGGAAGCAGCTGACCTTTGGGTTATACCAGGCAGTCAGATTCCACTTGGATCAAAGCGTCCTATCTCGGTATTAAAGGTAATGATAGATCGAACTTTAAACAAGACCAGCTCTTTTAAAAAAAAAAAAAAATTAATTTTTCGCTGCGTTGGGTCTTCGTTGCTGCACGTGGGCTTTCTCTAGTTGTGGCGAGCGGGGACTACTCTTCTTTGCAGTGCACAGGCTTCTCATTGCAGTGGCTTCTCTTGTTGCGGAGCACGGGCTCTAGGCGCGTGGGCTTCAGTAGTTGTGGCTCACGGGCTCCAGAGTGCAGGCTCAGTAGTTGTGCTGCAAGGGCTTAGTTGCTCCGCTTCATGTGGGATCTTCCCGGCCCAAGGCTTGAACCCATGGGCCCTGCATTGGCAGGCGGATTCTTAACCACTGAGCCACCAGGGAAGCCCCAAGACTAGCTCCTAATTGCAAAATGCTAAAGACAGAATAGGAGCCTAACGGTTTGCCCCTTTTCCCTCCAAAACTGTCAGGAAATGGCCTGAACTCATTTGGCGATCGATGGAAATATTGCGTGCAGAGTGGAGGCTGTGAGCTGTGTGTCAGGAAGTCATTTAGACGTATCGCTCACGGCAATCTCCCTTGTTGTCCATCCCACTAAGTTTTGAGAAATGGTTAATTATTCATTTTGCTAGTAAGTAATGGCTTTATCTTATCATAAGCATGAACAATATTGGAGACCGGCTTGAGAACGGTACAAAGATGCTCTGTCTTTTGTACATTCCTTGGTTTCTTCTCTCTTCTAATGAATGTGGCTTGAGTGTCTTCTGGGCACTGGGCTCTGGGCTGAATGCTGGAGATCTCAGGGTGAACAAGCAGCGCCTCTCCCCAAAGAGCTCAGGCTTCAGGCTTGGAGGACCGAAGGGGCTGCATTTCTGTGGAAGGACATGCATTCCAGGCACTGGCAAGGTGGAGGCAGAGGAAGGATCCAGGCACAGCTGGACACCGGCTCGGCTTTCTCCTCAGGAGGATGCTGACAACTCGCACTGCTGAGATTGATTCAAGAACCCAGAGAACCTCATGTTTGTCAACAATACCTCATATCAGTGTGGCAACCTAAGGCCCATGGGCCAAATCCATGCCGCTGCTTGTTTCTGTAAGGCCTGAAAGCTGAGAATCGTTTTCACCTTTTTAATTGGTAAAAAAAAAAAAAAAAAAAAATCAAAATTGTAATAATATATTGTGACATGCGAGAATTACGTGAAATTCAAATCTTAGTGTCTAGAAATAAAGTGGTGTTGGAACACAGCTGTGCCCAGTCTCATTGCATGTGGCTGCTTTTGTGCTGTGGAATGATTCAGCTCTGCATTTCAGCCCAAAGCGGCCATGAACAATCTGCTGAGAAATGGGTGTGGTTGTGTTCCCAGCACAACTTTTCTGCTGGTTTTCATAGTTAGCCAACTCTGCCTAAACCAAAGTCCATAGGTTCAAGGCAAGGATTCAGCTACTTTCTCATCCCTGACTGATTATCATGTCGAGAGAGAGGGAACATAGGAAAACATGGACAGGAAGAAGCTCCATGGACAGGAAATTCCACATCCTGGGCTTAGTAAGAAGGGAGCCTGTAGGGCTGGGCTGATCCATAACCAATTTGCAAGGTGACAATTGCATTCACCAGAATTTCCCTCAGTGAAGGCACTGAGTGTTCTAAGGAGAAATACTTTATTGAGCCACTTGGGATATGAGTGGGGAAATGTGGTCTCCTGAGAGTGAAAAGGGTCACTGGTCGCCTTTCCAGAGAAGGCCTTGTTTTGCTGAGTGTGTTGGAGTGTTTGTGGGAGAAATTGGGGCTGAGCTGAATTGCTTCACTTAGCAGAAAGAAAGCAGGACTGGGCATTGCCCGGGACAAAAGGAATCAAGGAGAAAGCTGTGAGCCCCATGCAGAGAGGGGAGAAAAGAAATCTCTGGGTTTTCAGAGAAATGTGTGAGAGGCTTTATCAGGTGTTGCCAGGGCAGGGTGAGGTCACCCCACTTCTGTGTTCCCCTTGTGAAATTCACTGCCATCTCCGTTACTCATCCGTTGGTGCTTTGGTGAGGGAGGGTGCTTTCGAGGGAAACTGACGTGGTGCCCTCTCCTGCTTGGGGTTGGCATCAAGTGAAACTAGAGGTGACGTGTTAGGCTTAGGGAAATGCGGGGACGTGGCTGACATTTGGTTCACATCTTAACGGCACCTCATTCAGATCTGAGCAGACACCACGCCCTCTGTGGGGCCTTCCCCGGCCACCTATTCTTAAGTTGCTTCCTTTCCCTCATTCTTCATCCTTCCCAATCCCTATGCCCTGTTTTAGTTTTCTTTAAGATACCTATCATCACCTGACATACTCTTATATAATTATTTGTTTTTGTGTTGGATGTCTCTTCTCCCTTATTTAGGGTCCATGAGAGAGAGCAGGGATGTCGTCCGTTTTGTTCAGTTCGGCATCTCCAGGGCTTAGAACAATGCCCAGCGCATATTAGATAGAATACATTTGTTCAAGAAACGGCCAGGAGATGCAGGGGTCCCTACTCACTGCCACAAGCCTGCGGAGTAGCTCCTGTTGGCCCACCTGCCACGTCGGGGGTTGTACCTTTGTACTGGCCCCTCCTTAATTCAAACCCGAGCCATTTCTCACCTGGAAGACACCAACGTTCTCCTAAATGACCACCTCCTTCCTCTCCTGCCCCCTCCAGATCTGGGCTCTACGCCACAGACGATCCTTTCCAAAATGTAATTCGGATAATGTCATTTCCTGGCTTGAAACCCTCTCATTGCTTCCTGTCACTCTGAGAACAAAATCTATACTACTTCTCATGGCTTACCTAGGTAACTGAGCTTACCTAAATGGTTCCATCTTTATACTACCATCTTTGTATTCTTGCTCCCTGTGCTCTAGCCACATCCCTACCCACTGTGTTCTTGCAAAACATCATGCTCTCTTCCCTTTAGGACCTTGACACTTGGAGGTTCTGTGCCTCCCGAGTCTCCCTTGACTGCCTCCTTCACCTCACTGGGGCCCCAGCTCAAAGATCAGGCACCGCAGAGACGTGGTCACTGACAATCCATCTAAAACCATCCGCCCCAAAGACGATCACTTTTTATCACATCACCTTGTTCTGTTATCTCTTCCTTTTGGCTCCCATCACTAGATGTAATTCTCTTATTCATTCTGTTGTTTACTAGTTTACAGTCTGTTTTCCTTCCCTAGGATGTTGGCACCTGGATAGCAGTGACCTTGACCATCTTATTCATTGCCAATACCTACAATAGTACATGGCACACCATAGATGCTCAATAAGTACTTTTCAAAGGAATGATTGAATGGATCTGACAACAAAAGAGTTGCTTTTCTACTCATCTTTCAGTGCCCAGTTCCTCAAATGATATGTGTTAGTCCCTGGTGGTTCTGCCCACGTAATTCTTACAGATCCTTATAGATCACATGCCTGTATATTAGGTGCATGTTCTTAGCTACCTCTTGACATTACAACGAGGTTCAAAAATGAAGTGTGATGTAACTTTAAGTTTTCAGTTCGATGTTTGGAAGGGTTTGGAAGACCAGAAGTGGCCAGCTAATCACCTCTGGGTCCATACTCTTTCTAGAGTTATTATAGTTATGTCTTTAAAACAAGGACATAACAAGGTATATCCCTTTTCCAGTCCTGCCATGAATTATCAGCTTCCTAAAGGGAAATCAAAGTCAATAGCCGTTTTGCAGGTGGAGTGATTTCAGACTCCAACCCTTGGTTGAATCAGCATGTAAAGGGAAGTCTTGGACTTGGGTAATTATAGGATATTTCCTTAATAAACCTTATCTGATCCTTTTCCACTAATAATTGTATGTAATTATATTTACGTGTGAGAACACTGCATATTAATGGAGACTAGGGCCCTGAGGATTTACAGAACTTATGAGGCATTTGACTGGATACAACCAAACATTACGTGTCACCCAAAGCACAGAGGGAGAAAGGAATTTGTCAGAAAGAAACCAGATAATAGGAGAAACCCAACACGTTCATTAATTGATAATATTTTTATGAGGTTGTTACTTCAAAGTGTCTTTTAGTACTTGTACTTGAATTTAAATGTCTGAAAAGGAATGGGTATTCAGGAAAAGAAAAGTAATTACACCCTGTAATTCTGATTTAATTACAAGGAAATAGATGTAACAGGATGTGATAAAAGTTATGATGGGCTCTTTAAATGATATATGTCATTAACATGTTAATTGGCATGAAATCTGAACTCAGAGCCAGACAAATCTTAGGTGGATATGAGGTCAGCTCCATTGCAGGCAGCCTTATAATAAAAATTCCATAAAAGCATTTTAAGTTTTATTCTACCATGTACTTTTTCCCGTTTACGTTCAATACGGTGAGATTCCAGTCCTGCTCTTTAAAAAAAGGAAGAAAAAAAGGCTATCCCCAAGACACTGAGGTGATTAGCTTAAATTTGTCATTGAGAAGACACAGAGTCCAGGCCAGATGAAATGGGAGAATGTGTTTTTGTTCTGAGCTCAAAGACCAAGTCATGTTCTAAAAATCCAGCTCTCTCAGCATTTTAGCATAAAGATGAGATGAAATGAATAAAGATTTTGATTATTAAAAGGCAACCTTTTCTTCCAAGACTCATCCCATGACCTGTTTATTTTATTTAATTATAATTTTTTGGCTCATAGCTGTGGTTAGTAATCAAATGTGAAAAGAATACATCTACTCAGCAGAAGGAAATAGCCAAATTAGACCTGGGTAACTGTTCTAAGAGGGAGTGGAATGCCACAAGTAACCTCAGAGCCTCAGACCTTCAGCTAGAAGTATTTGACTCATATATTTGAATGAGAAGCTACTGTAGCAACTTTGCTATTGATTTGTTTCAGTATTAAAAGTACCAATGCATATTCTAATTCTATAGCTCTCAGAGATGGAAAACGACATTGATGTCCCCTTTACATGATATTCTCACCCCATGCACACCCAGACTGGCATCTCTGTCAGCGAGGACATCTGTGAATATGAAAATGTACCTTGCATGGATGCTTCTCAGAGAGTTTCTCTCTGTTCCTCATCTCTTGGTGGACATTTATCCTAGTTTAATTCAAATGATTTTAAAAGAGAATGGATTCCAGAGCCTCTATGTTTGGTAATTATCTACACATAAAGGAGAGAGGGATTCAGGGATTCAGGTAGAGGGGAGGACCCTCAGGCAGAGCGGATATTAGCGATGGATTCGATATTTCGCAGGTTTGGAGATGAAGCACAGTGTCGTAGGTAGGAGAACAGGATACAAATTCTGTTGAGTTGGACATGCCCCTGCATGATTCACCCTTCTGACTCCCTCACTTCCTCTCCTCCACTTGGGGCAGAAGGGCTTTCTTGATGTTTTCTTAATAACCGTAACTCATTCCTGCCCCAGGGCCTTTGCACGTGACAACCCCACTCTCTGAAATGTGTTTCTGCCACTTCCCTTGTTCATCAGGTCTCAGTTCAAATATCAGTTCAAATATCCTCTGGCAGCCTTCGCCAGTTGCCCCGTAAACCAGCAACCCCTCCCACGTCTTTTAGTTTCTAGTTCCTTCTTCTGCCTTGATTTTCTTCATATATTATGGCAGATGTATATTTATTTGTAGCCCATCTCTCCTCTCTATAACACAGGTTCCCTGAGGGCAGGCACCCAATCTGTCTTGTTCACTGCTGGATTCCCAGACTGAGAGCAGCGTCAGGCACATAGAAGGAAACACGCACCCATCACATGAACGATGCAGGGGTATATCCGGTGCCCCATTCACCAGCTGCATGTTTTTGGGCTGGTTACTTAATTCGTAGGTGCCTCAATAGTCTCATTGGTAAAATGGGAATAAGAGTTTTAAGAATTAAATGACTGAATGCACGGAACCCTCTTAGCATAGTGCCTGGCATGGGATAAGTAAGTGCTCAGTACGTGTTGGCTTAAAAACGGGAGGTTTTTCTTTAGCAAATCAAGACAAAATAGGCTGAGAATTGAATTCCTGTCTGTATGTGGGTGACAGCTGAGGTGGGTGACGGGGGTCAGGAAAGCATCCTTCCTGCTCGGGTCTGCTGTGTGCTGGAGTTCCCAGCACATCTGTAGAGAATACATCTGTATACTGGGGAGGGATTGATATACACTCCTTAGTGTGTACGGAGCACCTCCCCTCCACTGTGCCCAGCTGAGAGTGCAGTGAATGTCAGGGCAGCCTTCTATCAGGGAAGCAGCTGAGGGCAAGGCAGGACAGAGCATGATTACAAGAGAGTGGACCCAGGAATCAAACAGTGTTGGCTTCAAAATCCCAGTTCCCACTGCTTCCTGGCTTTGTGATCTTGGGTGAATAACTTCAAAATCCCAGTTCCCACTGCTTCCTGGCTTTGTAATCTTGGGTGAGTAACTTCACCTCATGGGCCTCAGTTTTCTCATCTGCAAAATGGGACTAAAAAGCATATTTTTTTCCCCATAGGGCTGTGGTAAGTATCAATTGAGATAATGTAAGCAGAGTCTCCAGCAAGGACCATGATGCAGAGAAAGTTTCAACACGCGTTGTCCATCGTGCTTCAAGTTATGCTGTGTCTCTTTGTGGAAACCACAGAAGGAATTCAACAAGCACTTGGTCTCAGAGGCTTAGCTACGATTAATTGAGCCCGAAAGGCCTCAGACGTGAAAAAGCCCTAAGTCGATGCTAAAGGTAAAAAGGGAATAAATGGCAGCTGCCATGTGCTGAGTGCTGCTGTACAGTGTGTGGCCAGCCTGTGCCCGGCCACCACAGTCTCCTCGTCACACATCCAATGGCCACCCAGGGAGGTAGACCTTGCCCACGGCTTGAATCGAGCTTTTCCTAAACCACCGATTTAAGAAACTCTTCACCTGACAATCAAAACACAGACTCATTTCCTGGGAACTTCTGACAGTCAGGCCAAGTTGACCAAACACCAGCCCTCTTCAGACATTGGCCGCGGCCAGCTCAGCAGTCACTGGGCAGTGCCAACTGTTTGCCAGGTCTCCTCTGGCACAGGTGTGGGACTCTGCACCTGTGGAGTATGACAGGGTGCAGGGGCCATGCTGATACACCAGCATGTCCTGCAAGGACCCACTGGTTCATTTCTACCTCCGACGGTCTGTAACACTCTCCTTTCCATGAGGAATGTCTTCTGAGACTGCAATCCACCAAGCCCTCCTGTAAGTTTCTGATTCAGAAACCACCTTGGAGGAGAACGGGGGTGTCTCTCTCCATCTCCCCGGTGCCCCCGGATGAGCACCCCCTGCTCCCCACCTGTTATCACAAAGACAAGAAGGGCCATTCATAATTTAAGCCCGCCCTTTCTTTCCTCCACGCTACCAACAAGAGCCGGATGCTGGAGGAAAAACTGAACTCTTTCTCCCAGGATACACTGAAGATCAAGCAGAATCTCATTAAAGCTCACTTCAAAGATTCGTCCTTTATTTCCATACAAACAAGTTTAAATTATCGTGGGTGAATCTGCTGTTAGCAGGGACTCTGTTCCATTATGCATGGTTCCTTAGTGCTCGGATCATGAATAATGGGCAGCGCTCCATTAGCGATTTCCAGTAATATGCTAAACTTTGGGAGTGGTCACGTTATTAGGTTAAAGTTTCATCGTTTGCATATTTATTTTATTTCTTACTCAAGCTATCATGCTCTGGTTCATCAGAATAGGTATTGCAATCTTGTTGTAATTAAGCACAGCATGTTGTATCTATGATTTCTTTATTGTTATTACTATTATTTAATATTTATTGAGCATTTGCTGTGTGCAGAGGATAGTGCAAAGGATATTATCCTTGCATACACAGTACTATTTAATCTTCACCAGAAGCCCATGAGATAAGTTTGATTCTTTTTTTTTTTTTTTTTTTTTGCGGTACGCGGGCCTCTCACTGTTGTGGCCTCTCCCGTTGCGGAGCATAGGCTCCGGATGCGCAGGCCCAGCGGCCATGGCTCACGGGCCCAGCCGCTCCGCGGCATGTGGGATCTTCCTGGACCGGGGCACGAACCCGTGTCCCCTGCATCGGCAGGCGGACCCTCAACCACTGCGCCACCAGGGAAGCCCGATAGGTTTGATTCTTACTCTCACTTTCCAGGTGAAAACACTGATAATTAGGGAGGGATCTAAACTGTCCATGGATAAGACTCATAATAATTGGTAGTGCTGATTCAAATCAATTTGTCTGATTTCAGATACTCCTAATTGTAATATATATATATATATATATATATATATATATATATATATATAATAATTTCTTTTAAGCATGTTATTACTTTCTGAAGAGCTTCCCTAGATAATTTTTCATTTGGGAAGTAGATAGTTTGACACCCATTGTACAGATGAGAAAACTCATGCCCAGGAGGCTGATTGATTCCTGTGAGTGAGGCACCCTTGTCTGAGCCCTCATTTTGCCACCATTTGTTATGAGACAACCACTCTTCCTGGATACGATGAGGTAGTTATGCTCTGGCTTCTGTGGTTTTTAGGGTCCGGGAGGCAGGGGTTTTCTCAATATTCTCTCCTGATCACTGTCTCTGGAGGCTTTTTAGACAATACACATGCTGATTCTTTCTCTTACCCATTCTGTGACCTTGGGCAAGTAACCTGACTTCCTCCACTTCAGTCTGTTCATCTGTACAGTGGACATAAGTACCTGCATCTCTTAGGGTCATAGTCAGGAATAAACGAGGTAGGATAAACTAGGTAGTAGCTGGCATGCAGGAAACACTGCATACATGTGAGCTAATATTTTTGTTTTTTCCCTTTAAGATCCTTCACACTGATTAACTTGTGTCTGATGAACCCAAAGTCATCTAGCGTGTTACTGGAACATTTCCATTTTTAAAAGCCCCCTCTTTTAACATCCTGTAGCTTGACCAACGAAGTCATCATTTATTTCCATATTCCTTCCTATTCTCACAGCCCAGGACAGTGATGAGCTGATGGCACGTCCACTTGGTCATGCTCATGACTTAATGACTGATGTGAAGACGGTCCAAAGAAGTTGGTTACAGGTATTGTCTCTCAGCCTAATCTTAGATTATTGAAAAACCGTTAGAAGGGAAGTTTGAGTTGGTCACAGATTTTATTTTTAACCTCTTGAGGTAGCCAATGTCAAATCCAGCCCCATTGTCAAGACAGGAAATGCTGGGGTCCTCTGGAAAATGTCTTAATAATTTCTGCATTATTTATTCATTTGGCTAGCTCAACTAGGAATGAGTTTTCCATTTGGAAACGTGTCACAGAATGCCCCAGACAGGAAATAAACTTAAGAAGCCTGAGTTTAAGGACTGATACAGGCTCTTTTAATACACTCAGCCCTTTCCTGCACAGGATCTTTGCGCCTGCTGCTGCTGAATTCTGGACCTGCTTCTCCTTTGCACACTCATCACCTCTCATCCCACAGGTCCAGAGTCTATCAATTCTTCAAGATTCATCTAAAAGTCACGTTTTTCTCATTCCAGAAACTGCTTCTCCAATACCATATATTTATATTGTGCTTTACACTTTTTGAAGTTCTTTGGCAGATATAATTTCATTAATCTGGTTGAATGATATCTGTGTGTATTCTTTACGTGAATTCACCTTCTATTACATAGGACTGAACTCTCCTTCCCACAATAGGGTTTAAAGCTTCTCTGCCTTCCCTGTGTGCTAAAGGGAACTTTGCTCTACCAGCAGGCTCCTGGTCTTGTTTTTTAAATCTGGGAAATGGGTGAGGGGAATATTAAAAGGAGCCAATGCCATCTTGATTCATTTACAATTAAAAAGCAGAGAAGTTAGGGAATTCCCTGGTGGTCTTGTGGTTAAGACTTGGTACTTTCACTGCTCTGGGCCAGGGTTCGATCCCTGGTCAGGGAATTAAGATCCCACAAGCTTCGTGGCAGAAAAAAAAAAAAAAGCATCAGTGAATGTGTTAAAAAAAACCCAGAAAAAGCAGAAAAGTTACATGTGGAAAGGCAACTGGAAGGTGAGGGAAGTGGCAAAGAGAAACAGAACCACAGGAGGCTGGGCTTCGAAGGGGTTTTGAAGCACTTTTTGGGTGAGTTGCTAGGGACAGGTTGGTATTTCATGCAAAGTGGAGCTTTGGAAGAAGTGGATGAATAAAAAGAATCAAAAAGCAGTTTGTAATGAATGGATGTTCGCACCCTTTTGGCATATTGGGAGAGGCTGCAGTGAGGATTTATACTGTTCTACAAACATCTTTGTATGATGGACGGGCACTTCTCCTGAGTACAGCACCCATGTCAAAACGGGCCTGACCTTAATGAGCTGATGTTTGCGCTAGAATTCATGTATGTATTCACCCCAATCCCTCAACACACACATACTCTAGGAAGCTTCCTGAATGCAGAGTTTGGGTCCCATTTTTATTCATGTTACCCATGAGGCCCTGCTCCTGATTGGTTTCTTTAGTGAAAAGTGCTGATTTGTCCATATCTTAGAGACGAATACTTCCTGACGAGTGCACGGTCCTGAATGCCTTATGGGTTGTCTGGATTTTCAGCTCAAGTCATTTGTGATAGACCCATAGTACACAATGGACAGGGCTTGTTGGGTTCAGAAGTTGTAGATTTGTATTTTGAGTTTGCCCTGAATAATTATGCAACCCGGGCAAGTTACTTAACCTCCTTACACCTCATTTTCCTTATCAAAAAACTTTGTTTCCTCTAGATAAAGAAATGTGGTTCACATTTTCTAAATTGATGGAATCATAGACTATAAGGGTCAGAAGAGATCTGAAGAAATTAGCTGGTCCTGAGATGGCAAATAATTTTTGTTAGTTGTAAGCTTTAATCAGTGGTAGCGTTTAGAGCAGTCATTTTCAACTGGGGTGATTTTCCTCTCCCAACAATGCCTGGAGACATTTCTGGCTGTTACAACAGGAATGGGGGCAGGGTATGATACAAGCATCTAGGTGGTAGAGACCAGGGGTGCTGCTAAACATCCTACAGTGCATAGGCCAACCTTCTGCAACAAAGAATTACCTACCCAAATGCCAATAGTGCCAGTTTGTTCTGAGGGATTCAAAGTCTGTGTCTTCCTTGAAACTCAGTGGGAAAGAATACTGTGATTGCATATATATGTGTTAGCATACAGCGTTTGTTTTTCTCTTTCTGACTTACTTCACTCTGTATGACAGACTCTAGGTCCATCCACCTCACTACAAATAACTCAATTTTGTTTCTTTATATGGCTGAGTAATATTCCATTGTATATATGTGCCACATCTTCTTTATCCATTCGTCTGTTGATGGACACCTAGGTTGCTTCCATGTCCTGGCTATTGTAAATAGAGCTGCAATGAACATTGTGGTACATGACTCTTTTTGAATTATGGTTTTCTCAGGGTATATGCCCAGTAGTGGGATTGCTGGGTCCTATCATAGTTCTATTTTTAGTTTTTAAAGGAAGAACCTAGGGGCAGGACAGGAATAAAGACGCAGACATAGAGAATGGACTTGAGGACACAGGGTGGGGGAAGGGTAAGCTGGGACGAAGTGACAGAGGGCATGGACGTATCTACACTACCAAATGTAAAATAGATAGCTAGTGGGAAGCAGCCGCATGGCACAGGGAGATCAGCTCGGTGCTTTGTGACCACCTAGAGGGGTGGGATAGGGATTGTGGGAGGGAGACTCAAGAGGGAGGAGATATGGAGATATATGTATATGTATAGCTGATTCACTTTGTTATAAAGCAGAAACTAACACACCATTGTAAAGCAGTTATACTCCAATAAAGATGTTAAAAAAAAAAAAAGAATACTGTGATTGATTAGTGATGTCTGCCTTGGGTACAAGAGGTGGAGTTAGGGAGTATGTGTGTTTGTCATCATGATGCAAGGCCAAAAGCGTATTTTATAGAGGAGATTAACACCCAGGTAGCTTTTTAAAGCACATGGTAAGCAAGTGGGAGAGCTCAGGCTGTAATTGACAGCTTTTTGACTTAAACTGCGTCCTTCTCAAGAACAGAAACTGGATCAGTCTAGTTCACTAGCACATCTCCAGCACCTAGAACAGTGCCTGCACATGGTAGACATTCAGCAAATATTTGTTGAATTAACGAATTGAGTTTTTGGCAAAGACAGCTGTAACTCTACCAACTCTAAGCCAGTTTTCTCAATTTATGTAAAACTTATTTTCAGTTTTAATAGTTCATGTGAAAAAATAAAACAAATATGAATATGAAGGACAGCCAGTTTCCCCTTAAACCTCAGAGGCCACATTCCTTGTTGAGGGAACATCAACCTCGTAAAACACAGGACAACTTGTGAGCCAGGGCTAGCATCTGGGAAGAGTCCTGGATGTTTGGTGACTTTTTTTTTTTTTTTTCTGCTGATTTTCTGATTGACCTGAAGAAGAGCAGTCTCTCAGCACCTCAGGTTTACCTCTTATAAAAGAAAACAAATGTGAATTATGGGAGCTGTTGGAATTTTTAAAAGATTTAACGTGTTTACAATCTTTTTAAATTTAAAATAATTATAGATTCACAGTAAGCTGCAAAAATAGAGTTCCATGTACTCACACCCCAGTTTCCCCCAGTGGTGCCATCAATTTTATAGCTGTAGTACTGTATCAAAGCCAGGATACTGAAATTGGTACATACTGTGAACTAAGCTACAGACCTTAGTTTTGACAGTTTTTAGATTTGTGTGTGTGTAGTTCTGTGCAATTTTATCCCTTGTGTAGATCTGTGTAACCATTACTACAATCAAATACAAAACTGCTTAGAACAAAGAATAATGATATTAACAGCTACCATTTGTTGGGTATGTACTATGTTACAAGCACTCTGCTGGGCATTTTATATATATAACATTATTTAGTTTCACAACAATCTGGCAAGTTAGAAGCTACATGTGTTTTACAAAGAAGTAAAATGAGGCTCAGAGAACTGAAGTAACCCTGTAAAGGTCACCTGCCCAAGGCAGTGAAATAGCAAAGCTAAATCTGTTGGATGCCTACACTTGCCCTCTTTTAATAACTCCATGCTGGGATTCATTTTAAGAAAAATCACCCCGTAATCTCACCATTCAGAGATAACCATAGTTAACAATTTGGTATATTTCCTTCTAGTCTTTTTCTATGAATATGCAGATTTCAACTTAATTGGAGTGAAACTCTAGGCACAGTTTCTATCTCACTTTTTCTCGACTTCACATCGTATACATCATTAAGACTCTTCAGAATGATCATTTTCAAAGGCTGCCCCAAATTCCATTGTTCCATAATGGAACAAGATTTCTCTGAGGCCCTATTGTTGACCAATAAAATGGCTTCCAAATTTTTATTATTTTAAGTATGGCTATAGTGAACATTTTTGTACAAAAACTTGTATGTGCAAATCCAAAGATACTCTTAGGACTGGATCCTGAAATGTGAAATTATTGAGTCAAAACATAAGAAAATTTGTATGATTCTTAATAGGACCACTTATATTTGTAAGGCAACGTCTTTAAAATATGATACTAGCTACTCGCCATCAGGGGCTGGTGAATTATAGCCTCCGGGACAAATCCAGTCCTGCTGCCTGATTTGTAAATAAAGTTTTATTGGAACACAGCATATTTATTGGAAACAAATATGCTCGTTTGTTTACGTATCATCTGTGACTGCTTTCCTACTGTGTCAGAGCTGAGTAGTTGCAAAAGAAACCATATGGCTAGCAAACTAAAGATATGTACTATTTGGCCCTTTATGGAAAATTGTGCTGGCCTCTGCTCTAGATAAAAGCTATGGATAAGAGCTAACAATGGCAAATCTGGTCAGAACAGTTATACCAAGCAAGCATAGCCTCATAACGGGGGCACATGTGGGAGAAGAGGCTGGAATAATGTCCAGTGAAGCCTGTGGATGCAGGTCTCAGAGTTGTTGCTCTCTTGTGCCCGGCGAAAAGCACACAGGTGGTATTTAATAAGTGACTGTTGTTTGCTGCTGAGCATGGGGTTGATAATGTATACGGCGACGTCCCCATCCTCCCTTCTCTGGGCTTCGCCTGGCTCTTGGAATTTGTCCTTGGTGGATAACTTCCTTTTCACACCCCTGGAGTACAGAGCAAAGCAGCTCTATGATTGAAATTCTCCAAGATCAAGGATGTAAAATGAAGGCTGCCCCTGGCCTCACAAGACATCCAAATAAATGTCACAGCTTCCAAATGTGACTGTGTCACTCTGGGATTAATACCAAGTAATCCAGTGCCAACATCAAGACAGTGAAAATAAGCATTTACTCTCCCGGAAAATCATTTTATACTGATTACAAGTTGTAGCCTGTCACTAGGATGTGAATGGAAAATGTGCACATTTGCAAGGTTAATATTTCTTTCTAAAGTCACTCTCTCCCCTGCCTACCCCCTCGCCCAGCTCAAAAGGAAACAGGAATTCCAAATAAATATTTATCCGGAGACATCCTTCTTCCAAGGTACAAAGTTTAAACCAGCTTTTCATTTACCTCCAAGACTCCAGCAATGGTCTAGCAGCAAGTGGTCCAGAGCAGCCTTTTACAGCCTTAGCACTATGACATTTCAGACCAGATAATTCTTTGTCCTGGGGGCCTGTCCTGTGCGTCGTTGGATATTTAGTAGCATCCCTGATCTCTACCCCTGGTGCCAATACCAACTCTCTCTCTTGTGACAACTAAAGTATCTCTGGACATTGTCCAACGTCCCCTGGGGGTCAACTCACCCTAGTTGAAAACCACAGATCTAGAGATCTTGAAACAAGCAAGTAGTCAACCCAGTAATGTCCAAACAGCAGAGCATGGCCATCTGTCTACCTTTCTAGCTCCATTTCTCACTACTTTGCCTTCAGCCTTTCAACCCAAAGCCTGCATGCTCTGTCACCTCCTGGCATTTGCTTGTCCTGGCCACTCTGCCTGGAATTCTCTCTCCTAATTTATCCATTATGGAAAGCCACCTCCTCGGTGAAGTCTTCCATGACTACCCCTCCTCTAGGCCTAATGTGGAGTTAGACACAGTTTCCTCTGGGATCTCATGACCCTTTCCGACTGGCAGTGGAGACAATATCATGTAGGAGTTAGTCTCTAAGGTAGGGTTTCAAGCAGATACTGCACAGAACAAAATTACCCTTGGGAAATCCCCTAAATCCGCCTTAAATATAGAGTTTTGTAGAGTCAACTCTGTTTCGTCATTTTTTATGCCTGCTAATGTTTAAGAAGTATTGAGTTACACTGAAGGAAGGAATATTAGGGAAATCTTCAAACATTTGTCCTTTTAGAAAATCTCTGATCACAAATGGGGAACAGTATGTCTCTGCTTGCCTGCAGGGTTTACTTCATTTTAACACTGAACCTCTGTAATTTTAATATCAGTGAATAATTGGCCACTGGAAGAATTAAACTAGATAACACTTGTGAAAGTACCTAAACGTAGAACCTGGAACATAGGTAGGTGCACAGTGTGGTTTTCTGAGTTTAAATTTAAATCTAACTGTTCTTTTTTTTTTCTTCCAGTTTGATTGAGATATAATTGACATACAGCACTGTATAAGTCTAAGGTGGACAGCATCATGATTGGACTTACATACACCATGAAATGATGACCACAGTAACACTCATCATCTCATACAGGTACAACAGAAAAGAAAAGAAAAAATATGTTTTCCTGCACTGTTCTTGGAAAGTTCTAGAGAAGAGCTTGGCTACTTGCTTTGTGTATTTCTAAACTGGCACTTTCTTTTGTGACCACAATTGTCGAGCTCTTGACCCATTTTTTCTCATGACCCTCTAAGTGCCTGTTTGTTTTTGTGGGCATTTCCCATTGGACTATGAGTTACTTGAGGACAGGGGCCTTGCCTCATTTATTTTGTCTCCTGAAAGCCTGCCACAGAGCAAATGTCCAATCATTTGTGTGTCAAATGAAGGCATAAAAAATGTGAATTTTAATTAACATCTCCTGCATCTTACTTCCAATTTTAAAATTCTTCCCCTACTGAATAGAAACCTTGTAAGATGTTATAGGCTATGGGATCTGTGTAGTGTATTAAAAGCCTATAACTTATTCTTCAACACATAGGACATACCCAACAAGTATTTGTTGTGTCATTGAGTCTTTACAGCATTCTAAAAGTAGGGGAAAGATGGCAACTGTGGGAATGCTCAAGGGATTGGTATGAAGGGAGTTTTCTCAGTTGGTTTGGTAGAGATGGGTAAGTCTGACCATACTCTTAATTTTATCTCTTAATGTACCCTTAGCTTTTCACTACCACTTTTGCCAAATCCATCAGCATGTAGGAACATCGCAATAATGGTGTTTCAAACAAGAGGGGGGTGAAGAGTCGGGTTGGTCTTTTCCCAAATGGAGAATTGAGAACAAGATGTCTGGACATCCTCCAACTCTGATTTGATTGACCCCCCAGTGGCTTTGGCCTGTAGTGCAAAATGACCGTGGCATTTTCTATGACCACTTTTCTGTCCTAGCAGGTACCTGAATCTGTACCTTAAAGATGTCAAGGAAGAAAGTCCTAAACTAGAAACCATTTCTGAAGAATATCCCCACACAGAATCAAGGGGAAAAAAATAAACAGATCTTAACATGATCCTGAAGCCAGGATCCAGATGGTCAGCTGAGACCACAGACAAGAGCAAACTTCCTGGGTCGTTTCTTCCAGTAACTACTCTTAGACAGCCATTTTCTGCATTTCACACGGTGGACGCATGGGGCTTTTGTAACGGAAAGTGAGACCCCGTGGAGCTAGATATGCTTGAAATTAGCATTGGGACCTTAATGAAAATTCAAGCAAAAGTGATCCTCCTCACTTCTAAAGCCTCTATGTAGAGGCAAGTGTATGAAGTCAGAAGCCAAGAAGAAGGAAGTGACAGCCATCTTTCCAGACCTCTGCAATCCGGATGACATCAGAAAGGGTTATTTAATTCCAAGGTACCCCAGTGGGCTATTCACACAGAGGGAGGAAAAAAAGAATTTATATCCCTTTCATATATAAAAGGAAACAGATGTGATTTTCTCTACAAAAGAGCATTTCATTAAAAAAAAAAAAAAAAAAAAGGCGAGGCTCGGCAGAGTTAACATAACCATGATTCCCCATCTCAGGAAAAGCAAATCCTGTTTGCCTGTCATTATAGAAGGTAGCAAAATCCTTTCATCCAGTGATTAGCTGTAAACATTCTGCCGCCTTCTGGGAGCAGGCCTCTGTTTCCCATCTTACACCGAAGCCATTTTCTTAGACTAATGTTTTTTTTTTTTTTTTTTGCGGTATGCGGGCCTCTCACTGTTGTGGCCTCCCCCGTTGCGGAGCACAGGCTCCGGACGCGCAGGCCCAGCGGCCATGGCTCACGGGCCCAGCCGCTCCGCGGCATATGGGATCCTCCCAGACCGGGGCACGAACCCGTATCCCCTGCATCGGCAGGCGGACTCTCAACCACTTGCGCCACCAGGGAGGCCCTGGACTAATGTTTTATACACACAGCTCAGATACAATGCAAACTCCCGGTACCCCAAAGGCAACGGGGCATTCGTTTATCCTAAATCAGAAGTGTCACCCTTGGCAACCTGCAGCAGCGAAACATTTATTCAGTCTTGCATCCCTGGCACTTAGCATTACTTCCTTCATGCCTGATAGCCAAATTACAATATGGCGGGTTCCCTGGAGCTATAGGATCATTAGTGCCAGCTCACAACATACTTTCAACTGATGTGGCATTTCATGTACAGCTGCCAATCAAACACTGGGATATGCAAATGAGGATGGGAGCCTCGGTGTGCAATTCCTGTACCGTGAGCTCCTCACAGGTTTCCTTAATGACTAGCAGTCATTCCGCTGAGTGGAAGAAGTGAAAAGAACACGGAGGAAAATTCCCCCAGGAAGCTGGTTGCAAGAGCCAGAAGTTTTTACATTTGATTTCCATATTTATTCTCTTTCTTCCCCCCTGTGTCTAAACAGTAGGCCTAAAAATACTGGAGCAAGGCTTGTTATATAAATACAGAGCCTTGTCATTGCAATTGAGTCTCAGGCCACGCTAAGACACGAGCTGTACGTGCCGGTGGGTCCAGCCTCCTCCTATGCTGCAAAGGCAGGCTCGTGTAGGGGCTGGTGAGTGCTGAGGATGAAATATCCTCTGAAAGACTGGGGGGAGGCTGGCTCTATGGGCTGGGGCGACACCGTTTTGTCCAGTGTGACGTGCTCCCTGCTTTCCTCCCCTGTTTGTCTGGACCACTCTCCTGTTTTGCTCCCTAGATTCTAGCTTCTGGAGCTTTCTTTTTTAGAATCTCAAAAGTTCCGAGCTCCTTTCTGCCTTAGGCAGGGCCTGGGCTTTGTCCCTGCTAGTTATCCTTAGCACCTAGCCCAGAGACTGAGGAAGAGGTAAATGGAATTGATGGGATGAATGAAAGAAGCTCCCTGTGGACCAGTTATTGCCTAGCTCTGTTTGGGGACCCTGGATTAGAGCTCAGGGTCCACTGGTGACCTTAAAAACGCCTCTGGGGTGACAGGGAGGTAAGTAAAATATTAAGGATGAATTGTGAGAAAGGCTTGTCAGCCCCAGGAGTGGAGAGTGTGTGCCCATCCTCCTCTCACTGTAAGCATGGGGCCGTCCTTTACCAGGTTATGGCTGTGATCTGCTTTCCCACACAGAGGAGCACGGGACTGCTCCTTGGGAGTGTATCATGATCACACATTAATTAGCCTTTTTCTTCTTGTGAGGGCAAACGTATCTACTTAGCCGGGGTGTGTGTGCAATACTAACTCCTGAGTTTTCCTCTATTTTTTACTTTTGAGAAGCTGACCTATCAGAAGGCAGTAAAGTGACATTCCAAAGTGATAAAAATCCCTTTTCAGAAAGGGTTATCTCCTTTCTGCCTCCTGTTTCCACATTATTCCTATGGCACATGGAATACTTTTCCTGGACTGATTCCTTTATTTTTCAGTATGAGCAAATATAATGCCATTTAACTGCAATTTTAGATATAACCTCTGTTTAAGGCTAAAAAGTTGATTTGAGGACGCTGAGTAATACAGATAACCATATGGCCCATTACTGCGTCATCTGTTTTCTGGTCAGGGAGTATTTTTAGTTACAAACAGGTGAAACAGGCATCACAATCATTTTGTATTGTTGAACATAGGCCCAGAGAGGTCAGGCTCCTTTGCTGAAGTCACGCAGCTGGGAAGCGGTAAGGTTGGGATTAGTTTTCGGAACCGGTGATGGCAAATGCAGCACACAGTTCACAGCTACTACTCTGGCAGGATTGCGGCAGTGTCACAAGAGTGAGGCCATAAAGAAAGAAGATATGGACTGTGTGACACCCTCTCCACCAAAGAATAAAATTGTTAAAGATGCTGTATTCTAATCTTAATTTGATTTAAATAAATACGGCCACATGTGGCTAGAAGTGGATGGCTTTATTCACGAAGCCATTTGGGGGCTGCACTTTTGCTTTCCTTCTTTCTGGGGTTTCTAGCCCCAGTCAAATCTCTCGCCTGCAGTAATGAATGTCTTCCTCTCTGCCCCTTTCGTCCCTTCCTGCTATTTGTCTGTAAGCAAGAACCAACTCCCAGCTCCCAGCTGTGAGCTCCTGGCATAAATTTCCCTGTATTTCTGGAAGAAATCCCTTCATCTCACAGCTCCTCAGGGAATCTGGTTGACTCTCACACCTCCCCTTGGTCAAGGTCACAGGAGCCTTCCCAGGGGCATCACTCTGACTGGTTCAGGTTTCCCATACAGCAAAAGGGTGAAACGCAGAGTCTCAAGTGGAATTCCCATGTCATCCTGAGGATTGTTCTGGGAACGCTTCAAATGGCAAATATCAGATCTGGCTTCTTCAGGAAGCCTAAGCTTTTTAGATACCTCCTGAAATTATATTAAAGGAACAGCCAATCATTTACATGGTAAACTTCCAGAACTGAAATAACTAACAAGCTTAAATAAATGAGGTATTTAGGAGGAAATGCGAATAGTGCATGTTTTTTGTAAGAAACAGTCAGGCAGTTATAAAAATAAAAGTCATATAGATTCATCCGCCCCCACTGAACTTCTAGGGTAGATGCCAGGTTTAGGGCTGTATTCAGGCTGATTGTAAAATGATGCCTAATATTTGTGTAGGCTTTTTGGTATACAAAGCATTTTCATAGATAGTCTTTCAAAAGCCCTGTAAAGTAGGGATTAGCGTCCCAGTTTATAGATGAGGAAACTGAGGCTGAGGAAGCAGCAGGGACTTGCCCAAGGTCATTAGAACTAGGAGGTGGAGAAGTAGTGTCTTGAGCTCAAACTCTAGAACCTCGTCCTTCTCCTCATGCCAGGTTTTCTCTCTGGCCCTGAGAGTTTGGGGCTCGGAGGTCCCATATGTAGTTACTGTGACTCTTGTGTGACTATATGGTTCGAGTCTCTGCAGGGCCAACAGAACTGCAGACTCAAAGGACCCACACAGTCCTGGGAAAGGACATCGGGGCTGAAGGAGAGCACCTTGAGTATCATCCTCCTCACCTTCCATTTCTGGTCTTGTCTGACCACCCCCCACAGCTGTCTGCTTCCCTCGGGCCCCTCGTACCCACCCACACCTGAGCACCTGTGCTGTGCTGGTTCAGGTGGTGGGATAACAGTAGGATGATTCACTGATTTTTTCCTTCTTTTCTCCAGATCCTTTAACCCCTCTGACTCTTCCCCTTTGGTCGGGGGACAGTCACAGAGGAACTCAAGGGCGCCAAGGGCCCGGCATAAACAATCGATTTGATAAAATACTTTCTGAGCTGGTCTTTATCCTCATCATCCCCAACCTCAGCATCAGAGGTGGTAGGAAGTGTCAGGATTTGGTGAGAAAAAGGAGTATCTCAAGAAGCAGGAGAAAAAGATGGTGGGGTGGGTCTCGGAGGAGGGGCTCTGACGTTTGACCTATTCCACCCTCACAGTGGGTTAGATCTAGGTAGGGAATGAAAGAGTCCCCCCAGGTAGACATGAATATTCAAAAGGAGACTCGTTCCCTGCAGCACTGGGAAGGCCCTCGGAGCTCCTCCATCCACCGCCAGGCTGTGAGCCAGCCCTGTCTTGATTTTCATGGTCTGAGAGCAGGTTTTGGAAACAGTCAACATTTCCCCTGTCCCCCAGAAGGATACAGAATTTATCTTTTTTTTTTTTTTTTTTTCTGGCTGCGCCGTGCATCATGTGGGATCTTAGTTCCCCGACCAGGGATTGAACCTGTGCCCCCTGCAGCGGAAGCGCAGAGTCTTAGCCACCGGACTGCCAGGCAAGTCCCAGAAGAGTGCAGAATTTAACTAAGAAGAAAGTGCTGGCTGACAAAGTGAATGCTCACAGGGGACCAGGAGATGGAACAGCAGACGGCTGTATGGATCTGGGATCGTGGACATCTCAGTGGAGGCCAGCGTGGAAGGAGTGATCTCTACTATGGACCAATCAGGACTAGACAGAGACACCAGAGGTTATCGGGAGGGAATGAAAACTCAGGACAAGAACAGCCCCCCAAACCACCCCCATGGATTGACTCTACATAAATCCCTTAGCACTTGGAAGCCACAAGAGAAGGGCAAGCGGGAAACCCGTGAATTAACTGAGAAGACCCTGCGTTCACTAAGGTATGTTTTTCCCCTCCAGATGTAATGAGGGCTCAAAGAAAGAATTAAATCAATTTATAGGATGAACATGAAGCAGATTATACATTTCACACACTGGAGGTTGTGCTCTGTGAGAATTGTACCCGCCTTGTGCATTGAATTCTTTGTTTCTCCCACCGTGGAGCAAGCATACTGCATGGCAGTAAGCAGTCAATGAATATTCGTTAAAAGAAAGAAAGAGAGAAAGAAAGAAGGAAGGAAGGAGGGGGAAAAGAAAGAAAGGGGGATCCAGGATGCCAATACAAGTTGGTTCATCACAGAAAATTAGAGATGATGGGCTTTTACTGGCAAGCAAATGCGTTCATTTTCTATGTTATGGGGCACCTGTCAAATACAGTTGACCTCTGTCAATCACAGATTTGACAGTTTACAGTTTTAGGTATTTAGGGACAACCTTGAATGTCCATGGCAGGCTCCTATTTGTGATTTAGTTGCAGCTCATTTGTGAATTTGGCAGAAAGCAAGCCAGGTTATATGGGAAAGAGCAAGCCACCAAGCCAGTGGCGAGCCTGGAGGATCAGCCAGGATATACGTCTCACGATGGCCATGCCTCTGTGGTTCTCCATTCATTCTCACATATGTAACTCTTCAAGCGCGAAAGCATTGTTCCTTTGTGAAAATGACTGCCCAGTGGAAGCCAGCTATTAAAGTGAGCAATGGCGGTAAAGAGAAAGTGAAAGGTCTAGAGAGTGATGATTCTAAGTCAGGAAATTAAAGATCCATGGAGGGGATTTTGTGTGGTATTGGTATCCTTAAAGGGTTTACAACCTATCTTTTGAATAATCAAGGGTCTGCTATGTGTTGATTCTCTCTGCAGAAGAATGAAGAGTTAGTATGTACAGTGGACCTACTTCACACTTGGTATTTTATACACATTGTCTGCATTCTCTGATTTAATCATCAATCAGGTGGGAATTATTATCCTCATTTTACAGAGGATACAATCAAGGCTTAGTGAAAAAATGAGTCACACAAAATTTCACAGCTACTAAATGCTGGATCCTGGGTTAGAACTATGAACACAAGAGTCTGCATTGGATGGGTTTGAAATATAATCTGAATTGATGAGACCAGCATAGTCATCATTATAGTATCTCTTTTATTATAAATATTTCCTAGTTGTTTGAGATAGAGAGGATTTCCTAATAAAACTAATAATATAATAATAATCATAGTCATTATTATTAAAAAGACAGAAATGTGCACAACTGCCACTCTTGAAGCGTCACGTAAATAATCCCTCTTAAATCTGCAAAAAAGAGGTTATTCATGTGCCCAGTTAAATGTTAGCAATGAAAGTTATTTTTCAAGAATCTTCTAATCAAACCAATCGATTGGATAATTAACCTGGATTAATCTAAGCTTGAAAAGTGAATCTGTATACCCACCCTCTACATCTATTACTATTTTCATTAGATTTTATTAAATGAAGGATGTGGACTCCTCTTTTGCACTGTATGCTAGAAACAGTCACAGCTCTGTACAGATTAGGGCTACACAAACCTCAACAATTTGGGAAACAACTTTCTTGAATTTTACCACGTCCGAGAGCTATCCCTGTGTTCAATTATTTCCTTGATATTCCTTTCAGAAAAATTAACATACTTTTAAGAAACTTCACCTCATTCTAAGGAATAATTCATAATAATACATATGGATGCACAAGATGTATTTTTATTTAATTATACAAAATAGTACATGATTGCTAAAGAAAATCCACCCCTACCACATATTACCTATTACCTAAAATCACCTCTATTGCAGATAGTAGTAACAGTCCTACATTTTTGGAAAACACTGGTATGGAAGAATTTACCAAGTTTTAGATGACCCTTTCATAACACACTACCCCCCCCCCACATACTTTATCAGCCTTTAAATTTGGCTTTCCTTGAAGTTGGTGACATTGATGTTGAAATGACCTGAATTACTTTCATTGGGTAAACAGACACAGATTATACTGTCTGTTTTGGGAACTGCTTTCTCAAAACTAGTTTTCGACAGGCCAAAACTCTTTGCTACATATTCCCTTTCCAAGTCCCTTTTTCCATGGTTTGCTACATTTTTGACACCTCAGTGATTTTTCCACTTCGGCTTATGATCTTACACGTGAGAAATCTATGGCAAGATCATAAAGCCTCTGGAAGGAAGAGGATTGTAATCACAGATGTCTTTGATAATTATTAACCAGCAAGCCCCTTGGAAGAAAACCATTTTTCCCCATAGACTCTTGAGGTTGTTTTGACTTTTCCCCCCCTGTGTCAAAGGTGTCCCTTAGAAACTTTCTTATTTGATTTAATTGCTGCTTAATTCCTAAAACATTGTTTCAATTAGGCAGCCTGATTTATGGTACCATTGGGCTTCTCTTGGCAAAGACATCCCAAGAGACTGTCCACTTTTAATTGACTGATTTTAAACAAGCTCATCTCTTCCGCTCTGTGAACTTCTGACTGTGCTTAGGAGCCTCTGAAATACTATATCCTTGAGTTTGTGTCAGATTACTTTCCATGACTCAAAATTAACCTAATAACTTGAATGACAACTTAATTAGTTTACTTGCTCATGTTGCATTTTGAGGGCCTTTTATGTAGCAAGCACTGTGCTAGGTAAAAGAGATGAAAAAAGCAAAACAGATAAATAAGCTAAAAAATATCCCATGGTACCAATCTTCACCAGGTGGTTAGTCCAGTATTTGAATAGGCAGGGTGGGACAGGAAACAGTGAATCCAGTGTTTCCTAAGAAAGAATAATTTATTTTTTTCACAATTTTTCCACACTTTGATCATCTCTAATATTATTTTTCTTTAGTAATTTTATTTATATCAACTCACTTAAAAATGTAATCATAGTCTTTAGCTTGTCCTAAGCAGCATCAGTGAAGTAATAGCTTCCATGTGGCAGTTAATATTTTTAAAATACATATTAAAATAAATTTTATAATAAATAAATGGACAATTTAAATAAAAAGTATTCATTAATCATACACTTCAAATCTTTTCACTTATTACCAGAGGTGTACATTTTACATTTTGGAAAACACGAGTTAATTTTCAAATGCATTAATTGAACTCTTGTCATGAGAAAAGGACTATATGGGGGTTTACCTTTGTTATGAATGTTCAGAGTCTACACTAAAACAAGGAGAAAACCTGTTGGGACTTAAAAGTGCAAATTCAGCATGAATTTGAAGTGATATTTTTCTGGCTTCCAGGTTCGGGGAAATTTTGAGTGACCTTTTCCTTGGCTAATATTTTATCTTAGTTTTCTTCATTATGTCCTATTATTTTATTTTATTTATTATAATTTTTAAAATTTATTTATTTTATTTATTTTTGGCTGCGTTGGGTCTTCACTGCTGCGCGCGGGCTTTCTCTAGTTGCGGTGAGCGGGGGCTACTCTTTGTTGCGGTGCACGGGCTTCTCATTGCGGTGGCTTCTCTTGTTGCGGAGCACAGGCTCTAGGTGCGCAGGCTTCAGTAGTTGTGGCACGTGGGCTCAGTAGTTGTGGCTCGCAGGCTCTAGAGCGCAGGCTCAGTAGTTGTGGCGCATGGGCTCAGTTGCTCCGCGGCATGTGGGATCTTCCCTGACCAGAGCTCGAACCCGTATCCCCGCATTGGCAGGTGGATTCTCAACCACTGCGCCACCAGGGAAGCCCACCATCTTGGATTTTCAACCCAGTACTGTAGAGCCTCCAAGTGACTCTAGCCCCAGCTGTCATCTGACTGCAATTTTATGAGAGACCCCCAAATGAGAACCACTAGCTGCGTTAGGTCGACTCCTAGAACTGTGAGAGAGAATAAGGCATTATTTTGTTAAGCCACTAGGATTTGGGGAGGTTTGTTATGCAGCATGAGATAAATGGAAGAGCATACCCTTGTTATCCTGAGCCCCTAAGGCATCAGAGAGGGTGGCGGGATCTGCTAGGAGTAACCAGCAGTGATTCCCACACTCAGTCCCAAATGAACACCACCTTTCCTATTGCTTACTATTAGGGTGACCCATTCATCTTGGTTTGCCAGGACTTTCTCAGTTTTAGCATTGAAAGTCCTACATCCTGGGGAACCCTTTGGTCTGGAGCAAACCACGAGACGGTTGGTCCCCCTGACTTACTACCCATTAGCCATGGAGACTTTCTTTCTCACCTTTATTTATTTATTTTTATTATTATTATTATTATTTTTTGCGGCACGCGGGCCTCTCACTGTTGTGGCCTCTCCCGTTGTGGAGCACAGGCTCCGGATGCGCAGGCTCAGCGGTCATGGCTCACAGGCCCAGCCGCTCCGCGGCATGTGGGATCTTCCCGGACCGGGGCACGAACCCGTGTCCCCTGCATCGGCAGGCGGACTCCCAACCACTGTGCCACCAGGGAAGCCCCTCACCTTTATTTTTTATTAAAAATTTTTTTTTCTGGCTGCATTATGTGGCTTGCAGGATCTTAGTTCCCCAACCAAAGATAGAACTCGCACTCCTGCAGTGGAAGTCTTAACCACTGGACTGCCAGGGAAGTCCCTCTTTCTCATCTGTAAACACATCAAGTTCCTTCAAGGCCAGAGCCTTAGGCATGTTGGTACCCTTCCTCATTTGGTCGACTTCTCCCCTTCTTACTTCGATTTCCAGGGGTGTCTTCTCTAACTCCCAAGACCGTGTAACAAAGACTCTTACAACACGTTGTGCTTCTTAGTAACACCAAACTCAGTTGCTGATTATTTATGTATTTATCTAATGAGTTTCTTCTCTAATGAATACCTCACATGGTGAGGCTCAAGCCTGTGAGGACTGTGTTTGTTCTTGCTGCTGTTGTCATGTCAGTATTTGGCCTAGGAGGCAGTGGATAAATGAAAGAGTTAATGAACAAATGAAGGCAAGCGGGCAAAGCTGGTTCATACCCAGAATCTCAGTTTATGTCTCAGATGGAGGGAAAAGGTGTAAAGATTCAGAACCTTTCAAATCCTTTTAGTAATAAGGAGATGGCCTGAATTGACCCAGGTCCCACGGCCAGGGCAGAAAACATGATTTCAATGCACAAGAGTCTTTCTCAATCTTTCCAATGAGGGCAAAGGACAATCTACAATCGACTAATGTCCTATCTGAAGGTCTTGATGCCATGGGCATGGAAAGACCCATAGGGAAAACCAGCAGTTCTGCAGCCCCATTGCATGGTTTCCAGCAATTGCTTGCCTGTGTGCTATGTCTTACTTATCTTCCTGAGAAGGTTCAAAAGAGACAGAAATGCTGTGATGACTAATGGGAGGTTATAGAAAGATTTATTGGACAATTATCAATGTTTTTCCTCACTCAACTTTCCTTTAGTAAGTCATTATTTCATTTGGGGAATAAGTACCACTCATATCACCCCTCAGATTCTGTCATTTCATCTCCGCGCTTTATGCTAGTTTGTCGCCTTGATTTGTAGACGTAGGTAGACTGTGGATGGCAAGAACTTCTCACTAACTGAGTTTGAGTTTTATTCTCCTGTCATTTTCATATACACGCAGATGAGATTTGATATGATTCTGTGTTTTTCAAACTGCAATCATTCGTGGGCCACCTTCATAATATTTTTGCCATATCCCAGAACTCATTTTATTATTATTCTCTTAATACTTAAAAAAACTGACCAGTTTTTAAAACGTCAGTCTCACCCTTAGGTCATAATTTATGTAATCCTGGGTTTGGTGGGCTAGAGTGTGTGTGTGTGCGTGCATGCACGTCTGTGCATATATGCCTACAATTCTCAGTGAAATAAATGCCTAAAAATTATAATTAAAAACATGCTCATTGAGGCCATAATTTCATGAATTATGACGGGATAAAGTGATGTTAAGGAATAGAGTTTTTCTGAACTTAAAATAATCCTACTAGTATATGTAGTATATACATCACAGTTTGGAAAACAATGATATAATCCAAGGCGATCTATTCCTTTTAATAGGAAGCCAACTTAAAATTGCTACTGTAAAGGGAACCTCTGGCCCAGGAAGACTTTTAACCTATATTCCACCTGAACCCCACCCAGCTCCTGGTTCCAGAAGCCTGATGCTGTTGACCTGTGGCTCTGACTTTATAAAGACCTCACTCACAGGATCTTAAAGACATCCTCAATTCCTTGCTTTCTCTAAGATTCCACCATCAGCCAAACCATCAGCAAATCCTGTTGACTCAACTTAAAATATGTCCCGAATCCCACTATTTCTCATGACTTCCGCCCTCCTATAAGTCATCATCATCTCTCCTTGAGTTGACTACATTGCCCTCCTAACTGGGGTCCTCATTCTCACTGGCTTGAAAAGAAGAAAGCCACTTCTAGTCAGTTATTATGTAATGGATGCAAATAAACTCTCATTAGGGAAATAAGAAGAAAGACAATTTAAATATTTAAAACATTTGGAACACAAATGATAGAATAAAAAAGACCACAATGATTGGGTGGCCTCATAATAACATCTCAGGTCAAAATCAGAGAGTCCCTTTTAAAATTTCACTGAACGTATTTTCCACATAATGTGTCATCCCTCTTGGACATAGCATACAGGGTGATTTTAAATTGTTATGATATAAGAATAAATACCAAGCCAGTCAAAGAAGTCAGCAAATGTTCAGAATTATAGAAAACCGAAGAAATGGGCTCTAATTGCATCATTATCTAATCTCCTTACTTTTGAATACCATTGCTAAGAATGGACTCACTCATCTTATGTCATTTTCTTTTCTTGTGAACTTTTCCATTTTCTCCCAAGAACAAGCTATCCGTATTTTAGGGCTTGCTGTATTTTGTCATGCAAAGCAGTAAAAAGACTCATCAGTAATGTGATGGAAAGGAAACTCATAAAGCGTTGGAGTTAGAAAAGGCCATAAAGGAATATGATTGGAAACCGCATGGAACACTTTTCTTTAAGTTCTTTATTTGCTGGGACAAAGAAAGTGGAAAAAGTGGTTTGGTTTTCTTCCTCTGAACGCACTATATCATGATTCCTGTAGGTAGTTTTGCAGAGGGGTCTACTGGAGCTTGAAGTCTACAAGTCAGGAGATACCAAGTTTAAAAACGGCAGAGGAAATAAAGCCTTTTTTCTCTTGAAATATTTTACCACTAATGGCATTTTCAAGTTGACACTGGACTTTAAATTGGTGTGGATGTTTGGAAATTGATACAAGCGTCTTGAGGAAGTAGCTGGGTGGAAAGATCAGCAATGAATCTCAAGGAAAGCTAGAAAAGTTAGATTCACAGAGTCAGGCAGTTGGAAGGGATCTTGTTGGTAATAGAATCTGTACTGGGTTGAATAGAGTTGCCCCGAAATTCAGGACCATTGGATTAGGGAGGACCAATCCAAAGACTGGTGTCCTTATGAGAAGAGGAGAAAACATAGGCACACACCTAGTAGAAGGAGGAAGATTCCGAGGGATGCAGCTACAAGCCAAGGAACACCAAGGATTGCTGGGAGCCCCCAGAAAGTTAGGAAGAGACAAGGAAGGATCCTTCCCTAGAACCTTCCAGGGGAGCGCATCCCTGCTGACACCTTGATTTCAGACTTCTAGCTTCCAGAACTATGAAAGAATAAATTTCTGTGGTTGCCACCCAGTGTGTGGTACTTTGTACGACAACTCGGAAAAATCATGCAACACAGTTCGAAAACCAGGGTGTGCCTGACTTGATCTAGGTCTCAGAGCCAGGAGAAGCCACTTTAGAAATCCACACCAGCTCTCTTCCAGTTATTGTTCACTTCCTGGAGAGATGGTCATCCTAAACTTGACAGAGCAGGTTTTAATCATATTACAGTTCCCAGATTTCTAGGCCAGCATCTCCTTTCTTAAGAATTCATCATAGAGCCCTACTCACCTGTCGAGGGTTGACTTGCCTTCCCCCCGCTAAAGTTATGCTTGAGTCCTAACTGGTGGTACCTGTGAATGTGACCTCATTTGGAAGTGGGGTCTTTGCAGATGTCATCACGTTAAGATGAGGTCCTACTGGATTAGGGTGGGTGATACCAATGACTGGTGTCCTTTATGAGGAGAAGAGAAGACCCAGAGATACATAAAGGAAAAGGCCACGTAAAGGAGGAGGCCAAGGTTGGTGTGACGCAGCTGCAGCGCAAAGAATACCACGGAGAGCTGGGAGCTGGAAAAGGCAAGGGAGGCCCCTCCCCTGGAGCCCTCAGAGGGAGCAGGGTGCCACCAACCCCTTGATTCCCAACCTGTGGCCTCCAAAACTGGGAGAGAATACATTTCTGCTGTTTGAAGCCGCCCAGTATGTGGTAATTTATCACGGCAGCCTTAGGACACTGATAGGCCAGTCTACAGCCAAACCCATCCCGCATGTGTGTTTTGTGGTCTCACACAGGGTTGTTTATTTTTAAATTGAAATAGCGGTTAATATTTACACACAGGGCGATTTCACATAAAAACCATGATTTCTGTTTTTTCTTGGAAAATTGTAGGTAGCAGTAACCCTGGGATTTCCTTCACACGTGGTGACCGTGGAGCTGAGCAGAGCTGCCCCTGTGTAAACATCCATGTGCTTCAGCTCCGGGGCACTGTCGCTCCCCAAGGCCAGGTGTGCGTGGCTGGTTTAACTCTACTTGTCTGCTTTCTTTGTCCTTTAGGCCTTCATTGACTCAGGATTCTTTTAAACTGCGCTCCTCATTTTAGAGAGTAGAAAAGTGAAACCCAGAAATAGCATCCCCCGCCTCATGTCACCCAGCGTGTCTGAGATAGAGGGGGCCTGGGGTCCAGGCACTTCCTACGGCTCCGTGCTGCTCCCACCTACAGAATGCCACAAGATGTTCCCTGGGGCGGGCAGCGCACACTTCTAGATTTCACAGACCAGCTTCCAAAAATTTCAAGGAATCGACAAAGAGTTTCCCACATTTTATTTTGCCAAGAAAGAATGTTAAAAAAAACCCAACACTGCCATTACCATTTTTTCCTTAAAAAAAGGTGATTTTATCACCAACAAAGCAGGAAACACACAAGCTCAGAGTAAAAATTAACACTGTGTTGGCTCGAACAGGCTGTTCGTGAGTTTCTCTCAAACCTCGTCTCCTTCCTTCCTCACCCCCAGACCTCTCTCTGCTCCGCACACCGGCTTCCTTGCTGTTCTTTGAAAGCATGAGGTCACCCCTGCCTAGGGGACTGTACATTTACTGTTCCCTATCCCCAGTACACATTTCCCTGAGGGCTTCAGGGCTCACTTTCTTAAGTCACTCAAGTCTCTACTAAAATGTCACCTCCTGAGCATGGTCCTCCCTCACTTGACTGCATTCTCTGGGTTCCTGTGCACCCTTTCTTTGGACTCTTACTACTACACGCGTCATCCATATGTATGTATGTAGGTATTTATTTATTTATTTTAAAATGTATTTATTTATGGCTGTGTTCGGTCTTCGTTTCTGTGCGCGGGCTTTCTCTAGTTGTGGCAAGCAGGGGCCACTCTTCATTGCGGTGCGCAGGCCTCTCACTATCGCGGCCTCTGTTGCTGCAGAGCACAGGCTCCAGACACGCAGGCTCAGTAGTTGTGGCTCATGGGCCCAGTTGCTCCGCGGCATGTGGGATCCTCCCAGACCGGGGCTCGAACCCGTGTCCCCTGCATTAGCAGGCAGATTCTCAACCACTGCGCCACCAGGGAAGCCCTGTATTTATTTTTTATTTGTTCACACTCTAATAAGAACTACAGGGGAACAAAGATTCTGCTTTCATCAATGCCTAGAAGAGTGCCTGGCACAAGAAGATAGTTAATAAATTTTACTGAATTGGATCAAATAAAGTATACTAAACTATATTGACTAAATTTCACTTATTTAAAAGTCCCCAGGGCTCCCCTGGTGGCGCAGTGGTTGAGAGTCCGCCTGCTGATGCAGGGGAAACGGGTTCGTGCCCCGGTCTGGGAAGATCCCACATGCTGCGGAGCGGCTGGGCCTGTGAGCCATGGCCGCTGAGCCTGCGTGTCCGGAGCCTGTGCTCCGCAACAGGAGAGGCCACAACAGTGAGAGGCCCACATACCGCAAAAAAATAAATAAATAAAATAAAAGTCCCCAACGTCATATTTACTTCCCCTCCTGTTGCTCAGGACAGGTGGAAATGTTATCCAATATTGTTACCAGTCTGTGGCTCGACTCTTGGGTAATACTGTGGTGATAAAATTCCCCTGGGTTCCAAATCCCTGTTGGTATGTTGGTTTGGGATAGCAGTTATCATTTTGTGTAAAGATCTTTTAGCCTTGACTACTTAACCTCCCATCAAAGAACCCCAGCACCAACCAAAAAACATACAAACCCAAAAAAGCAATCACCACACAAACCACTGGGCAGAAATCCTTTAGGGGGGCTTCTACAAGCTTCTATAATGACCTTCTGTCCTAGGGCAGGGGGAAAATAATGCACAAGTCCAAAGTGTATACATCACATATAAACAAGTGTGCTGAAGAAATTACGTTATTGCATCTGTATTCATCATTTTTTAATATCCGCAGTTCATGAAACTCTAAAAATAAATAGTTTGTCTTTGGTTTTCATTTCTAGTCAACAGCTTGTCAGAAAAAAAGAAGAAAGAAAAACTGTAACTTTATTCTCAGCAGTGCTTACCGTCTCGGGATTGTCATAGAAAGCAAATGTACAGAGAGCCAGTCTAATTTGGATTAAGTAGAAGAAAGTGCTTGCAGAATTAGCAAAATTCTGAATTGTCTGACATTTGAAAAGCGAGACATCTCAAGTACTAGTTGAGGGTATGGGCTGTGGAGTGAGATCTGGGTTTGGATCCCGGTGTCGAGGCTTAAAGCGTTAAGTCCCCGATCAAGCTGTGTGGCCAGGGTCCTTTACCTGCAAAGCCAAGCTGACAGTAGTGACGACTCATGGAAGTGTTGCCAGGATTGAATGAAATAATACATGCAAATTGCCTGGCTTAGAGTAAGACGCGAATACGGACATCTTTGGTTAGTATTATTTGAAAAGACATGTGGTTCTGTTACTTTCGAGAATATGTAATAACGTAAGCTATTGACCAAGGGGAAACAATATGGCGCAGAGTCTGGTCTATCTGCTTCCCCTTAATAGTAACAATAGCCACACCTAACACGGTGGCTCCTTCCTATTTGCTATGCCCTTGAGGTAGCCTCTCGCATTTAACAGTTACGACCGCTCTACGAGGGAAAGCCTGTTGCCACCTGCATTGGGAAAGAGAAAACAGAGGACTGGCACAGGCTGAGTCTTTTTCCACAAAGGTAGTAAAATGTGGAGCTGGCATTAGATCCCAGGCCGTTAAAATTCAGCACTGAGACGTTGATTATCATGTTTGGAATCAACCCACGAGTTTGCATGCAAAAAAAGGGCAAAACTATTTTTAGAGGATTTATTTCTTTAAATTGGCTAAATGTCTTACTTCCTAACTTTCATGACAGATGGACAGACCTACGAACAGACAAAGACAATGATGTATCAACTCTACAGGAAAATTCTCGGCGAAATTGTGGACGGTGTGACTGGCTGTCTTGACTCCTGGCTCTGATCAAGGAATCCTGGAAACTTGGCCTCCACAGTAGACAGTAAACCCTCTGCTCTTTGCCACTTACCCTAAAATAACACACTGGGAGAATGACCCAAGTAACTCTCTCTGCTGGATGAGGTGGAATACAAGAGTTTACCTTCTCCTAATGTAGAGACTGAGCAGTTTTTATTCCCTTTCCCCTCTCTTTGCTACATCAGAAGATTTGAATGCTAAGCCTTCCTTTCCTTGGAGTAAGACAGAACTAAACTTTGCCTGATTCTGGTTTTGGGCCCAAAGAATCTTCAAGATTTTATTTTATTTTATTTTATTTATTTTTGCGGTATGCGGGCCTCTCACTGTTGTGGCCTCTCCCGTTGGGGAGCACAGGCTCTGGACGTGCAGGCTCAGTGGCCATGGCTCATGGGCCCAGCCGCTCCGCGGCATGTGGGATCTTCCTGGACCGGGGCACGAACCTGTGTCCCCTGCATCGGCAGGCGGACTCTCAACCACTGCGCCACCAGGGAAGCCCAGAATCTTCAAGATTTAGAATCATGGAAGAACAGAGAGGAAGGAAGCCTTTTGCGGTGGAGGCAACGGGAGCTCTGTTCTCCAGCAAAAGAAAGACCCTCGTAGCATTGGACTCACAAGGGATTTGAGCTGATAGAGAAGGAAGTGGGTTCTAAGGGGTCCCTGCTATCTGAGCTGGAGAGGCTTCTTAAGACGAGAGACCAATCAATGCTTGGAAGGGGTTAGACGGGGATGGGTGGCTTTGACTGAGAATTCTCAGCAGCGAGGTGTGTTGGTAGAAAGACGGAAGCCATGCAGCTGTGGAGCCACTGTCAGCTGCCACCACGTATGGTCACTGTGGACCACTGCTTGTCACCACACCTTCACTTTTTCAGAACCTAGCATCAAGCTAGTCACTTCCTCACCAAAGCAGCATTCATCCATATTCTACGACATCGCTCAGTTTGCATTCGATTTACTCTATGTAGAAATCCCCACTTGCAAAGCCGCAGACACTGTGAGCCCTCCAAAAGCAGGAGGTGTGGTGATCTAGTGAGGGCACAGTGTAGAAACCCTGTGTGTGTATGTCAGGATTGCACACTGGACGAACCAGTTACAGACTCCCAACCTGGGAGAACTGTTGGCAACACCCCTGTTATTTGTGCACACCATACACCGGGAGCTTAAGAGCCAGTTTGACCACTTAGGAGATGGCTTTAGAACCAGAAAACGGGCCAATTGTTTTTGCCCAACCATCACTTTTCATGACAAAAGCACCCTTCCTTCTCTGGCTTTGGCTTCTTCAGGAGCCAGGGAAATACCTACATGTTCAACGACACAGATTGTCTTGACTCATCTGTGTCTTGACTCGAGAAGAGTTGGGGCATCTTTAGTCACAGGCAAACTAACTACCCCTCCCGTTTCAGGGGTGGTTTCTGAACACTTGCATTGTTGCTGTTGGCTTCTCTGCCTCTCGGCTCACGGGACCATCATCCTGGAGAGCGGCCGTTAGCCCCTCCATGACTCACAGGAGTATCTCTTTCCTAAAACCTGAGCCGTTCCAGGCCACGGCAGGATGACAAAGGACTTGGTCATGGCTGCAGAAATGGAGTCATTAGAAGTAATCAGGCCTCTGCCCAAATAGCAGCTTGGACAAGAGAGGGTTGTAAAACTCCCGCTGGAAATTCTGCTGGAGTTGGCAATCGCGTCCGGGAAATGTCGGCCCAGCTCTGCCAAGGCAGTGCCCTATGCCAAGCCTGAAGCTCCATGAGCCAATATGGCTTTTCTATTTGGGGCTTTCCCATTGGGATCTCTAGCAACACGCCATCCCGAAGCATTGGAGGAAAGAAAAATCACAAACTTCCCTGTCAAATACTGATCCTGCAAGGCGGAGCTTCCAATATTCTCGGTATGTTGAAAAGAAGAGAAAATAAGTGAGGCCAGATAATCCTAATTTATGATTTGTTTTCTCTCTGCTTTCCCCTCCTCTCTTCCCTCTCCATCCTGCAGGCAGGGAATCATGGCTCAGGGGAGGCTGGGCAGGATGTAGAAGACAGGCCACCTGCATAACTTCCTGGCTTTTGTTTTAAAAATACTATGAAGAAAGGAAAGTTTGAACATCCTAAAGTTGCCAAGAACTTTGCCCTGCTGGCTGGCAGCCCTCTACAAATGTGACAAATCCCTAGGTTTTCCTTGGAAAGTCAGAAGATCTTGCAAGTCTGGGCTTTGCCTTCTGACATGGCGATATTTGCTGCATCTTCTATGGGGTGGACCCTCTCCAACCCTCCACCATGCCCACTGCTCCTTCAGTGAGGAACAAAACCCTGGACCTTAAGGCTGAGTGTCTTTGCCATTTATCACACTTGTGCTTGGTTTTCTCTGACCCGCCTTTAAAAAAAATCAACACCTTCACCTCCAGCTCCCCCTTGCTTCCATTTCCTGCTTTAGTTTCCTCTATAGTATTTTTTTGTTTGTTTGTTTTTTGGTTTTTTTTTTTTTTCAGTACGTGGGCCTCTCACTGTTGTGGCCTCTCCTGCTGCGGAGCACAGGCTCCGGACGTGCAGGCTCAGCAGCCATGGCTCACGGGCCCAGCCGCTCCACGGCATGTGGGATCTTCCCAGACCGGGGCACGAACCCGTGCCCCCTGCATTGGCAGGCGGACTCTCAACCACTGAGCCACCAGGGAAGCCCTATAGTATTTTTTTGTTTAATGTAATCCACATGTTATGTATTTGTTTATTATCAGCCTTTCCCAATTTGATGAGGGAAATGATTTTGTCTGTTTTGTTCATCGCTGTGTGTCTAGTGCCTGACACAGAGTAGGTGCTCAATAAATACTGTTGAATGAAAGTGGGAAACAAAAGATGTTTTGATCTGCGTGACTTTTCTTGCACCCAGAGAGCTTTGCTCATTCCTGTTATCTGCTTTATTTCTGTGGGTCTGACACAGCAACCCCTGGAGGCCAGAGGAGCTGGGTTCTTCAATGCTGGAGAATGTAAACCGGCACAGCCACTGTGGAAAACAGTATAGAGCAGGGGTCCCCAACCCCTGGGCCGCAGACTGCTATGGGTCCACAGCCTGTTAGGAACTGGGACGCACAGCAGGAGGTGAGTGGCCGGAGAGTGAGCAAAGCTTCATCTGCCACTCCCCATCGCCCCCCATCGCCCCCCGTCACCCCCCATAGCCCCCCATCGCTCCCCGTCGCTCCCCATGGTTCCCCACGGCTCCCCGTCGCCCCCGTCACCCCCGTCACTCCCCATCGCCCCCCGTCGCCCCCCGTCGCTCCCATTACCACTTGAACCACCACTCCCTCCCACCCATCTGTGGAAAAGTTGTCTTCCACCAAACCGGTCCCTGGTGCCGGAAAGGTGGGGGACCGCTGGTATAGAGGATTCTCAAAAAACTAAAAGTAGAACTACGATGTGACCCAGCAATCCCCTCCTGAGCATATATCCCCCCCAAAAAAACTCCCCACTAATTTGAAAAGTTACATGCATCCCAATGTTCATAGCAGCATTACTTACAATAGCCAAGATACAGAAGCAGCCTAAGTGTACATCACCAGATGGACTGATAAAGATGTGGAATATATATATACACAATGGAATACTACTCAGCTATAAAAAAGAATGAAATTTGGCCATTTCCAGCAACATGGATGGACTTGGAGAGTATTACGCATAGGGAAATAAGTCAGACAGAGAAAGTCAAACACTCTATGATATCACTTATATGTGGAATCTAAAAAATAAAACAAACTAGTGAGTATAGCAAAAAAGAAGCAGATTCACAGATATAGAGAACAAACTAGTGGTTACCAGTGGGGAGAGGGAAGAGGGTGGGGCAATAGAGGGGTGGGGGATTAAGAGGTACAAACTGTTATGTATAAAATAAGCTACAAGAATATATTGTACAACATGGGGAATATAGCCAACATTTTATAATAACTATAAATGGAGTATTACCTTTAAAAATTGTGAATCGCCATATTGTACGCCTGTAACTTATATACTATTGTACATGATTGTACATATAATATTGTACATATTGTACATCTTCAAAGCAAAAAAGATTGGTCCAGAATCAGGAGAGAATCTCAGTCCTGAAAGAGCCGCATGAGGAGGGGTGATCTATATCCCAGTGATATGCTCCTGGGCATTGCACAATATTCCAAGCTCGACAGATCCTGGAGTGGTGGCTCTCAGTGCTGTCACATGCAACGTCCTCTTTTTCAAACAAATGCATTGGAACAGCCTATATATTGGTTTGGGTTCCCCAGAAGTTGACCAAGACAAAGACACGAGTTTAAGTGTACATGGGAGATGATCCCCGGAGGCACTGCCATGGGAATGACTGGTGCAGCGAGACAGGGAAGGGCCAGGGGCCAGTTCAGGATGCCTGATCTAGAGAGTTGCCACCACAGGCAACTAAGGCTTATTCCCACTGAGACCTCTAGGGGTGTCTCACCATCAGCTCGCCACGTGCCATTGGTCAAGAGCTGCTTCAGGGTCAAGGGAAAGGCCCTGAAGCCAAGGGTGGCAGGTGGTGGCAGAGGACATCTTTCTCTGTGTGGGAATGAGTGTTCCGGGGATGGTAGGACATAGGCAAAGTCTGTTAAACACCCCATTTACAAACCTAAAATCCTTTATCCACAATCATGATTTTTTAAAGAACTAATAAGAGGACAATATTTATAATAAAATATATATATCAGCATTTTAAATACCCGGGATCGACACGCTGGAATACACAATAAAGCAATTGGCCTCATACATAGAAACACTTAGCTCAACGCCACAAATACAGATCGAGACTTGTGCGTTACATTGAAGACTCAAATGCCATTCATGGTACGACCCTTACAACATGATTTTCTGATATGTGGAACAAGTCTCAGTTTGGTTAGAACAATGTATAGTTTTTTTTTTCAATTTATATGGTAGTTACGTTCTTGTAAAATTCAGTGTGTATTAAAGTTCTGTGAAGAATACTTTGTGAGCCTATGTCAAATGGACTTAGGGTCCAGGCTCAGAGAATCATAATCGGGTGCTTCACCCATATGAATGTCTAGTGGACATTCAGAAGTTGGGTTCCCCGACAGTTCTTCATGGCATGGGACTGTCTCGGGCATTGCAGGACATTTGGCATCTCTGGTCTCTGACCACTAAGTGCTAATGTCATCTCTATGTCTTTGTGGCTACTGACTCCCCAGAATAATTCCTGGAAATCTCCACTTGGGGCAGTATCACTCCCATTTACAAAATGCTGATTTAAAGAAAGGGTGGGTGGGAAACTCCAAGAATGACTGAGACATAATTTCCCATTAACTAAGATGAATGGGAATTTGAAATGAAAAATTGAGTTACAGGAAAGAGAGTTTTGGTTTTGCAGGTGCCTCTGATTTGGTGGCCAGATTCCTCCTCATTCCATAGCAGAGAGGAATGCTGGAGAATCCTCAGCTTACGACCCACAGTGTTGTCATTGTTTCCTGGAGGAACTTTCATTTGTCGCCAGGGGAATACCTGCCTATTACGTTGCAGGCCTGGGGAAGATGCTAAAAAATATCACTTCTCCTGAAGAACAGTTTCCTGCAGAAGTGTCATTCTCTCTTGACCCAGCATCTAAATTCAAAGATACTGGACAAATGATACAGGAGTTAGCTCATCACTGGGGTGTGTGCACCAGTGCAGAAGAATCTCACAGGCTTTGGGTGTATCCTCTATTTACCAGCCCTTCAGCAGCGACACTACAGAAAGGGCCAGTGAGCACAGTCATGCTGGGCAAATCCTGGGGGCTGGGCGGGCAGGGGGGTGCCGAGCCAGTATGGAGCATTCGGTGAGTGTGGATTCTCTATGCTTCATCGGTTCAAAAGCAAAGCCTGAACAAGCCCTCTAAGATGAGACAAAGAAGAGGCTCGAGGCAGCCTCTCTATGTAAAAGACCATATTAGCTAAAGTGGAAGGGAGATCGACCCTTGGCATTGAACTGGACACACAAGTTTCTAATATACATTGTATCACAGCACTATGGTTAAGAGGGTTGGCTTTGGAGTCAGACTTGTCAAGGTTTGATACCTCAGGTCCATCGTTTGCAAGCTCTAGGTCTTTTTTTTTTTTTTTTTCTTTTTGCGGTATGCGGGCCTCTCACTGTTGTGGCCTCTCCCGTTGCGGAGCACAGGCTCCGGATGCGCAGGCCCAGCGGCCATGGCTCACGGGCCCAGCCGCTCCGCGGCACATGGGATCCTCCCAGATCGGGGCACGAACCCGTATCCCCTGCATCGGCAGGCGGACTCTCAACCACTGCGCCACCAGGGAGGCCCAAGCTCTAGGTCTTGAATAAGCTACTTAATCTTCAGCACTTCAGTTTCCCCATCTGAAAAATGGGCATAATGCTAAACTTGGGGCTTTGTAAGAATTAGGTGAAATAATCCACATAAACGCTGAGCACAGTGCCTAGCACACTGTAAGAATGTGCTAAATGTTGGTATTATTATTAACATTGGGACAAAATTAACTTTTTGGGACAATGAAATATCACTTGTTTGGCATGCTGAGAATAAAACAATTGTAGTTACTACAAGCTTGTGAATTCAGGACAGTATCTTCTCTACTTCTAGGACTCTAGTGGCCAGCCCTATGCTTGATGTAAGGTAGAAGTTCAAGAAAAGTTTATGGATTTCGGGTGAAAAAGGTAGAAAATTCAGGTCAAAGTACACAAGGTAGGTTTGCCAGATAACCACTATTCCACCAATTCTAGCCCCGAGGAAATTACATCCTAGGACATACAAGGAGGTGATATGTGTAACAAGCAGTGTACATGATTAGGGATAAAATGAGGTACAGTCTGATACTAAATTATTTTGTCATTATTATATTGTGTTTATAATATAAATATATTTATACTCTGTCTACAAAATTTCTCCCCTCATTCTGAAGCCTTGGTTTTTCACTAAGATGCTTCCCTGTCACAGAGAAACTCAGCGAGGGCTTTGCCGTGAGCATCAACGCTACCACCTCGAAAGAAAGTCGACTGAAGTTGCAGCCCTTTAAGGTGCCAAAGTCAATGTAGGAGTTGAGTGGCTGCCATATTTATTAATCCTTTCATTAGAACCAGAGCCCAAGGACATCTTTATAATGATGTCTTAAGGATAACTTTTCCCCCCGTGATGTTTGTTGAGAGACTGGCGAAAGTATTGATAGAACTGACCGAGGGTTGAATCCTGGCTTTGTTACTAATTTGATGTGAGACTTTGAAATACCATGTACCCCCGTGAGCATCACATTGTTAGCATGCAATCTGGCTCTTGGCCGCCTTCCTCTCTGACTTTATCTCCTGGGCTTCTCCCTGACCCTCCGCCCATCTTTCTGTTCTATTCCCTGTGCTTTTCTTCCTGTCAAATATACCAAGCACGTGGCTCTGTGCTGTTGTGAGTGCTGCTCCGCTCCCCCAAACCTGCACCACATCAGTCAAATAAAGATTATAATAATCTCATGCCAGCACAGTTCAATCTTTTTTGCCAGATTAGCATTGGTACAAAGCTGGTGTTGCCAGACTTAGCAGATAAAAATACAACATGCTCAGTTAACTTTGAATTTCAGATAAACAACGGATCATAGTTTTGTGTAAGTACGTCTCTTGCAGCCTTTTTGGGAATGAAGGTCCATGCTGAGGAGCTTTGTTGTCTACAAAGCAGGATTATAACTCCTACTTCATGGAATTGTTGGTAAGGTCAAATGAAATAAATGTATAAAACACCTGGTACACAGTAAACACAGTAAACAATACCTATGGATATGGGCTAAGAGAGCAACCAGGGAAAAGTATTAAATAAGGAATATTTTTAACTAGAAAAAGCATGCCATTTTGGAAAGAGGAGTCAGTGTTCCTATTTGTTAGACATGTGTCCACAATAGATATTTGGTTTTGGGGTTTTATTTTTTAATTATTATTATTTTTTAATTTATTTATTTTAATTATTTATTTTTGACTGCGTTGGGTCTTCGTTGCTGCACGAAGGCTTTCTCTAGTTGCGGCGAGCGGGGGCTACTCTTTGCTGTGGTGCGCGGGCTTCTCATTGCAGAGGCTCCTCTTGTTGCGGAGCACAGGCTCTAGGCGCGTGGGCTTCAGTAGTTGTGGCTTGTGGGCTCAGTAGTTGTGGCTCGCGGGCTCTAGAGCACAGGCTCAGTAGTTGTGGCGCACAGGCTTAGTTGCTGCACGGCATGTGGGATCTTCCCGGACCAGGGCTTGAACCCGTGTCCCCTGCATTGGCAGGCGGATTCTTAACCACTGTGTCACCAGGGAAGCCCAGTTTTTGGTTTTTAAAATAAAAAACAACATTCATAGGATTTTTAGTTTTTAAAACGAAAACATCCAAAGCATTCATGACATAAGGAAAGGAAGAAGGATTTTTTTGCCTGGGTTATCTGCCAGCTGAGTAAAGTTTCATTTTTGCTTCATCAAGTGGCAAAGGACCATTAAAAAAAAATCTCTAATAGATGAATGGTTTATACAATTTATTTTCCAAAGAAGTCTAATTTACCATTTTAATTTATGCAGAAATTTGGTGAATTACCCCATCAAATGGGAATGAAAATGAGCTGGAAATGAAAAAAAAAAAGAATAGAATTCTTTTTTCGCTCTGGTTTCAATCGTTACGTTTCTCTTCCAGTTTACCAGGTTCAGTGACCATGTGGAAGGAACCCACAGCTGTTTTTTTTTTTTTTCCATAAAGACACAGAAAAGAAAACTGTCTCGTATATTAAAAGAATATTAGGTGGCAAATGAGAAGATGTTGTTTCTGTCTGTCTCACGACCACAGTCTTTGTGTCTTGGGTGCATCATGGCCCTTCAAAGAGACAGGAGTTTGTGGTGGTGAATGTGAAAACGAAACTAAGAAAAACCATCTCTGGTTCCTTCTAGGAAGAGTTTTCCACTACGAAAATTTCAGACTGGGTTTAGAGTAGAATTAATATTTTGTTTTCATAGAGATATCTTCTTGTTTCTGTATTCTGTTCTGGTGGCTTATGTCATAGTATCTTCTATTTGTATGCAATTGCTCACTCTAAGAATAAACAGAGTCAGGAGGTCCCCATGTGGGGTCGCCCTGGGAGAGCTCCGGGAGACACAAATATCACTCATCTGATAGCTCAGCGATCTGGGGACTTCACGCCACCACGGTTAGGCATCCAGAGAAATCAGCATCCCAACAGGCAAGAGAAAGTAAGCCTCTCACTCTAAACTCAGAGACTTATTTTCATTCCTATTATTCTTAAAATGGATAATTCCATTTTCATGGGTATGTAATTGTTTTTGAACACAAACAATTTCCAGAAGATTTTGCATCAGGAACTAAACATTTTTATCATTTGTCTTCAGCAGCTTAGAAATTAATTGGGGGTTATTTTAAATGGAATTGAAAACGTGCCTTTAAAATTTAGTTCTCTTCTAGTTACATATAAGCCCAGGGTATAAGATGATAATAATAACAACTTATTGAATAAGTTAATTATGATATTAAAACTAGCAATGAACATTATTTATTATTATGAATATACTCTGGGTGCAGAATATTTTTCTATATAATAATGATTTTGAAAAGTAGTCATATAATCTGAGTTTGTCTCTGAAACAAAGAGAAACTGAATTTATACAATCTGGTGAAAAATGTTAGAATACATTCATTAGTATAAATTCAGAAAACTACTTTTTTTTAGGGATTTAAAAAATTATATTAATGGAGACAAAGACAATTTTAGGTGCTCTTGAGGAAAACAACACATCAAAGAAAATCATTTGCTCATAATTTTTTCACTTGTTTTCATTCATTCTTCTTCTTCTTATTTTTCTGTTTTCTGGAAAGAGTGTTACCAATGCTAAGATTCTCTATTGATAAATATAAGACAACAAGAAGCTGAATGATGAGAAAAAGATAGTTCACTCCATCATGTAGCTATTCCCAAATATTAGAATGGGTGGCCATTGGTAAATCAGTGAGTCATATCCCTTTTGGGTGTTTGGATCCCCTTGAGTATCTGATAGAGTTGGGAGTTTTTGCTCCCATAATGGACATGCATAAGAAATTTCGTGCTTAATTTTAAGAGCTTTTCCTTCCTCTCTGGCCAGCCTGTCTGTGACCTTCAGTGGGTTAACAATTTTTCCTATAGTGAAAACTCTGGAAGGCCACTCAAGCAAAGCTGGCTAAGTAATTTGCAGGGTCCTGTGCAAAATGGAAATGAGAGGCCTCTTGTTGAAAAATTATTAAGCATTAAAAAATGGTGACAGCAGAGCATTAAACCAAATATGGGACCCTTTTAAGCATGGGGCCCTGTGTGACCATACACGTTGTAGGGCCATGAAGCCAGCCTTACTTTCAAGTGTAGGGCAGTGGTTAAGATTTCAAGCTCTGGTGTTAGACTCACTGAGCTCAAATCATAGCTCTCCTTGAGTTTTCTTGAGTAAGTTAATTTGTGTCTTACATTCCTTACTTGTACTAATGGTACGTACCTTACAGGATTATTGTGAAGAATAAAGAAGTTTGTATGTGTAAAATCCCTAGAATAGTAAGGACACAGCATTGGCTGTTATTATTCTTTAAAAAAAATGTTGTTGACTGTAAATCACAGCATGTCACTCCCTCAGTTAAAGCCTCTCAATGACCCCACAGTACCTGGGGCACCCTCCACATCAGGCCTGCAAGGTCTCGTGTGAACTTATTGCTGTTGGCCTCCCCACTCTCCTTTCACCACCTCTGCTCTTCGTTCAACATAATCAAGCCATCCTTGCCTTCTACTAGTTCATGACACATGCCAAGCCCATTCTCATCTCAGGGTCTTTGCACAGACTTCCTGGAATGTTATCCCTAACCCCAGTCAAGCCCCCTCTTTGTATAAACCCCATGTCAGTTTAAATATCACCTCCACAGGAAGGCCTTTCTTCTTTGCATTCATTCTTCCTTCCTTTTGTTTTGTTAACAGCTTTATTGAGAGGCAACTTACATACCATACAATTCACTTGTTTAAAAGGCAGAATTCAGTGGTTCTTAGTTTATGTTCAGAGTTGTGCAACCTTCACCATAAACTAACTTTAGCACACCACCTCCCACACCAAAAAAAATAATAATAATAAGGAAAGAAAGAAACGCATTCTTCCCATCCCCAGTCTCAGGGAACCAGTAATCTATTTTCTGTCTCTATAGATTTGCCTTTTCTGGACATTTCATATAAATGGAATCACACAATATATGTTCTTTTGAGTCTGTATTCTTTCACTTAGCGTAATGTTTTTGAGGTTCATCTATGTTGTAGCATGGATCAGTACCTCATCTTTTATTAATTGCTCATCAGTATTCCATTGTACGGATAAACCACATTTTATTTATCCACTCACTATTCATTGAAGGACATTTGGGTGTTTCTATTTTCTGGCTGTTATGATAAATGCTACTGAGAACATCTGCAGGCAAGTTGAAAGGTTTCTCTTGACCAGGCTGCCCAAAAGGGTTCCCTTGTCTCTCATGTACCCTCTTTGAACCTGTTAACTTCTGTCAGAATACTCTATTTTCATTTGTAGTTCTTTTTTTTTCTTTTAAAAAATATGTATCTTCAATTAGAATGTAATTTCCATGGAGCAGAAACTAAGACTGCCTTGATAATCAGCATATCCCTAGTGCTGGGTACACTGTAGGCAGTTAATAAATAATTGCTGAGTGAATGAATGAATCAATACCTCTTGCATTGAATAACTTTTGGTACAATACACATGGCATATACATTATACTTCCAACATCCATGCCCAGTCAACAAATGGGGAAGCACTATTTTAAGGTAACATCTATTCTCCTAGGACCACCCCCCAAAGGCAAAGTCATTAAAAGCATATAAGATTTGAGGAAAAGGTCAGAAGAAAAATGTGGATACCCACATGCAAAGGAAAATAATTTAGTGCTAATCTCATACCATAAAAGGTAATGTATAAATGATACTTAATTCTTCATAAATATTTATGAAGAGGACTTGTTTATATATGAAACTGCATTCAGAGTATCCAGGTGCTAATATAACTCTGCCCATATTTCCCCAACTTAGTGACATTGGTCTGGAATTTTGATTTCTGAAGCTCTGTGTGATATTAGAAAAAAGACAAGACATATATAGTGGAAACATATGCTTGTCAAGTGGCCCTTTGATTCAAGAGAATAAAAATGACCCAAATTTAGAAACAACTATGATGTTTTGAGTGTTGATCTTGCCTTGCCATGGGCCACTTAGACTCATCTTCTTGTGCTCAAACTAATGCTTCCTCAAGCTAAGAATAGGGAGAATTCCACATTGCTACTATATAAGCCAAAATGGCAACATATACGCATCTATTTCATTCAGAATTCTGCAATTATCAAGAAAATCTCCTAAAGAAGAGAACATAAAAAGAGAAAAAATTTCAAATCAACACTGTTCATCACTTAAAGGGCAAAGCAGACTCCAGTAGAGGCTACCACGGGAAGAACACCATGCTTCCCAGTGTCCCCTAAAACTGTCATCGGACTCCTAGAAACTCTCCTTTTGTCCAGCCTGTGTTTCCTACCCCATAATTATGACTACACCTTTACATTTCAAAGTTCTTGAATATGGCTACTGACCTAATCCATGACTTGCCTTCTACCATCTTGGCTCTGTTGATGTTAAATTTTTCCCCATGTTCTGACCATGACTCTAGTCCAAGTCAGATGCCCAGGCTGGTTCACTTCCTCTCAGTGTTTACTAATACACTGAAATCTTTCCAGTGTGGCTAGCCAGCCTCTGGTCTTCCCAGGAGCGGTGACTGACTTTCCTGATTTGCCTGAGACTGTCCTGGTTTTAGCACTGAAAGACTCATATTCTAGGAACCCTTCAATCCTGGGCAAACTGGGACAGTTGGTCATCTTATTCCCAGGTTTTTTACAAAAAGTTTATGCTAAAGATAACTGGTGCCTTTCCATTAGCCTAGCCCTCTATATTAATCTAAATAGATTTCTAATACCTTTGTTTCCACTGCCCAATGATGGAGCTGAGATGAAGTGCATGATGCAGTTATCTTAGAAAAGTCTTAAAATGTGTAACCCATCAACCCAGAAATTTCACTTAATCATGGATGTGTGCAAAGATTTAGTTACAAGGATGCTTAGTTCTGTGCTGTTAATTAAAATCAAACTTGGAAACAATCTAAATATTCAACCATAGGCCAATGATAGATAAAGTATGAATTCATTCTACAGAATATTTTTATGTAGTATTTAAAAATGAATGTAGAAGAATATTTAATGGTATGGGGAGGATGTTCACAACTTTAGGTTAGGAACAGTCAACCTACAAAACAATATGCAAATATGACTCTAGTTTTTGCAAGGAACAAAATTCTACGATACACAGGTGTACACACGTATAAATATTTACAAACCAGAATATTGACAGTGCGCAGTTGCCGTACAAAGGGATGGTCTTGGATAGCTGGGAGATAGGGCTTCATCCCTGTCTTAATCTCCATCAACTCAGTTATACCCCCAGGTACCACGAGGTGCTTGCTATGCAACATAGCTTCAGGGCAAATCTAGGCTCTCTTTCAATCTGCTTTACCAAACCTAAATGTCCTTTACTGACATTCCCAGACCACTATTCTCTATGGATGGTGGGATTATAGTTTTTGCAGTTTTTTTTTCTATTTTGATTTTCCTCATTTTTATATTCCTTTATAAATAAATGTGTATTACTTTTAGTTATTTCTAAGTAATATAAATTATTTATATGAGAACAGAAGAACTTGGGGAGATCTTTGCATGGTGTTAAGTGGAGAAATTAGGCAAAAACATGTATAAGAAGAGGGGTCGGTAACAGAAGAAAATGTCATTTACTGGACATGGTATAGATGGCTACCCATGTGGGGTAATTTTTAGTAATACCAAAAAGACTTGCAGCTCCCCAACTATCCTTCCATCAGCTCTGAAGTTAATGCCTAAAATTCCCACTTTATGTCTTACAGTTAAGGCTTTGAAAGTCTCTAATGGGATGCCTATGGAAAGCTAAGTCATCACTGGTCATTATCAACTTGGTGAAAATTAATTTATAAGATTATTTCGAGTCAGCTTGTGAAGACCTATAAGAATTGGACACAGGCTAGCTAATTTTTGCTGAGAAAGGTGTGGTGATAAAGGTTTGGGCTTCTGGAAAAATGTAGGGTTGGTCTGCTATGGAGTAAACTGAAGAAAAAAAAGTTGAGCTCAGGTAAGGAGCCAGATGGAACATGGAGGGATGAACCGGCTCTCAACAAGCTGCCAACGTAATACAACACTCCATACTTGAATTATGCTTTTCTGTGTCATTGCATGCAGACTCACATGGTTTTAGAATCAAAACCCAGATTGCAAAAGAGTCAGTGAATGATAATCTTATAAAGAGGACATAAGAAGAAAATAATAGTTACCTTTTGTTGTGCACATGGTCTTGGTCAGGTGTTGTACTAAGTATTTTGTGTACATTCTGTCTCTTAATGCTTCACAATAAACTCATGAGGTTACTAGTAGTATAGATTAGGAAACGAAAGCATTCGATATTAGGAGTTTGCTAAAAGTCACAAAACCATAAGTGAAGAAGTTGAACTCAAATCTGTCTGATCTTAATTTTCTCCCTGTTCTTCCAGTTTTCTTCCTTGAGGCCAGTAGGGATGCATATTTCTGACTTCTCCTTTTGCTGCCAGATGGAGAAATCACTCTGCTTTTTTTTTTTTTTTTGCGGTACATGGGCCTCTCACTGTTGTGGCCTTTCCCGTTGTGGAGCACAGGCTCTGGACGCGCAGGCTCAGCGGCCATGGCTCACGGGCCCAGCCACTCCGTGGCATGTGGGATCTTCCCGGACCGGGGCACGAACCCATGTCCCCTGCATTGGCAGGCGGACTCTCAACCACTGTGCCACCAGGGAAGCCCCACTCTGCTTTTTTTTTTGGCCTCACCACACAGCATGTGGGATCTTAGTTCCCAGACCAGGGGTTGAGCCCGCACCCCCTACAGTGGAAGCTTGGAATCTTAACCACTGGGTGGCCAGGGAAGTCCAGCACTTTGCCTTTAAAGGGGTCACGTGATTGGATCAGGCCCACCTGAGATAATCCCTATATCTTAAATTTAACTGATTTGAGATATTAATTACACCTGCAAGATCCCCTCTCTGCAGTACCTCGCTTAGGGTTTAGTTGAATAAATATGAGATGGGAATCATGGGAGACCATCTTTAGAATTTTCCCTACTATGTACAGCCTTTCAAAATTTTGGATTGATGATAATTGAATTAATTTTTTATGTGACCTGGAATGATACTTCTTTTGACAGAGAATCAATGAATACTTGTAAACACTAAAATTAACATTGTGGAGTTAAGTATCATTAGAATCTTATTTGCAAAAAAAAAATCTCTTTATTTCCTTTATTTTTTTGTCCCTCCATCGTAGACTCTTTGGGTTATAATGCTATGTTGTTTCATCAGACATTTTTTGAAGTTTGCAATTTGTTTGGAGTTCAAAGGAAATGTCACTTCCACCTCTCCAATTTTTAATAATGCAAATATTCTATAGCTGATTCTGAATAAAAACACAGTTGACAGAAAAAAATCTTTTCACTCAATAAGGGAAAACAGTGAATTAATGAGTATTTAGTTTAATTTTTTAAAAAACTGAGTATTGGCAGATTAGACGTTGACAAAAATTATTCTGGTCCAATTTGTGGATCAAATGCAAATAGCCCCTTCTTTGCTTCTTTCTAATGGATTGCAATTGAAATGCTACATTTTCATTTTAGACTGACAAACAAAAAAACACCCAGCAATATTCTGAGGCCAAAAATTATGGCTGGAACCTCTAAGTAAGTCATTTTATAACAGCTTTGTTCCCTGGATGCTGGCTTATCAAAAATGCCCAGGATCTTATTGAAGTGAACTATTCTAATGAAGAACAAGATTTGATGAACAGGCGTTGCTCTAAGCAGCATTGCTTTCACAGTCTCTCTTCTGGTTTCATATGGGTAAAACCTGAAGTTTCAAGGTGACCACAGATTATGATAATATTCAGAGAAATCCAGGATTTTCCAGGTGGAATATTGGTAGAATAGACAAAATGGGATTCATCTTTATGAAAAACAGTTTTGGTTTCCAAACACTATAAAACCTCTCAATATCAATCACTCGTTCATTTATACAGCAAATATTTATTTATCCATTGTCTGTAAGGTGCCAGGCACTGTTCTAGGCACTGCAGAGACAGCAGAGAACAGACAAACAACAAAATTCATGACTTGATGGAGGCTATGTAAGAAATAAGAAAGGCTTTGGCCAGGTACACTAGGGGACTGTGCTGTCTTAAATGCACCAAGTAGGATGCAATGTCATGATCAAACTCGCAGCCAAACTGATATTCCCCAATGTGACATATTTGGAGTTAGAATCCTTGAATAGCTTCAAGCCCAGGGTTGATGGTCAAACAATTCTCACAAAGCCTCTGAGGCAAAGGATTGCAAA